>NW_027509193.1:19617500-20172500 GCF_051911475.1 Siphateles boraxobius
CAAAGTCAGTCACTCCTATTACTGTTCTTTCGTTCTCTCAGATCAACAATTACCAACTTACTTTACTTCAAATATGAGTTTTATAAAAAAGGAGTGAGTGTGAAACATGTCTGTCCTTGACAAGTAGATCTGAATGTAATACACACCTGGGGGCATTTAGTAACCTCGCAGTGGCAGCTCTAGTTTCGTGTTTCTGTGCTTGTGAAGGGGGAGACATGGAGACTGCCAAATCCTGCTGAATCAAGCACCGGCGTATTGAATGACAGCATGTGTGTATTTGTGTCCATATGTGTGCGTAGGGTGGACAGCGTCCTGAAGCAGATGGTGGAGATTCGTGATCATGATCGCAGGTTGAGAAAGCTGGAGTCAGAGGTTAGTGGCGGTAATAATCACCTGTCTACCTGTGGCTATCAAACACAGCCACAAGTGCTTTTAAAACCCATTAGCGCACAACAGAGCGCACACATGTGTCTGTGGGTGTGAGACTATGAGTCTTGCCTTATTTTAGCTGCAGCTGCAGCTGTTGCGTTTGCTTGCTCAGCGCAGACCAAGGGCCATCCGTCATCCTCCTTTAGAATGCAGATCTGCTTTGAGTATCTGCCAAGCTGTCAGCCGATCGATGTAATTAATGATGCTGCACTTTAAAGGGGACCTCAGGTTTCTGAATGATACTCTGTCTCTTTCTGACTCAGGTGGAGTACTGCTCTACTGCTCTCTCCTGGATAGTGGAGGCGCTGCATCAGAGTGATCTTGTAAAACAGACTCGTCCACCTCCTCTTCCTTCCAAAGGTGTAGTGTTCACTCTCCCCTGTCTTACCCCCTCTTTGCAGCGTCAAAGTGTAGCTTATGTTTCTCAGGTTCCCTCTTAGTAACAGTGTTTACGGTGTTGGTTTGGCTGTAACTTTTTAATGATCCGTAGTTACATATAAATATACAGTTACAGTACTTCATTATTGATGGAGACATAACGTCCCCCCAAAATCTTTATGATCTTCCATATTTTAGCACACTATATTATATATATATATATATATATATATATATATATATATATATATATATATATATATATATATATATATAGACACTCAGTATATATACATATATGATATTCATTTTGGGTATTGAATTCTAATCGGCATATTAGAATGATTTTTTTATTAAATAAATGCAGTCTTGTGAGCTAACTATAACTATCATATCTGTTCTGTCTGTGTTTCAGGTATTGCTTCTAAACGTCCCACTTTTTCCAGATAACAATTACGCTGATAATGCAGATGCATTTTATGTACTTGGTTATGTTTGAGTTTTTTTAGTATGATGTGTTATTTCAGCATGTTGACATGTTTAATGTGTTGGTCGCATCAGTCTTTTTTTTAACATTGCATCAACAAGATGAGTATGTTTATTATTCAGAAAACAAAACTAGTTAGCGTTATTATTAAGATGTATGAAATACATTTTCTGGGTGGAAGTAATGTACAAAATACATTTTGTGGCAGTTTTGTTTGCTAATGGTGTATAAAAAAATGTATTCTAATTGAGTATTCCTTTGTGTAATACTGTATTTGTACCAAACTGTATGCAAATTTAGAGGCTAAATTAGCTGCAGATTTTCAAATGTGGCATTGTGATTTAGTTAATGGTTGATCTTGAAACTTAAGTTTAAAATGTAATGCGAGTTGACTTTCCTCTGGGACTGAAAAAGGCACTGCTTACTGATAATAACCACCCAGGCTCATCTGATCTATAATTGTATCATGTTTGTTTTGTTTGGTCTTCCTTTTGGACCAAATCTTTTATTATTGGTTATGTTTCAATATTTATATTTCGTCTGGTAAATGCTACAAATAATGTGTAAGTAAATAACAGTAATAAATGCAATCGTTTACAATTACACTGTGATAAATGTATTATTGTATCTTTTATTGACTATTAGAAATCAGTTTATTTTCTGTGCTGATAATTTATCCCAAGCAGTATAGTTTCTGTGCTAGTAATTTATCACAAACCTGTATTTTTTATTGTTAAAAAAATCGTTTTTAAATGGCTTTAATGTACCAATTAAATTTACATTGGTCTTTTACATTCTCCTCTTTGGTTTCTATTCTAAGTCTTCACCAGTGGCTATCTATATTGACCCTGTCCCCTTTTGAGTAGCATTTGATTCCTAGGTTGGCATGGTCTGAGTCTCCTACAAGCCTTAAATGGCAAGAGCTGCGGCCGATGAGGATCAGGTTGTCATCTTCGGTGACTGTTGAGCAAGAGTGGGGGGGACTGGACTCTTCTAAGGATCAATGCTTAAATCTGACTGGAGCTAAATCAGCACATCATCTCAGTTTAGACACTCTTTCAGTGTGAACATGGAAGTGCTGCAAAACGAAATCTGTGTGCCAGCAGCTTTGCTTGCATGAACATGCATGCGGTATTTTAGCAATTAGCATATTATCTCTAATTTGCTATGTTGCCTGAGAGAGCCAATCACTTGTATATTTTTTTATGACATATCGACAGGCGAGTGACCCAGGTGGAGCACAGGCTGAGAGCTAAATGGTTTTATGAGGGAGGAGGACTTTATTTTAACAACTTCTGGTCTGAGTGCAGTATCATGAAAAAAGTGGGTCATGTAAAGATGCCAGGCCATACGCACTCAGATGTTCTCCTCAGAGTAGAAAGAGCAGGATCAAGGAAAAGTGAAGGATCAAGGACATGATATCTCAGAGGCATGTCTGCTTACATATCCATTTTCAACCACATTGCAATTTAACATCTTGCTGCTTCCCCCACCCCACACTTCCTATAGGAAAAACAACCGAGAAACACTTCATAGTTCAACCTATTAGGTATCATGAACAAACCATTTTTATGCAGCATGTATTAATCTATGTTAATGTTTTTTTTTCTTCGTAAATAAAAATATTGTTAATTTATGTTCATTAATTATACTAATAATATTAATATAGAGATTTTACACATTTTTATTGAACTATTTATATTTTTAATATAATCATGGTTATGATTAATAATAATTATTAAACTAAATATTTGTTAAATATAACTAAGCTAAAAGTAATTTACATAAACATTTATAAATGTACAATGTTTTAAAATCAAAATAAACTTAAATAAGAGTATACTGTTCATTAATGATAGCATGAAACCTAATTAACTAAAGTTAACAAATTTAACCTTATTGTTATGAGATATTAAAGGAATCTCGTGTGTGTGTGTGTGTGTGTGTGTTTCCTATGGTGACATTTCAGTCACTTGCAGTGTTCATAAAGTGCATCACTGCAGTGATTTGGTTGATAATCGACAAAAAAAAACAGCCACTAAAAAAGGAATGAGGAATACAGAAGGAAAAGAATATAGATACTGTAGATTGACTGGGGGCAGTTGTGTGGTATGCTGGGGCTGGAGCGGGTCTACAGGGAGTCAGTGGTGCACTGTGCCAGGGAAGGTCACATTACCCTGACTGTGGTAGAGCAAGGTTTTAAATAGAGAGACTCACACCCCACCCAGCCCTCAGCACACTATTCTGGGGATACATGAGAGGGAATGGGTCAGACAGTGCTGTTACTGCCATAGTCGATTGACAGATGACTGTTCAGAAAAATCAAAGTGGAAATCTTATCAATTAGTGTGTGCATGTGTGTGAGAGAGTTTCTATACATCAACTTAATGTTTTTATTTTTTCATTGACGACTGGATTGATGACCATCACAAATGAATGAACTCATTGTAAATTATTTCATGCTGCATGGACACAATAAAATCCTAAACTTGGTGCACGTTCAGTCATCTACATGAATTGCATTCTTCTGCAGATGTTTGTGTTAATCACTCCGTCTCTCATTTGGTTTTATTCAACAATTCCTCCTCTTTGCTCATTGTCTTGATATAGATCTTATTATCCCACCCCTTTCCTCCACCCTCTGCTCTCGATATATGGTCATACTCTCCTTGGAACCCCTCCTCCGTCCCACTGCCATCTCTAAAGTTATCATGGAGTATGCAGGCGGCCTCTCTTTCTCACACCTCCAGCCTAAAGTGCACGGTCGGTGGTTGGTGGTATGGCAGCCAGCACTTGGCCCTGTCACTCATTTGCCCCAGGCCCCCGCCCCCATCTCATTTTACCCCCGAGTTTGTCTGTCTGTCTGTCTCTGCACCAGTAGTGAGGTCCGTGCTGCAGACACCGCCTTGCCCACCACACAGCTCTTGGTAGTCTTGAAGAGCTAAATCAACGCAGAGGAATTTTTTTTTCTATTTTTCAGAAATCTACAACAGACACCAGGTGCGAAGGGATCCCTGTCGTTTTCGTCTGTCATTGGGAACAAACGTGTGGACTATTGGAATACTTTGGACCTCTTTACTCGCCACCTGTTCTACCTCGCCATAGTCTGGGTGCATCTGAGCGTCTGTGTGATCGCGTGAGTGTGTTTGAGAGTGTGTGTGACTTAAGTGGATCCAGGTGGTGTCTGCGTTGGGGTTTGGTTTGACAGGTGCACGTGCAGGAGCATTGCACTGTGGTTCCTGTGTTTGGATTTACTGCTCTGATCAGACATGGCTACTCTGAGAAGCTTGGTGCTGGGGCTTTTACTGGCCCTGCTGTGCTCCTTCCAGACACCGCTGGCTCCCTCATCATCTGTCAAAGCCCAGGATCTGCCACTCATCCGCGAGGAAGGCCTGATGGCTGATGATGATGACGACGATGATGATGATGACGACGATGATGATGATGATGATGATGATGATGATGATGATGATGATGATGATGATGATGATGACGACGACGATGATGATGATGACGATGATGATGATGATGATGACGACGATGATGACGACGACGATGACGATGACGACGACGACGACGATGACGACGATGACGACGACGACGACGATGACGACGACGATGATGATGATGACGACGATGATGATGATGATGATGATGATGATGATGATGATGATGATGATGACGATGATGATGACGATGACGATGATGACGATGACGACGATGATGACGACGACGATGATGATGACGACGATGATGATGACGATGATGATGATGATGACGATGATGACGATGATGATGACGACGACGATGATGACGACGATGATGACGATGATGACGATGATGACGATGATGATGATGACCATGAAGGTACGTAAAGTTGCTCTCAAAGTGTCATTGAATCCCCCTGTAACTTAGCGAATCATCTGCCCCCTCTCTTAGCCCTCCATAAGTATTTTCAGCAAATTGGGAAAGAGAGGGGAGGAGCAAGGGGGGCCTTTTGGCCACTCCCACTATCTGCACCTCAGCTCTGTCTCAAAACGTTGCTCTTGGCCTGCTGTAGTTGAGGTCCAATCAGTCGGTCATGTTATCCAATCAGATCACTCAGAGCTTAGCGCAAGCCCCACCTCCTCCCCTCTCCAGCTGTCCATCACCCTGGCTGTCTTTGACTCTCTCTGTCTTCTCTTCCCTGCCTAAATAGAGCTATGAGTTCTGTGGGCCCTCTGAAGGCGGACTGCTTGAAGTCCTGACGTGCAGTACAGTACAGTGCTTATGAACTGAGGACTTAAGAGAGAAAAGAGAAAAAACAAACCCAGCGCTGCAGTCTGAGCCCCAGGCCTTACTCTGGCCCAATAGATCAGATCGTTCTTTGATTTTTGTCTCGTTTTGAAAGAGCGGGTTCCAACCTTTCCTTCATCCCTCTATTTGTCCTGTTTGAATTTGGAATCTTCTGCATTTGTGTCACCGTGTGAAACTACAGAGAAAGAAAGAGAGAGAGGCAGATGTAGTGGGGAAATTTAACATGGAGAGAGAGCAACGTGAAGAAGTAGGGTCTGATAGAGAAAGAGAGAGAGAGACAGGAGGATGTTGGATGGTTGAGGGGAGTATAGGAAGGCAGACTGATTGGACAGATCGGTTCTAGATTCTCTCTCTTTCACTACATCTCCCAGATCTCATTCTTTCTCTGTAGAGATTATCTGTAACAGAAGTGACATGTACCCCAACCTGATCTGTCTGCTTGTAAAGTCATTGAGTGGTTTTTAAATGACCTATTTGGATCAATAAAAGTTTCATATGTTATCTCTATTTATGCTAATAATTATTTATTTCATTATCCTTACCAGAAAGGATTCTCATTCTTTAAATAGTTGTGAAAAAGGAAAAGAAAAAAAACTCATCCCTCTTTATGTACATTCTCCAATTCTTAAACATGTACTATTGCTGTAATATTACAATTTAGTTTTCTAGTTTTTTTTTTTTTCATTGAAATTAAATGAGTAAAACAGACAACTGGAAACGTACAGTGAGCAGTCAGGGACAATACGTATGAAGTGTTTTAAGGACAAAACTAAGGCTGCAGCAGTGGAGAGGTAGCAAAAGAGAGAGAATGTTCATTCATAATTTACATATTCATGTTGATACAAACAGAAAGTATCACAAGGGAACAGGCAATACAGCAACTATCAGGAGATGCTAAAATATGACTGTTTAGACTGAATCCTTTTTTCTGTTGTTGCTGTGTGTTTATTTTTTTTAATAATTTGTGTTCCTGTTGTTTGTTTTTCATTATCTGTTTAGTGTAATATCTGCTGTGTCATCATTATAAGCAGCACAATGGTGTTGTACAAGGCACCACATATTTAAACCCTACTCTGAAACGAATAAATCAAATGATCCTGTGTTGCCAGTGTAATTTCTGTTACCTCTGTTATTTATAACACAGTGTATGTCTTGAAATGTTTGTAAGCCTAAATGAATTAACATTTTTGACAAAGGTTTTTTTTTGTGGATAGCATACTTGTAATCAATACAGAGACTTTATAGTGATAGCCCATAAATTGCCTACTGTTTTTAGAGAACAACCTAAATTCATCGTTAATAATAATTTGATGTGATGATTAAATTGTGATTAACATAAAACGTAAAAAAATATATACAATAACTGTGTAGTCTGTTATACACGGTAGTTAAATTTTTTGTCACTTTATGTTATCTCTTTGGATTATATTGTCTAGGGTGCGTGAGTGTGTAAAAAGTGTTCATATTCATATACATATACATACAGTTAATCACAAACATGTGCTGAGTTGTATGTGAGTGCATGTGTCTGGGAGAGTAAATGAGAAAAAGTGGTGTTCACGTGAGTAAGACTAATTCATTCTGTCCCTCAATAGGACCTTATTCACCTCACGCTTTACATACACGTCAATAACGATAAAAAACAAACAGCTGATAACATTTCTTTCAGATGATGACGACGATGATGATGATGATTATCATGATGGATCCATTTGCTCATTCTGTGCCCACTGTGAGGTAGGATCCCCTGAGCTCTATTAGTCTGATGAATTGGACAATGAGTTGTAGTCTACTTTTGCCCTCATTCAGCCTGTCTTACCTCAACCAGTCTTGCTTTGAATTTGGTGTTGATTTAGTCATTTGTCATTGATCTCTTCCCTCAGCATTGCGACAGCTGCGATGAGTGCCCATGTAAAAAAGGAGACGACTCTGAACACTGTGACTTCTGCGATGTGAGAAATCCACCACAAACACACATTTTCTTAGATAACTACAAAACTTTTGCTAAACAACTCAATACAAAACAATGCACACACTCAGTTCATGAAAGACCAGTAGCTCAACAATGTATGATTTTGCTCATTGAGCTATTACAGGTACATTTCATGAATTCGGTGTAGGCCTACTCCCCCCACAATATCGTTATATTGACTTTATCTTTTGAATTCATATTCAATTAATTGTTGTAAGAACTATTTTAATTATTAACTAATTTCATTCACATTATTTTCTCGCAATTCATTTTTTTTTTTTTTTTTTACCATTCTACCAAGTTATGGTAAATAAAGAGTTTTTCAATTACTAAAATCCATCACTATAGTTCCAAAACGAACTAGTCCCTGAGTGATTCACGTAATTTACCGTCTATTTGCAACCCTTTTAACTTTTTTGGGGTCTCTTTTTCACTGAAGGCTTAATTTGATTCTCTGTTCAGGAAACGTACCACCAAAATACAGCATCGAATTCACACATAGCTGATTAAATCCTAATTATGTGGTTGTCTGAAGCTAGTAAGCCTAATGCTCAAAAATAATGAATTGGTTGGTTAAACTTAAATTAAACTGATTAGTTCAATCAAATTAACTTTTATGAGTATTTATAACTTTTTTCGTCTTTTGAGTTCACAAAACTGACCCATTTTAAGTAATCTGAATTGTTTAATTGTTTTGAGTTTTATGAACTTGTTTCTTTTAATTTAGACAAACCTAAATTACATTGAAACAGGGCTGGAATTTTTATTTCCCAGCATGCTTTGCCATGACACCTTGAAAGGGAGAGTAAATGCTAAAATGACATGTTATAAGATTAATGTTAAATGGGAGATTTAGTAGTGTTTAATGTTTTGCTATGCTACTTTAAAAGAGTTTCTGTTATGCTGGGTTTTTAGGGGTTACCATTGGTGACGAGTGGAGCATGAGCTTGGTTGGAGAACAGAAAAGTGTCATATAATCGTATTCATTCAGCAAATGTTACGCTATCAGGGCATTGAGTTACCAATTAGCAAATTAGCATTTACCAAGTTAGCTAGTTAAAGCTAGCCATGTTTCTACCACTAAAATTATTTGAGTTGAAATTACATGATAATTTCTAAATTAAATGTGTGATTTAGCTTAACACAAATATTTCAAGATATGAGTAATTAAAATGTATAAGTACAAAATAAACAACTGCCAATTACGCTTAAACTTTGAATATTTAAAAAAAAAAAAAATTGATGTAACCTCATATTTTTTTTTTTTTTTTGCTAACTTATTCAGGTTTACAGTGTGGATATGGATATGGATGTATAAAAATACACATACACAATTATTTAAAAAATCATAGCATGAAATTATCAGGACATTTTAACTGTCTTTTGTCTCTTCAGGACTGTGGAAAGTGCTATATCTGTCCTGTTTGCGACACCGTCTGCCAGCCAGGTAATAAAAACTCTAGACAACAATATGCACATTTTAGTGGATAAAGTCTGATTATGTTATAAACTCATTACATATTTTACATTTTCCTCAAAGGTGGTTTTGTTGACTCCGTTTCTGGATCCATCTATAAGTAAGATATTATTCTCCTGCAAATAAACCTGCGATACTATAGTTGTTATAACCATGATTATATAATGATGTCATCTCTTCTCTTTTTTCAGGACTGTCGCGGATGTCTTTGATGATGATGACGACGATGATGGTGATGATGACGATGACAACTAAACACACTTCATACCACCATGTGGCCAAAAGAGGAACGTGTATTTGGGCGCTGCGCTTCACAGATTTTATTTACATTGTAGCGTTATGTTCATTGTCGTTAAGTTTTTTTTTCTCTTTTTGATGTAATCGCATCAAACGCTACAGTCCGGTCAATACATACACGTGGAATTTAAATAATTTCACTACCTTAAATTTAATTTGAAGTTCAATTAAGTTTATTTAATTGAATAACATGTTTCCCTTTTAAACAGTCTTGTTATTAACATAAGTTATGATATGAAATGTAATTGCAAACCTGTGTTGTTTTGACACTAGGCTACTTATGGAATAAAATGATGGGACGTTTTATTTATGTGTAAGTTCAATAATGCTTCTTTAAATAGCCTATAAAAAAGTGCATTTTATATCATTGTCGACACCATAATTTATGTTTTTCACTTATTTTCTGTCAATAGTTCAGCTAACGCAACCTGATTTCCAAACATGGGTTGTGATAATTATAGGCTACATAATTATGGCCTTAAATGGCCACCTCACCCAACTAAGTCTGTATCATCATATTTAGCCTAAGTCGTAGGCTGTTAAATTGTGCATTTATTTCTTCAGCAGAAAAACAAAAGGAAAAGTTCTGAACAGGAGAGGATTTTTAGATATTTGGATTTTATATATTTTGATAAGAATAAGCGCACTATATTAGGACACGATTCTAGTGGATCAATATGTACAAATACGTACAAAAGCTAAAATGTTTGTCTGACAATTGTCTAACAATATGTCATCTGCCAATCGCCATCTTGCAGTTGAAAACTATCAGCTACAGTTTGTAGTAAAGAACTTCACGGAACTTCATTGTGAGCATATTTAAGACACACAAAGATCTGAGAGAGAAGGTGAAACAGAGGCTATGAGCTAATTAGTAGGCTAGCTATAGGGTCAAGAATTCCCTTTCACACCAAGAACGATTAGCAAACTATCTTTGCTTCTACAAAAAGTTACGTGTTTAACGCCAGGTGGATTCTGATTGTCTGTCAGTGTGTTTAATAATCGTTCATCAGCTTGAATAAAACGTTCTGAAAAAGATTCCTCTGTATCTTTATTGACTCGTGCTGTTTCGTATCGTACTTGGTGTAAATTGTAAAATACTATTTTAGCAGAATATCTACGATAATCAAGTTAAAATCAATAATTCATTTATTTATAACAGTATTATTTATTTATTTATTTATTTGTTAGTTTAGTAAGTAGCCTTTTTGGGGATTTATTTTCTGGGGGGAAACTGATACCAACCATATGATACATGCCGCATGCGTACATATACGTATATTGGTATCATAGATGTGTATTCGTAAGTATATGTATATAGATATGTATACCGTATACATATCTATATACAGATATACATACGAATACACATCTATGATACCAAAGACTACAGTATATAGATGTTAACGATCTCTGTAAACTTTTATTCTGAAATTTATGCCAGGCACAGGTCATTTCCGGTTCACGATCGTTGGAGGTAAACAGCGACTTCTGCGCTTCTGAATACGGTAATACTCTTTGAAAGAACATATTGTGTTTGATTTATGTGTGTTTTATTTATATGTGTTAGTTTAGTAAGATGCACGACTATTATATATTTCCTGATAACCAATCCTCATCGCTAACGTTAACGTTACCTGAATAACGTTAAATTATACATCAGTGGGCCAACGTGTATTTATGTAAAACTGCGCATAAATCTGTTCACTAAACTCACTTAAACGATAGATTTTTGTTCTGTATAAGACAAACATGACTCGACATGGGAAGAACTGCACAGCAGGAGCCGTTTACACTTATCATGAGAAGAGGAAAGACACCGGTAATGAACCCCTGCTCTTATTTATCTATCTAACGACGTTTCTGTGGTGTTATGTCACTTAAATATGTTAATTATATTAACACATTATATATAGTTACTATAACAAATGATGTTGCATCTCTCTTGACATTTCCAGCCGCTTCGGGTTATGGGACACAGAGTGTGCGTTTGGGGAAGGATGCGATCAAAGATTTCGACTGCTGCTGTCTCTCCTTACAGCCTTGCAGGGACCCTGTTGTAACGTAAGTCACACTTTTACTCGTATAATTGTTTTCGTGGTGAATTTGTCTTTGCATGCGGTTATATAAGTGTTTATGCGGCCTTAATTCTATTATGTTGGATGTCACTGGCCAATTCGCATGTCAGCAGCTTGCGTTTGTTTATATTTGCTTACTGCAGTGAGGATGGATACATATATGAAAAAGAAGCCATTCTGCAATACATCCTTCACCAGAAAACTGAAATTGCCAAGAAAATGAAGGTTTGGGCACTTTTTACATATGTCTTTTGCTCCTAATGTAAAGGTCCTTTTCTGTTTGTTTAATAGACATGCATATATTTTTAAACTCAGGCATATGAGAAGCAGAAACAGACTTTGAAGAGTGAAGGCCAGCTGGAGTCCAAGTCTGAGGAGCGACAGAGAGCTGAGAAGTTCAGACAGAGAGAGAACAACATTGTCTCCAAGCCAATCAACCCCTTCACTTCAGGTATGGAAATTGGAGGATAAGATTAAACTAAAGCAGTGGTTCCCAAATTGGGGTACGTTAAGCGACGGAGGGATTAATAACATTTAACCGAGGATGTATTTCTAACTGGAAAAATGCCGTAAATGCATGACAATGTATCTCGACTATGTACCTTTGTAAAAGTGGGAATTTAGCACTTACTAGCACTAAGAACAAATATAGACACTAGGGATGCACCGATATGAACATTTTGGCCGATACCGATAACCGATAATTCTTTACATTTGAAAGCCGATAACCAATATATTGGCCGATAAATCTAAATTAAAAAAATGTATATACTTTGATAGCCTGTATACATAAACAAAAGGCTCACCATTAAAAGCCTTGTCTCAAACACTTTTAACATAAATCAAACATATACAATACAGTACAGCCTAGTTTGAACCAGTGTAAGATTCCTTAACTTTTAAAATAAATTTTACACTCCTATGGGCAACTTTCTTTATTAAAAAAATGGTAACACTTTATAATACGGTTTAATTTTGTTAGCATTAGTTAGCATGAACCAACAATTTTATAAGACATTTTTAAGAAAGTTGTATCTGTTAACATTAGTCAATGCACTGTGAACTAACATGAACACACATATTTTATTAACTACTATAACAAAGGCTATTGCTCTCTGTTAGTTAATGCATTAACAAATAAGACCTTATTGTAAAGTGTTATCAAAAAATCTATTGCCTAACAAAAAATAAAATACCTAAATAATGCAAACAAGTCATTGGATAACATTGGGCTGCATATAAAGAAACAAAATGGATCAATAAAGAAACAAAATGGATCAATAAAATGGAATCACCTCTGCACGGACAATAAGGAAATTATTTTTATCAAACCATATCGTTGATGAAAATAATACGAGAACAAAATAATGGTAGTTATTAATTATAACACAATGTTTTTGAAAAAATTAAACATTTTTAATATTACAGTGATAGTAAAAATCTTTAATAGCTTAATTACTGTTTCAAATGACATTGCTGTGTGAGCTGCGCGCGCTGAAGCTGAAGAGAACGAACGTTAAACCAAATCGCTTTGCTAGAAGGTTAATCAACTCAACGGTTGCTGAAGAATGCAAACCCAAAGAATTTACAAATTTATTACAATAGTGAATACAATTATAATTATATGACAGTCCCAATCATAGGTTTTAATGTTTTGCATTGTTGTTCAATCTGCGCGTGCTTAAGCTGAAGAGAACGAGCACCGGGAAACTGAAGAACTTTTCTAGCAGGCTGTTTAAATCCACGAAATGCATCATATGTGAGATTAATCAGATATTTATTTTACATCAACTTTATATTACGACTTATCTGCACAAAATGACGTGAATGCACAATCGAACTTGTGCTGGTCACAATGTTGTAGTAATCCCTGTTCTGGACGCGCTATTCCCACAACAACGCGCTGAAACACGGCAACTAAACCCAGAGAATTCACAACGTTTTATTACAATAGTGTTCTCATTATAATGGCATGTATATGACAGTCCCAATTATAGTTAGGAATGTGCGTTGCTGTTTGAGCTGCGCGCACGCTAAATAGGCTATAAAGATGATCACCGGTACAATGAAGCGCTACTGCATCGTTCATTAACTCAACCAAACGCATCCTATATTAGATTAATAATATAGGATAATATATATAATTATATATATAATAATACAGATATATATACACAAAATAAACATATTACAACTTACAATGGCACAGAATGCTGCGAATGCTCAAGAGAACTTGACTATGCTTGTCATGAAGGCTTAACTCCATAGATGCGCTCTTTCCAAAACAACGCGCTCGTCGCGCTGAAACACTGGCGAACAAGAATTCACAACATTCTTTTACAGGCGTTTTTATTATAGTGTTATGAAGCCTATGTGACAGATTTGTGCTGCACATGTTGCACTGAACTGTATCTTCCTTTTCGAAGTGAATCCAATCATTCAGAACCATCATGGCGAACAGCGCGCATCTCTCAACTGAAGTAAATAATCTATTATCTATCGGCTTTGATATATCGGCCAAATTTTCTTATCGGATCGATAACGATAACATCAAAAAAGACCATTTATCGGCCGATATCGATATATGGTCGATATATCGTGCATCCCTAATAGACACAAAAACATACCCTGTGTGAGTTTTAAATATATATAATATACATTTACAGAATTTACGAGCAAGACTACAATTGTTCCCAATTGTTCCCTTTGTCCAAAATATCCACAAAATTGCAAACGTGACATTGATTATTATACAACAGGTCAACCAAATAAAGGGTAATATTAAGGTACATTTTAAACAGCATTGTTGGTATTTGCTCTATTTTGCAACAAAAATAATAGTTCCAACGAAAGCCACAGCAGGACTGCAACGCACAGCGGTGTTTCATGAACAGACTGCAGTCTAAGTGCAAGAGAGGGGGTATGCAGAAGGATGGTAAATGCCTCAGGGGGTACGCCACTCTAAAAAGTTTGGGAACCACTTTAGTAAAGTATAACTCTATAAGATTACACATACTCCTGCTTGATTATGTATGTTAACTCAATTCTCTTTAGGTAAATCTAAAGATGATGAAAGCCAGAAGGGCTCAACCAGTTCTGACACTTCAGCAGGAGAGTCTAGTTCTTCTTCAGCTCTGCCCAGCTTCTGGATCCCCAGCCTCACACCAGAGGCCAAGCCCACCTTGGTTAAAAAACCTGTAGGTTTCTAGATCTGTCACTTTCCCCTCTCTGCCAGCCACGTGTCCCTAACCTTGGGTCTTCTGTTGTCTCATATCATTCATTGAAGAACATTACACAAGAGATTGTAATACCCTGAAATCAGTTTGCATGCTTCTGCCAAATGTTCCTTTGGTCGGTCATGATGCCCTTGATTGGTTTGTTTGTCCATCTCGCCTCCTGGTTCAATCGGTTTTCCACTCTGTGTGTTCACTAGCTTCTTGTCATGATTGTTGTCTATCACCCTGCATGAGGCAGATCAACATGCTCTCAATTCAAGTTATACACTTCACAAAGATATAATGAACTCTTTTGACCCAATCTATTATCGTTAACTGTTTTTCCTCCTCTCTTGCTTTTTCAGTCAAAGACAGTGTTCTGCCCCATGTCAGGACGTCCTTTGAAGATGAGCGATTTGATTTCAGTGCACTTCACTCCACTGGACCCCAGTCTGGACCGAGTGGCCCTCCTCACACGCCAAGTAAGAAGTAAACCATTGTGATCTCCCACCTTTTCCTCTATTTCTCCTGAGCTGCATCTCTCTGTTCCTATTTAATGCTTTATACACTGCAGTTTAAAAGTTTGGGGTCGGTAAGATTTACAAAATATTTTTAAAGTCTCCTTGGTTCAATAAGGCTGCATTTAGTTGTTAAAATATTACTCCACCACTCCAGTCTTCAGTGTCACACGATTCTTCAGAAATGCATCTAATGCTGGCTTAATAATGCTGTAACATTTCTCATTATTATCAATGTTGAAAACAGTTGTGCTACTTAAAGGGGTCCTATTATGCTTCTCTTTTTTTTAAATTTATGTATAAATACATGTTCTACTTTCTTTAGTTTGTAGTGTTGCTGTTTGAGCATGAAAAAATTTCTAAAGTTACAAAGCACAAAGTCACTCCAATCACAACACTGGTCCAGCCGACCAATCAGAGCACACAGCACGCTTGTTGGGAGGAGGGGCTTCATAATGACAGGAACTAAACAAAGCGTTACTGATAGACTAGAAAAAGAGGTGCTTCAACAATGTAAAATATGTAAAAACATTCAAGCATTAAAAACCTATTCTAGTAGACCATAAAATCAAGAAAAGGGGAATAATAGGTCCCCTTTAATATTTTTGTGTAAACTGACGCATTTTTTCAGGACTCTTTAATTAATAGACAGTTTAAAAGAACAGCATTTATTTGAAATATAAATCTTTTGTAACATTATAAAAGTCTCTCCTTTGGCTTTATCAATTGAATAAATTATCAATTTATCAATAAGCAAGTGTCTTTGCTGAATAAAAGTAATGAAATGTTTACATTAAATATTCCATATTTATATATGAAATATATTTATAAAAATTACGGACTCCAAACTTTTGAGCAGTAATGTATAATGACACTTTGAATTATTGTATACCTTGTTTTTTAACCATTCAGGAAATGTTTTACATGATCCTCAGGACAGATACGTGTGTGCAGTAACCAAGGACACGCTTGGGAACTCGGTGCCCAGTGCAGTTCTCAGACCCTCGTGAGTTTGACTTTTACATTGTTTATTCAACAAAAATGTATCTGGCTTCATACCTTTTTATACATTTAGTCCTTCCTCTCACTTCTAGTTTCTCTCTCTTTTTGTGTGTACTGTCTTTCCCTGAAGTGGAGCCGTAGTCACTATGGAGTGTGTGGAGAAGCTCATATGGAAAGACATGATTGATCCAGTGACTGGAGACAAACTGAAAGAGAAGGACATCATACCCCTTCAGAGGGTGTGTATAAGAGAAATAGTGCTGAAGAAAATGTCTCAATATGTCATAAATGCAGACAGTCAGTGTTTAAACATCTCTTTGCTCGTGGACAGGGTGGGACTGGCTTCGCGGGCTCAGGAGTGGATCTCAAAGCTAAAGAGGCCAGACCCGTTATGCAAGCATAAACGAGAGGATTGGACAACGCTTTGACCCTGTAAATATTATCATTCGTTTTGCAGGACCTTTTTTTTTTCTTTTAAGTGCTTTTGGGTGAGGGGTAATTGAGTAGATGCTAAATTTGTTTCTCTTTACCCCTAAAGATACTATCATGTTATGTGTACACTATATACAGTATGTTTTTCTTTTTAATAAATCATTCATTTTACACACTTTAAAAGTCACATTTGTCTTATTTTAATAGTTTGAAGAGACATTCAGGCTTTTTGCGGTCATAACAGGGTTAAAGTTCATCATGATCTTCTACCAGGGACCCAAAGTCGGTTATTGTGCTAACTTTAATGAAATCCATTTTCTCCATGATCTCACTGATAGAGAGACGACCATCCTGAGAATGACAGCAAAGGACACAGACACAATTTGGAAAATGCAGAGGAGAAAGAATGATTTAGTTTGAAAAAAGAGATTAAGAATAAAAGTTAAGAATAAAAATGATTTCATAAGCTTTTGTGAGTAACAATTACACCTCCTATCAGAATGCAATGCAATGTCTTTGTGAGAACACAGAAATTAAACCCCAGTCCAAAATTATTTTTTTTAAAACCAACATGGCTTTATTTAGAATTCACAGAGAGAAAAATGTTCCACCAATACAGTGTCAATCACTTTTGTCTCCTCCCACACTTTAAAACTGAGAACAGTTGACTTAACTTAAAAAAATTGAGGAAACACTTAAAATTATTAATAAACTTAATGCTTAAATTGAAAAAATTAAGTCATGTGAATTTGACAATTCCACATAATTTAGTTTTGTTCAATTTCACATGAAGTCTATTTACTTAATAAATCATTTTATGGCAATGGGTTTCCTCTCTTTTTTTAAGTTAAGTCAACTGATCACATTTTATGGTGTACCTACTGAATCTAATGAATCACATAAGGAATTTTATGTTTGTCACATAATGAATCTTTCCCTCCCTTTTTTCTCTGGCTCATTTATTTATACCTCTTTTCATGCGAGTAGTATGTTGAACGTGAAATCACACACTACTAATGTGAAATTTACTTTGTAACAGTCAAAACAGGCCTGTTACATTGAATAGTGATGCAACTGGCCCTGTATTCAGTGCTGAATTCCTGAGCATCTCTCAGTGGAAGATGTATGTCTGTTTCATCACAATATAAGAAAGCTGGAGTGTCTGTTCATAAGGAATGTGCTTTTTTCATCAATTTTTTTTTTTGCAAAGGCTGAAATGTGTTTGACAATAAATAAAATGTGTATCTGTCTTAGTAAGATTCTTATGTTCATTGATTCAGAAGCTTGAAGCCTAACCCCTGAACTTTGACCCTGGAAATGTTCCTACCCAACAGGCAATGCTGTCCTTTTCATATACAATTTCCTGTCTTCTTACCTACACCCAAAATGTACTGCCCTCCCCTATACCCAGATATGCTAGCATTAAAGCTCATCATGTCTTTTAGTGAGATCCTCTCCGTAATTAGTCGCCTGGCTCCCAACAAACATGTTCCAGTTTTCCAGAATCTCCTTCTTTGTGATTTTGTCATCCTGGTTAGTCAATTATATGAAGCGGATGAAAGTCCATTGTGATTTCATTGGCAGCAAATTAAAAGAAAGACAGAGGTAAAGATTAATTATATTAACAATTGATTGGTATTTATGCATTATTGCGAACTAATGAAGCCACCCATATGTAGACCCAGTGGATGTCACTTACGTTGTCTTTATCAGTTTCGTGAATGAGATGCCGGGCCTCGTTATCAGCATGGTCCACTTCTCCAGGGAGGATCCATTGAGATACTTCATTGGCATCAAGGAAACCATCCTAGAAAAAACAAACCGTGAACCTTGAAAGAATAGCCAGGAAACACTCCAGGTGATAAAATACAGTAGATTCCCTTCCTACTGCATACCTTATTCATGTCTCTGAACTCTGAAAAGTGTTTCTTTTCTGTTGTGACCCAATCTGGTTCATTTTCTCCATCTTCAGGGGTGAACATGTCCCCTAGGGTCAAAAGGAACACATGCACTTATTTTCAATTCATATGGCCACAAAATATCAGTTCTAATGTATGTTTTTTTTGTTTCCCAGGAAAACACTGTAGAAATGTACCAATGTATTCCTGCAGATTAATCTTGCCATCACCATTCTTGTCAATGTCTTCAATTGTTTCCTGTAACATTGAGAGATAAATGTTTAGTGATCTATTCCATTGCTTCTCAGGTGGTTTGTTCTAATCTGACAGGATAAATGTTAATGTTAAATAGCGAAACATATGGGTGACAGCATTTATGGTAATTCATGTTACTTGGCCATTTTTCCCCAGCTGATGTCATGTTAATAATAATTTTGCATATTGTTGGCATTTGCAGTTTATGGTAATATTAATACATTTCAATGTTTGAAAAAAATATTTTAAAGACATTTGTGTACATTTAATTTATTACTTGTCCAACGTCACGGCAAAATACCACAGGTGAAGGGTAAAATATTTAATTAACAGACATTGCCATTCTTCTCCAGTTGATTACTTGCATTAACAATTACAAAATTGGTTTGTATTACAAGTTTTCTAAAATGTTCTGTTTAAATATGCAAATGTGGCTTTATCTGATTAAATATGCACTAATATGCATACATTTCCAGAACAGAAATCTTTTTAATGAAGCTTCATTAAAAAGATTTCTGTTCTGGAAATGTATGCATATTAGTGCATATTTTATTAGATAAAGCTTACGTTGAAAAGTTAGACTTAATTTTGAAAAGATTCAAAATTATTTTTCCATTTTGTTGACATATTAGAGTTAATTTTGGATATAATTTATTCATGTTTTTTTTAAATGTGAATTATATATTAACAAAAAAAAACTTTTTTATACATAGGAAAAGATATGTACTGTAATTGAAACCTTCAGATGCAAATACATAAAGTGTAACAAAGTAAACACTTAAATGTATATTTTGGATGTTTTCTTTCCACTTGTCTGAAAGAAGACCAGAGGAAGTTATGGAAGCAAAATATCAAAATTGACCAGTCATTTTAAAAAACAATAATTTTCCCTGCATTGTCTTGCCTTGATGTCTGTCCCTCTTTCTGATTTCTCTATCATAATAATCATCTGTTCCTTCCTCCATTATCACCTCACCTGTATCACAATGTGTCTCATGTGGTCGAACTCCTCTGGATGAAGGAAGGCAGTGAACTCTTCTCTGGTAGCGACACCGTCCCCGTCCCGGTCAGCGGACTTAAACCGTCTCTCATCTCTATTGAGCATGGCTTTGTAACTGGTCTTATCATCCACATCATCAAACTCTACATCTGGAATACAGCAACCATTAATATTCTTTCCTTCTGCAGTATGTATTGTCTATGTTTATGGTCTAAACATTATTTGCCCAGCATTGCAACATTCATGTTGCACTATTGTTGTAGATAATAAATATTCAATCCCCTTTAAAACAGCAGTTCCTCATTAAACATGATTAGCTGCCACACCCAAATAATTACTCATGTAATATCTTGTTTTAATTACCCATATAATATCCATATGTGGTGTTCTTGTACTCAATCCATCCAATCTTCCCATCCTTGTTCTGGTCGTACTCTTTCCAGTGCTTGTCCACGTTCTCCTCGATGTACCTCCTCTGCCTGTGCTTGATCCAGTGGTGTAGCTCAGCATGACTGACGAAACCATTCTTATCTGTGTCAATCTTATCCACAATCTTTCTGCATCGGGAATATATATATATATATATAAGTAAGACACATGCTGATATTATTCTGCTATTTTCTGTATCATTCTCACATATTAAATTTTACCCTAGTCTCTCTTTGCTCTCCTCAGGGCTTAGCTGGTCAAAGGTCTTGGCTTCCTCTTTTCCCAGGAAGGCCTCGTGGTCATACTGGAAACCATGGGCATCATCGTGAGCATGATCACTGAGGTCAGGCTTATGATGTACCCGCTTCTCCTGTGCAGGCACAGCAACCGTGACCCCAAAAAACAGGGCAAGTGTCCCCAAAAAGAGCAGCTGCATATTCTCCCTAAAGAGTGTGTGAGAGAGAAAGTCAGAGAAAGATTGTATTAATTCTTTCTGACCTGAAAAAGTAAGTTGCACACTAACACAGTCATTGTGCTTGGCAATGAAAATTTAACTTTATCTTCAATGGTCTCATTTAATTTTAAACTAAATTATACAGCACAGGTATCTTATTTAAACTTTCAGAAGAACCATCAACTATTTTATTTTAAAGCATAATAATACAAAAGAAATACAGCAGATAATGACTATAGAATGAACTATACAAAAGCAATTGGCTGTGAAAACTACAAATGTGGAATTTAGTTTAAAATGCAAATATTTTTAATCTTAAATTTTGTAAATGACTTACCTAGTCTGCAGTGATTTCTGCTTGAGTACACCCTGAAGTTGAAGAGTACGCGTTGGCACTGTTCTTTAAAGTGCACGTAAAATTAGGCGGGGCAACGATGTTACGTGCCCTCACATTTTTTTATTGACAGGAAAAAGAGCCAATCACACGACCAAACTAGGCGGGGCCGAGGAAATTTCTATGTTCTACTGGCTGCAAAACGCCACGTTGACACGCGAACGCGCATCTGAGAGTCAGGCGCGTTTTGGCAAACTGGAAAAAAAGTTTCAAGGACAGCTCATCTTTGACCGAAATATTGTGTCGATTGCGTTTGGACTGATGCATTAATGGACATAAATAGTTACATGCATGTTAAATAAACTTAATGTAACATGCAAACTGTTTTTCGTGAAGTCTTTAAGGCGCAAGTTCATATCCTTCTCAGTGGTCTTTTAAATTACTTATACGTCTCATATAGGCTAGTGACACACTAACTATTTTAAGAGTGCTGAGCGACCATGTTGTTTTGTAAATTAAAGTTAAATAGATTTGTTTTTTCTTTTTTGCGAGATGGTAAGTGTTAGGCTAATATAATTATTTATATTAGATATTCAAATTAATTAACCAATCATACCATTGATCAGCTCTACCAAACTTGGATGTCTTTTTTCCAGTAATAAACAAACATTAAGTTGTTTTGATTGATACTGTGAAGCAGCTTTGATGCAATCTGTATTGTGAAAAGCGCTATATAAATATATTTGACTTGACTTGACTTGACTTGACTAATATGTTGCCGCAATTACGTTGTTTCAGACTCAGGTTCAAAACAGATATTCTTCAGAATCTTTTAGAAACCCTCTTCCTCAAGTCCTTTTGATCTTTGTCAGATTCACACATGTTAAATGTCTCACGTGTTTAGAAGAGATAGATTTCGTCCTTTGTCTATAGCCTACTTTTTTCTTATTGTCTCATGGTCTATTAAACTCGTTTTTAAAGTTAAGTATCTTGTTTAAATGCCCTCATTACTCTGTTTTCAAAACAAACAAATAAATAAATCTGTGGCGATTTGAAAATCAAAAGAATTTGGGGTTAATGTGCTCTTATCGGGATAATGGAGATCATCCATTTTTGAAATACTAGTTCCAGAGCTGTATGTAGCCTATAATAAGATTAGCTGCTTTTGAACTTAACCTATTTTTTTAAATCTTCGAAATCTTCCTCTTTTACACAGTAGACAGTTATAACTAAAGCTTTAATCCTTTTTTATGCTCAGTTGGCATGCACTTTCAGAAAGATGACATGCAAAACAGTAATTTGTTTGTGGTCAGTTTGACATAAAGGAGAATACATCACAAATGCAATAAAATATATTGCAATAAAATAAATATAACTGTATTCCCTGCAATCAAACTTAACCTTGGTTTTGCTATGGCCGTGCTTTGCCAGTAGCTAGAAGTTCTAGAAGAAGGTACTAGGTTATGAGCAGGCCTAGACAAATGCAGATTTTAAAAACATGTTCTGGGGCAAATTCTGCTGAATGAACATAGCCTAAGTGTTAAATTGAACTGAGGGCTCTATAATAATATTGGTAGCTTAATGCATAATTAAATTAGCCAAAATATTTCCTAAACAAACACACAAGGGCCAGCATTCACTACTGTTTAATGGTTTGGGGTCAGTAAGATTTATTTTTTTATTTTTTCTAAAAATAAATATTCTGCAAGGATGCATAAAATGGATCAACAGTGACTAAAGACATTTATAAAGTTACAAAATATTTCATTTTCAAAGAAATGGTGTTCTTTCAGGATTACAGAATCCTGAAAAAACAACAACATTTATTACAGTTTCCATAAAAATATAGGCATGCACTATGGATCATGTGACAATGAAGACAGGAGTAATGGCTGCTGAAAATTCAGCTTTGACATCACAGGAATAAATCAAAATTTAAAGCTAATTAAAATAGAAAACAGTTTTTTAAATTGTAAAAATATTTCACAATATTACTGTTTATACTTTATTTTTGATCAATCAAATGCAGCCATGGTGAGCATAAGACATTTCTTTCAAAAACATTAGAAAATCTTACTGACTATAATGCTCCTGAATCATAATCATACACTGTTCGTTTGTTGGCCAAAGGAGGACTGGCCCCTGACTGAGCCTGGGTTCTCCCAAGGTTTTTTTCTCCATTCTGTCACCTGATGGGGTTTTGGTTCCTTGCCACTGTCGCTTTATTCGCCATTGGCTTTTGGCTTGCTTAGTTGGGGACATTTAACATTTAATTTTGAATTTAACAATACTATCACAACTTTACTTCCTGTTATCCCTGTAAAGCTGCTTTGAAACAATTTGTATTGTAAAAAGCCCTATATAAATAAAGGTGACTTGACCCCAAATTTTTGAATGGTAGCCTATAGTGCATAACTTTATGAATAAGGGGGGTTGAATTCTGCAGAAACCGACGTATATCCTTCGGCATACATTTGCATCCAGTTTCTACATTAGCCTATGAGACTATGAGTATTCTTGCACCTATGGATGCTATATGACCAGTGCCATTTAGCTGTGTCTACTTATGCCTCCTTCAACTTTATCGCCTCCTTATTCGGTTGTCTCTCGACCCCTCATCCTCCCTCACATCTTTTTGCGCAACTTTTCACACCTGCCCTCTTTCTTTACCTCTTTGTCTCTCTACAGAAACACACAACGCATTGTCCCTCGGCCCTCACCCCTTTTCTCTCTCTCTCTCTCTCTGTGTATGTGTGTGTCCCCTCTCTTCTCTCTCTTTGCCTGTGGCTGTGTGTCTAGTACCATGGAGCAATTGAAGGTGACAGGGCCGGGGAGAGGGAGGACGTGGCACTCTGTAGCCTGGGGGCACACAACAACACACAGACAGACAGAAAGAGAGAGAGATGGTAAAGGAAATGGGAGGGCAGAGACGACAAAATAAGGAAGAAGACAAGTGCTCTGGAACCAAACGGATGACAGAGTGATGGGGTGGTTGTGGGCCTAATGAATTATTTGTAATTGATGCATTAACATCAGTGGGTCTGCTGGATTTTGGCGTCGCACACTGGATCAAGTACTACACTTACTCCTTTACCACGTATTCATGCACTCTCATAGATGTACACATGTTTTTTTAAGAACTTGATGTTAATTTGTCCCGGCATTGTTGCTATGGTGACCTCTCTTCCCCCTCCCCCCCAGCAGAGAGAGAGAGAGAGAGAGAGAGAGAGAGAGAGAGAGAGGGTGACAGGGATGAACTAACAAGACACTGAAAAAATGTGCCCTGAAGGAGCGTACGCTCACACACCAGCACACATAATAAACGCGCACTCAACGTCACATTTGTGCAACACGCTGACACTAAATAATACCAACATTTTATTAGGATCTGTTCTCATTTGCTTCATTTTTGTAACTATTTCAAAAAGTATGACCCACACGGAGAAAGATGCTCTTCGTCTCCCATTGTGTTTCAGTTCAAATCCTTCGCCTATTTGTCTTTTTCCATGAATCCTCTGAACGAGTGACAAAGAAGGAGACGTAGGTATGGGGGGAGGCGGATGAGAGAGGAAGAGAGCGGAGGGTTTTGTCAACCGGAAATAAATAAAGCTGGCACCCTCCTTCTCCTCCGCCTCCTCTGTCTCTCATTTTCTTGCCCTCTGTGTCCCCCTTCCTTGTTTTTTTTCTACAAGGATACATGCATGGCCTCGTTATGTCTTCCCTTTTTCTCTCTTTCTGTTTCAGTTCCTTCGCTATCATGCGTGTACTGCATGAAACTCCTTGTGTTTTTGTCCGTGCCGTGACTGTGTCTGTTAACCTGATGTAGTTTGTCACATTAAAGGGACAGTTCAACCCAAAATGAACATTCTGTCATCATTTACTCATGTCATTCCAGACCGGTTTGATGTTATTTCTTCTGGAACGGAAAACGAGATGTTTAGCAGAATGTTCAAGCTGCTCTTTTCCATACAATGAATGGTGACCAGTGGGCATCAAGCCCCCAAAAAGCAGCATAAAAGTAAGATACGAGTAGTCCACATGACTCTTGCACTATATTCCATTGGTTACACTTTATTTCAAGGTGACAAACAGTGTAACTACACAAATAAGTACTGAGTAATATTAATTAACAATGTACTTGCACTCATTTCTCTAAGTGGGAGGAGCATTTTAATAATCCAAAGAATAAATAAATAAAGAAACTTTTCCACTGTAAAAAAACAAAACAACCTTTTGTGCAATGCAATACCATGCATGGATGGTAAAGGTTCTTTATGGATCCATAGATGTCAACAAAGAGCCTTTCATTTTAAGAGTTTACTAGGGTTATGGGTTAGTTTCTTGTAATTATGTATCATTTATTGGTATTACTATAGCAAGTACATGTAACGGTTAACTATGTCACATTATAACAAAGTGTTTCAAGTTTTCAAATGTATCACATAGCTTTGACATTCAGTCACCATTCACTTTTATTTTATTGAAAATAGCAGTGTGAATATTCTGCTAAACTCTGTGTTCCACAGAAGAAACAAAGTCATGCAGGTTTGGAAAGACATGAGGGTGAGTTACCTATGATAAAAATTCTTACTTTTGGGTGAACATTTTTTTTAGATGAAATTTTAGATGATCTCTTTAATACGTGTGTACATCTACTCCCATCAGTAAACTCTGTTTATGGGCATAATACCCTAGATTTAATAGTACAAAAATAGCAGTGTCTCCAAGGCTCCCCTTTGTCCAAGACAACATTCTCCCCTGCCTAGACTGATATGTACTTCAGTTGTAATAAAAATAAATAAACTCATGTCAGTGTAACCTTTGTTTGTTTTTGAGCATTTTATTCAAGATTTTGTTATTATAAATACATTTGAATCATTTTAAGACTTTTTGGGGGTGCCCTGAAAGTTGCTGATGCCCCCTAGTGGGCCCCGGTCCCCTTGTTGAGATACTGCCTTACAGTGCAAACATGAAAAGAAAAAAACATATGCTTCATAATTCAAAGATCGGTCTAATACCCAAAAGAGGAAAACAAAACCTCTTTGATCCTTCTTACCTCAAGCATTTGAGGTCTCATATTTATTCGACTTTTCCCCTAAGTTGAACCTTCATATTAACTAGCACCAAAATTTTCATGCTTGTATGTAATGTTTGATGAATAAGAACGGCAAGTCTCTCTCTCTCTCTCTCTCTCTCGGTTTTTAACGTGTCACAGGCTCTTTGGTTTTTAAAGTTAATCCAATAAAATATGCAAATATAGCATTGGGATTGTGACAAAGTGCGGTGCAGTGGAGGATAAACATGCTATATACACTCTGACGTGTGTGTGTGTGTGTGTGTGTGTGCGCGTGCGTGCGTGCGTGCGTGTGTGTGTGTGTGTGTGTGTGTGTGTGTGTGTGTGTGTGTGTGTCAGAAGAAAGGCCCTCGCACGCAGGTCTGAAAGTGTCTACTCATGTTTGCATGTACTAGTAAGTGTGAAGTTGTGTGAATTTGTTTTCTTCTCGTGAGAGAGGCAGTGTCTTGATTTAAAATACAAGAATATAAAGCTCTGTTCAATGTGTTTACCATTATTTAAATAGTTTTCTTTTAACCCTCATGTTCATTTTGGGCACCATTAGGCACCAATGCCACTTTTTATCCAAAGCATAAAAAGTATGCTTAAGTTAAAGTAATACTTTTCCATATTATATGATGAGAAAACATACTTACCAAGCTGATTTTTTTTTATAAGAAAATACAGTAAAAACATGAATATTGAGGAAATATTATTACAAAAGTAACTTTTATATTTGAATACAAATTTAAAATGTTATTTATTCCTGTGATGGCATTTTCAGCATTATGACTCTTCTAGCATCATTAGTCTTCATTGTCACATGATCCTCCAGAAATAGTCTAATATGATGATTTGCTGCTAAAGAAACATTTATTGCAGTTGTACTGCTTAATATTTGATGAATTTCGAAAGAATGGCGTTTATTTGAAATATAAATCTTTTGTAACATTATAAGTGCCTTTATTGTCACATTATTTATTAATGTAATGTACTAAATAAAGGCATTCATTTCTTCAGTTCTTACTGACCCCAAACTTTTCAACGCTAGTGTATATATAAAAACTACACCTGAACTATAACTTGAAGATACTTACTCATGCTAAAGGCGTATTGTGAAATAATGCATTGAAATTTTACATGACAAGATTCCCTGACTTCTGTGTATTCTGTCGAGATTCATTCTTAACAATTGCTTTTTTTGTTGTATATTTGCCGAGCTCAGACATTTTTCCGGTCCCAACCAGATGTTATTTGTCACTTGTCTGAAAAGCTTTTGACTACTTAATGATAAATCAAAGGGTCAATGCTTCATTTATATCAGCACACTGGATTTAGATTACTTCAGATAAACATATTTAAAGAATCTAAAGAGAAAATAACAATTATTTTTATAGGACCCCAAGTATAACAGAAAAGTAGATGTCATCAGTGCGGAGGGTTAAACCACCACTGGCCGCAGGCCGTCACAGAGCAGGTGCGTGATCCGAAGCTCTCTCACAGCTCTTGGTTAGCCATTTTTGGAAGTCCGTATCTACAAACAGCGAATTGCCTTTGTGAGACTTTAGAAATAGCTTTACGTCTCCTCTTTTTCAGTCATTTTTTGCCTCCACCGCTCTCTCTCTCACTTCATCTCCCCTTTTCCTGGCATTAAGTCCAGACCTGACACTGACACTGACTCTGTGTGTCATCCCTCTCTCTCTCTTTCCCTCTCTCCCTCATTGCTTCAAGGACCAGAGTGCCTGCAGATGCATTTCTCTGTAGCCCACTACCCCTCCCTCGCCTCCTCTCTTTCGCCCTGTCTAACTCTCTCCATCTTTCTCTCCCTTTCCTCTCCTCCCATGCTTTCTCTCTCTTTCTCTCTCTCGAGCACAGTCTAACATTAACAAAGCGAGAGAGCAGAGAGAGGAAAAGAGGGATGAACAGAAAGTGATAGAGACACTGAGCAAGTGTGGACCACTTTTACAATTCATTCATCTACCAGGTGAGTCTCCTTCCTTCACTGCCGACACAACGATTGAGACATTAACAGACACATGACTCTTTTATTGGAAATAACAACTAGATTGAGGACAATGATTGGTTAATTGTAGAAAGCTTATTGTGGACTTGACCTTTGACATTTTCTGTTTTGTGGGATACCACCAAAGGCAAAATTTAAATAATTGAAATGTGCTTATATTAATCTTGGCCTGAGAGTCATACAATCACATTAAATTAATGAAATTAATTCATTTAAAATAGTGAGAACTTTTTCACCTTTTTTCTATAGCCTACATCAATATACTTGACAGCCTTATTTCATTATTTATTATTATACTTTATCAATGCATTGAATATTGTATATTATTATAGTAGATATGTCAGCACATGTTGTGTATAAAAAGAGCCTCTGTATTGTATCAATATTTAACTGTTCATTTCCTGGGCATATTCAAGCTCTAATAATATTTATTTTATTTCAATAAAATAAAATTAAATTTGAAATTAAATTTAAATGTAATAATTTTATTAAAAAATATGGAATTGTACAAGGAGTTATTTTGGCATTATTTATTAAATAAAATGTAGAAATAATTGAATGTACAGTGTAGTTGTAATGCAAATTTTTATGGCACCTGTGTTGTTTCAAATGTCACTTCTTTATTTTTTGTTTCCCCTACATACATCTGTGTATTTGTCTGTTTAGTAGTCCTAGATCTTCCTTTTTTTGTCTTTGAGGGTCATGCTTTACTCTCAAAACCCATGCAAATATTATCATGCAAGCACTTCTACATCATCTTTAATGGTTAGATATATAGTTTTCATGACGACAGCCTCCTTTCTGTGTATGTTGGTTTTACATACAGAACTTTTTTTCTGACTCTTCAACAATATTTATTTATTTAGCTGAACGGTGTTTTATAAATGATGTGCAGGTGCTGGATACACTTACATTTCAGTTGGTGGCTTCACGACTCCATTTTCATACTGTTTTTTGTCGTGTATTCAGAGTTTGTAGTTGAAAACGGAGATTGTGTGCCATTGTTTGCGGTGTATCTATAATTATCTCTTTGTTTTGTAGGAGTGTGTCTCTCTCTGTTGTGTAGAGCCCGTGTGTGTCTGTGCATTGTTGTTAACATTAGTTGACAGTATTACTCTCTTCAGTCATGCGTGTGTGTACGACGATGTCAGACTAGATGTTCTGTACTTCTTAATTACTCGCTGTGTGTGTGTGTGTGTTTCTGTGTGTGTGTTTGTGTCTGTGGGGGGTTAATGTGTGTGCACATGTGAAAGATAGATAGATAAAGACAATTGTGACCCACTCTTTAAAGAGCAGATGGGTCATTCCATTAATGTTAATTTGATATGAAAATAATTTTCTGTAAGATTTAAAAATATTTTGTTGGGCATATACTGTTTTAAGTGTTAATGAATTGCATTGTGCAATCTTAATTCATACATTTTAATATATGCTGTGTTATGTCTATTGTAGTTATGCCTTCAGAATGGTAACAGGGTTGACATTTAACTGGTTAATTTGACATTTCAAGCCTTTCATAACTGATATTTTTACGTATAACTACTTTTAAGTTATCAGTTGTTTACTTTAGAAAATCATAATAACAGGGTTGACATTGTAAGATATGCATAAATGGATAACAGTTTGTGGACTTTAACGTGTCATTGGAAAGTTAACTTCTTAAAGGACACTGATGTCATTTCAACTAAGTTATTTTAATCTATAGAATTAAGTGGACACAATTATAATAAAACTCTGGTTTTTATTAAGATGCTAAAAAGCTAGCTTTTGTTTCCATATATTTTGTTTTCAAAAATTGTGCATAGTTGCTAATAATGCAAGGAGAAGTTGGAAACACAAGGACTGAGGAGAGGCCCAAAAAATAGATCACAGAATATTGAATGAAAATACATAAATAAATCATTTAAAAAAGATTATTAGTGTGTTTAGACATATATCAATACACAACTGAATTTGACATCAACTATTCATTGTTATAGTCCTTTTTTACCCATATGCATATGAGACAATAAACCTGTTTTGTAGAATGACCAAGATCTGTTTATTCTCAGTTACAAAACATCAACATAATCAGCAAATCAAAAATTCTTAAAGCCATGGAGAAGCCAAAAGAATGGAATATGAGAGCTGTTTACTGTAAAATATTTCTCACAGTTTTGCTTCTTTTGTCCTTCATTCAGGGTTGGAGTGGTCTAGATGAAAAAAGGAGAGGGTCAGTGTTTTCTCACATGTGACATTTAATGTATGAGAATCTGACTATGCTGAACTTACAAAACAGCTCCAACTGGACAGGCCCAAACAACTGGTACCACCCGGCCGACACCATCACCCCTCAACACGGAACAAGTATGTGAGCTTTAGTGACTTATCTCTGTATCTAGCACCTCAGCATGTGAACGTACACTGTGTGTGTGTATGTGTGCCATTGTTTGTGAAGTCAGCTTTGGGGTGAACCAGCAATTCTTATACTTGACTGAGCACAAACAGAGGGTGCCAACAGCTACACCATCAGCCACACATGTACACCCACACCCACATACAAACACGGCAGTCTCTGGCCTTGCCATCCTCTGTTTCATTAAAGGAAGGCGGAACTAAAGCGAGCAGACATTAGACAGAATTAGATGCCCATAATACAGTTGCTGCTCATTCACACATACACAAATAAGGTCAAACTGTCAAACACAAGATGCTGCGGTGCACTAGAATTACAAAATCTTCAAAGAGACAGTTCTGCCTATATAATAACACACACATTTGCACACTGAAATGCAGCACTCTTACAAGACTCTCTAAAGTTTAATGTTTTTCTCTTCTTCTCTCAGATGGTTGCGTGGAAGATCTGAATGCGCAGATGGCCGGAGCAGGGGAAGGAGTGGTGCAGGGAGAAAGGGATGAGGTGGACGAGTCACAGCTACACCTGCAGCTAAAGAGGAAGCTGCAGAGGAACCGCACCAGCTTCACACAGGAGCAGATCGATGCCCTGGAGAAAGGTGTGACTCAAAGCGCTGGCTCAAACTGAGCTTTCCATGCAAAATAATCTCAGTCCTACAGAGGATAGATATTTTACATATGACCATTGTTTATTATTGTAAACCATGATAACAGGGTTGAAATTTTAAGATAAAAAAAATGGATAACAATGAGCGGACATGAACGTGTCATTGAGAGTTATGATGTCATTATGAGAAAGTTATTTTGATCTATAGAATAGTTCATTCATTTAAAAATGGAGAGTTATGATAATTAATTACAGGGTTCGAACAAAACTCAAGCCTAATTTTTTTTTGTTAAGGAATTTACTGAATAAGATAAGAATAAGAAAAACTTACTGAATTTTGTTGATGTGTTCAGTTATTTATTAATACGCTAAATTTGGCATTAGCTTTTCACTGTTAAAGTAATTTTTCCATGCAAAATAATCTCAATCCTATATTGTGGATATGCTTGTGTGTGAATGAATGACTGATGCATTCCACCCTTTCTTATTCTGTTTTGTCTTGTACTCTACTGTAAAAAAAATAATTTTGTCCCATTATTTACTCATCCTCATGTTGAGGCAAACCTGCATGACTTTTTCTTCTGTAGAACAAAAAGAAGATATTTTTATAAATATATATATAATCACTTGTTTTTTTCTTCCATACAATGAAAGTCAATGGGGTCCAAAGTTGTGTTCTGTACAGAGAAAGTAAGTCATGCAGGTTTGGAACGACATGACAAAATTTTAATTTTTGGACAAACTATCCCTTTAATATTTTAAATATGAAATATATTAAAAAGTATATTAAATCTGTTTACCAGAGTTTGAAAGGACTCATTACCCAGATGTCTTTGCTAGAGAGAGACTGGCAGCAAAGATCGATCTTCCAGAGGCTAGAATTCAGGTAACAGTGTTCCTATTTAGCATTTTAATCATCTTCTTTGAGATTTTAATTGTGTTAATGCTGAACTGCCTTTAAACAATACAGAAAGACACTGTCCATTATGCACTGACCCATATTGGGTGATTGACAGGTATGGTTCTCCAATCGGAGAGCTAAGTGGAGAAGGGAGGAAAAGCTGAGAAACCAGAGGAGGTCAGGGGGCACCAGTTCCTGTTCTCAGACACATACTCCCCTGAGCACATCCTTTAACTCCCCTGTATATCACTCCAATCATACCAACAGCTCAGGTATGTCTTTTTTAATGACTTACTTCACACTATTAGAAAATGTAAGCTTTACTTCATAATTGACGGCTAGATTTCTCCTTTGTTTTCTCTCCTATTTTCATGCATTGGGGTTTGTTTCACTTTGTCCTGTTTGTTACTCTTTTTTCAAACTCCTCCATTCAAATGTCACTGACAAAGTTCTTTATTGCCATTATTACAGTATTGCCAAAACAAGCATTAATAAACACAAAAGCAGTAGTAGTAGTAATAATAATGAGCTGATTCTATCCTCTTCTGTTCTCTTATAAGGCTCAATGCACAGTCGGGGTGATTCGTCTCTCTCAGCCTATAGCTCTCTGTCTGTCTTCTCCAGTATGCAGGTAATTCATGACCTCCTTTGCAGTATACCAGTTACCTTATAGGCAAGGTGTCTGGCCTAATGCTCATATTTGCAATTCTACATCAGTGTTTAAAAGTGTAATTTTTGTTTCTGTTATGACTTAAACCTATTGGCGTGCAAGAGTTTTATGTAACAAATGCCACTGTATTAAAAGTGATGGTTTCACACCAAATTAAAATTGCCTCATCAGTTTACTACTCACCCTTTGCATTTCATTGTTCTGTGGAACATAAGAGAGCATATTTTGAAAAATGTTTCAGAGGGTCACTCGAAATATCTTCTTTTGTGCTCTGTAGAAGGAAGAAAGTAATTGGAAAGACATGAGGGTGAGAAAATCATTTTCATTTTGGGTTGAACTGTCTATTAAAGCTCTAGTCTGGCATGATTAGAGCAGTCGATTCACAAATTAGGCTACTACATGTTCTCTAAATGAAAGGGATAGTTCACCCAAAAATGAAAATGCTGTCAGTATTTACTCACCCTCATGTTGTTCCGACCCTGTAAGACCTTCGTTCATCTTCGAAACACGAATTAAGATATGGATCACTCCTCCATAGGCTTCGTTCTTGAGGGATTGAACTTGCCGGCCTCGAAAAGTTATTAAAGACATCGTTAAAATAGTCCAAGTGACTACAGTGGCTCAATCTTAAGTTTATCAAGCGACGAGAATACTTTCAATTCCTCAAGAAGCATAGGGACTAGTATGGAGGAGTGATCCAGCTCTCAGATTTCATCAAAATATCTTAATTTGTGTTCCGAAGATGAACGAAAGTCTTACGGGGTTGGAACAACATGAGGGTGAGTAAATCCTGACAGAATTTTCATTTTTGGGTGAACTATCCCTTTAATCTTTCAAAAAGACTCACGAATTTGACGAATCCCCACATGAATGAACTCACTGAATTAAACAGAGGGGCTTTTTAAATAATAATAGAAAACGCTGCACTTTTAATGTAGGCTATGCAGTTAGCGTTTATTCAAAACAGTTTTATAAAAAAATATGCCCTCTCAAACATAATAGCATCCGCCTTTTTGTTTCTTTCAAACATGCAAAATAGAGTGCTTTCTATCTACAGTAGTAAATAATGCAGACAGAAATTATATTAAACGCACCTACGCAACTGCAAGGTAAAACAATGCAGTTCTTTGAGTCCGCCTGACATTCAAACTCATTTCAAATCGTATAGCGCCCTCATGAGTGAGATGGTTCTCACTGCGGAACATGAAATCCACGGGGAGGAGTCGGATCCAGATCCAACTCCTCCCACCTTACATGCACCTAAACCTAGCCAACTCCGCCCCCTGATCCCTAAACACACCCCTAATCCCTAAACCCAACCCTAATCCTACCCATCTCCACCCCTTGGATCTTGATCCTACTCCTCCCCGTGGATCTCATGTACTGCATTGAGGTGCTACTGTCATGAGTTGCTGTGGAATATACACAGCCTGCTGTAGTTTCTAAAAAAAGACACTCTCACGTAGGCAATACAGCAGGTGTACAGTTCAACAGGTCAGTTTAACTCTATAAATTCCTTCTCGTTAATCAAACAGATCAGCATTATATTTAATGACTTCAAATTCAATCACGCATGTGTTGTTTGGACTTGACTGCGGCACATTGATATAAGACACCATCATAAAAACTTCGGAATAATCTTTTAAACTTAGCCTATATATTTTTTTATTATTATTTGCATTGTAAGCTGTCAAAGGAGTTTATTTATGAATATGTTGATACTATAAATGAAATGAGATTAATCTTTTATCTTTTTTCACCCTTCTCTCCTCTCCACTAGTCTTTGCCTTCCCAGTCCACTCCAACTTATTCCTGCATGTTACCTCCTTCTCCTTCGGCCCTTCCCCCTCTTTCTCGTAAATTTGACACCTCATCCTATACCTCTCCCCACCTCCCGCCCCCACCAACGGTGAGCACAAACACAGGTGAGTCAAGTTTTGTAACATAGCCTACTCCACCCTCACACCGCATATGAATACTGCAATCCAAAACATTCTGTGAACGCAATTTAGCTGCTTTGTGGATTCCTTTTGTGTTACAAATAAGTCGCCAGTAGTGGCCATGAGTGAAGAACGCAATGATAAGCCCCTGTGTCTCTTCCAGGATTCTTTGCCGGTGTTTCCGCAGCAGGGCAGACTGCAGTTCAAGGCGGCGATCAGGAGCTAGGACAAGGTCTGAGTCAGTACTGGACGAGACTGCAGTAAACAACACACCTTATCATTATCAGATGAAACCAGCAGAGCTTCAATCAGCAACTTTGAGCAAAGTATTTAACAAAAAATGCATCAGGAAACCTAGTTATTTAGATGATTAACACATCAGGGAAGCAGACTATGTAAGCCATAATCCTGTATAAAAAAAGAGATGTGGACATCACAAACCTGCACATGCGGAAGAGAAAATGGACTCCAGCATTTTTGACCTGCACCTTTATAGGCCTGGTCAGCAGAACAATGCCAGACAATAATACACTATCATTCTCAGATACAGGTGACAGAACAGTGCACATCTAAGAATGCCTCATGTTTATGCAACAAAAATGTATTTTTCAATTGATGTGTCAATTACAATCAATATGACATGTGACCAAAATGAGGATGTTTTAAACCCGCATTTGTAGTTCTACACCACTGTTCAAAAGTTTTGGGCTGGCAAGATTTTTTTTTATATTTTTGAAAAGGCTGCATTTATTTGATCACAAATATAGTAAAAAACAGATGTGTTGTGTATTGTGAAAAGTACTAATACCTTAAAAGAAAATCCTACTGACTCCAAACTTTTGAACTGTGTAGATTAATGGTATTGAAAATAATGGATTTTGAGAAGTCTATTATGAGCCAATCAGATACCAGTCCATCATAATATAGCACTGACGTGGAGAAACCAATGACAATCAAGCTTAAACCTGAGCTAAGCACTGACAATCAATAAATTGCACAAAGTATAGCTTAAAGGATCAAAACTGAGTATAAATCGATGTAGCCGATGACAATCAAAATACATATTGCGAAAGGCTGCAGAGACAATCAAACACACAACTGATCATGTGTAATATACTGAAGTTAATCTAATGATTTATTACTGTACATTGTTAAATGGACATTACTGTGATTTGATTCTTACTTTATTTCACCACTCTAACATTCATAGGTTTTTTCCCCTGTCAGATCCCATGAACTAGATTTGTATGTTTGAATGTGTGTGCATATGAAAGAGAGAGACAGAGATAGGGAGAGAGAGAGAGAGTGATAAGGTTACTGTATTTATTATTAGAATTGTGAACATTTTAGTGTAAACCCTTTTGTGGATTATCTTAATATTGAAATAAAAATATTACAGTGAAAAGGAACATGCATTTGTCTGTTTCCCTTCATGCAAAGTTTTTATTATTCTAATGTGTATTTACTCTTTGTGCATCTCCCAGAACATTCTTCTATGACTTTATGCATGTCTGTCTCCCCTCATCTTAATTTTTTTCTCTAGAGTAATGGTGAATTGGTTCACTTGCGGCCGTTTGGGTTGTGTTTACTTATTACTGTCAACGAACAGTAGCATTTCCTGCCTGTGTGCTGGTGGATTTCCTGTTTTTGTTACTCACATGACCACACCCATTGAAAATAATGTTCTGACAAAGTTATTCTCACAGGGACTCAAATGCAGACAGTACAGGATGAATATGAATATCTTTTGATGTAATAAGATAAATGTTTTCATCTCACATACCAGAACATATATATAGAAAATATGGCCACTTGGCTATATTTTTGTATATTAACCCAAAGATAGATTAAAATGAAAATCTTTTAAAAATCAGTCTGCTGTTTGTCCTTGAATTTCCTATGGCACTCACAATGGCGGAAACTAGAACGGATACACTTAGAGGTCTGACTCTGGCCATATCTGAGATGTATCCTCCAAATTTCCGGTGCACTACACTTGATGAGTTTAATTAAGGCCGATGCTAACGAGCTGTGGAGACTGAGAGGGCAAAAGCACGGACAATTCTCTGTGTGAGCAAAGGTCACTGTAATAGTCACGTCTCTTCTATTCCCATAAGGCCTCCAGTCCCCAATCAGAGCATGTTTTATCTAGTTTGTGCGAACATGGGGTCTCCTCCCTCAAACTCATCGCTCCATCTCTACCCCTCCCTCTATCTGTTCATCTCTTGCCCTCTGCCTGTCTTGGCCTGTGGTTCTCAAGTGAATAAACACATCCTGTGTTTCTCATGCTAACTTTCCTGGAACAGCTGAATGTTACAGATACAAACTCTGATACATGTTTAAAAGAATATACCAGGTTATTCAATACAAGTTAAGCTCAAACGACAATATTTGTGGCATAATGTTGATTACCACAAAAATACATTTTGATTTGTCCCTGCTTTTCTTTCAAAAAAGCAAAAATATTGGTTACGGTGAGGCACTTACAATGGAAGCGATCTGTAAATTTTAAAATACTGACTTGTTAACATAATTTTAGTGTGAAAATCTGCTTACAAACTATTTCCAAGTCAAGTTATCCGATTTTACAACCCTGTCCTATGTAAACCCTAAAATTATTGTTAAAAATTATGATTTAAACAGATTTACAGCTCCTAAGTTTTAATTGAGGCACGTGGTAATTGAAATGATAAGCTTTTAAATCCTCCAGAACTTGGCCTCATTCACTCTCATCATAACCTCTATTTTTGCATGTTAATTACCATTAGAATCTTTCTTCTCTTTATTATTTAAAGAAAGCAAGAGCCGAAATTAGTTCGAATGGTAATCAACCGCATATGCCCATGAACGCTGCTGATCTTGGTAAAGGAATATTCTGGATTCAGTAAAACTCGCTTAACATTACATTATTACAGATGCTCTTTTTAAATTTAAAATGACTCAAATATTGTGCAGATGGCAGGTTGGCATAACTAATAAAAGTACAGGTAGTAAGATGGCAGACAGTTTATGTCATTGGGGGTCTAAGCATCTAATGCCATTATAGAAAATACACAATTAGAACAATTTACAATCCAACAGCTTAAAGGTCACAACATACATGAGAGGGGTAGCCATTTTGAACTCTGCACCACATTTAGAGTCCACCAAACTCTCTCTCTCTCTCTCTCTCTCTCTCTCTCTCTCTCTCTCTCTCTCTCTCTCTCTCTCTCTCTCTCTCTCTCTGTGTGTGCTTGTGTGTGTGTGTGTGTGTGTGTGTGTGTGTGTGTGTCTCTCTGAGAGTTCTTTGCTGGTTTCCTGTCACAGAGGAAGTGCCTCACCCAGCTGTGTTGCTCCCTATTGGCTCACGGTCAGGAGAACAGTGATTTGGGGCTGATATGGTGGCCGAGCGAGGGATAGATAGAGGGAGTGCAGAGCGAAGAGAGGGAGAAGCAGTCAGGACAGGTCAGAGGGTAGGCAGGAAGAAGAGAGTGCACAGCTAAATAAAGGCAGACAAGATGAAGAAAGCAAGTGAAGGAGGGTGCAGACTCAAGAGCATATCATCTCTGCTAAAGAGGAAATAACTCTGAGGTAAGGTATCTGAGAGCAGATGAAGCTTCGGAGAGGAAAAAGATAGTTGCACGGACAGATATGATTTTACAAATATAAAGAAAAGGCTTGAGAGTTTGTCAACTTTGGATGACAAAGGATGTTCCTGTGCAGAGAGGCTTTTTTATGGTAAATACAGATCTCATTTTAATTTCTGCACTGATATTCTCTATAGCCTATATCTGGCATTTCTTTATGATGAACATCATTGAGACCTTTTGAAGCTGTGGACTTTTACTTAACCCAGAATGTTTGCAAACTAAAATGTTCCTTGTTCTTTCATTAACTCTGAATTTCCTCTTGCTGCTTTTCACTCTTATTTAATAACTGAGATTCAAGTCCAATTTAGCTTTATTCACTGCATATTTTAGTTTTTCCCCCCTGACTTTCCTGACTGACCTTTTCTATTAATCCTTATTTAAATTACTCTAACTCGCAATGTTTGACATCATAGTATATTACTATGTCTCTATTCCTCTGTCTGACGGTCCATCTCTGTCTCTCCCAATCCTTGTACCAGTGTCTGATTTACAGATGACGCTGGACGGGGTTTGGGGGGGGCCGAGGGAGGACAAATGCTCCCCAACTTCCCTGTCATCAATACCAACATTTATATTAGCAGCAGGCACCAGATAACTTTCTCATAAATGTGTGTTTTCCTCCCCTGAAAATAAACCCTGTTTGGTAAAATACACATCTGAGTGATTTTGTTTTTCAGTTGTTTCATGTAAATTCATTTCAAATTTTTCACTAAAAATGTTTTTTCTTTTTTTGCATTTATTTTACTTTAGTCATAAAGTAGAAATTTGTTTTAACACCACCATGCAAGACAGATGTGAAGGGTAGCCTAAATAAACTTTTAAATGACAAAGTAGATAACGTCAAAACTTAAAGGGATTGTTCCCACAAAAATGAAAATGTTGTCATCTCTTACTCACCCTCAAGTTGTTCCAAACCTGTATAAATGTATTTCTTCGGTTGAGCACGAAAGAGGATATTTTAAATAAAGTTAGTAGACAGATTACGGTAGCCGTTAACTTTCAAAGTATTTTTTTTCCCTACCATCAACTGTTTGATTACCAACATTCTTTAAATATCTTCTTTCGTGTTCAACAGAAGAAAAACTCATTCTAGACAAGTTTGGAACAATATGAGGGTGAGAGTGATGGCAACATTTTCATTTTGGGGTGAATTATCCCTTTAAAGAGTTAAATAACTTGTCGTGTTTATGACAATTATAACCAATGAAACACATTACTTGGGTCACATAATAGTATGTTTAATGAACTAAAAAGTTTATTAATGTACCAATTGAGCATACTGGAAGATTGAACCCTGTACATTGGGAAAGTGGACCCGTCCCATTTGGCTCGTCCAGTGACATGCGCAGTGCGCACAACGTAAGTCGGTCATTATTCCGCAGGTCGGACTTGTTGACGCGGTAGTGAAACCGGTAAGCTCGGTTTCGACAGTGGAGTGGTATCTTTAACATCGATATGATTATGAATCACCTCCTCAGACTTGATTTGATTCAGTGTGATATCTGACCTATCTATGAACTCTCCAATAATATCAGTCACAACTGACTCTTAACTCGTCTGAAGTTTAGCACAGTTCGCTGCTGAGTCGCGTGTGAATGTATATGTTTTGTTTTTAGTATCCGCGTTTTAATAACATTGACCTTGTCAGTGCGTTTTGTTAGTTTCTGTGTTTACGCGCCGCGACTCGGCTGATTCCTTTGGATTTCGAGGAGGTGACATATTTACCAGGTATGAACTACTACTTGTGCGCTTGAACTTTTGTGTAGGTATTTTCTGGTTATGCTCGCTTTCATCAACCACTGACCGATGTCTTCTTTCAACTGTGACTATGTAGCCTACTCAACTTCAGGTAGCCTGTAAGTTGGCTAAAGTTAGTGTAGTTAACACACACACACACATATATATATATATAATCCGTGGGTTGGTTAGCAGTAGCATATAGTGAAGTTACTCACAGACAAGCTCGACAACTACAAAGTTAGTTACAGATCGGGTTAGTACTAAGATTTGGGGCTTAAGATCTGACATGGTTACAACAGGATTTTATCATTTGGATGTTACTGTAATATGGCCCTGATGGTGTGTGACTGGCAACATAAGGGTTGCGGCTCTACATGTGCTCACTGTTGTAAAAACAAAAGCAGGGAGCCACAGTCACCCAATGACACTGATAAACCTAGAAATGTTTCAATTCTTGTGTCTGAGAAAGACAGTTTTTTAGGTTCATCACTTACTAGCATTTATGGAAACATGCTTAATTTTTTTCATAAATTTATAAAATGCCATTCAATCCAAGAATGTCATCAATCTGACAGCTTTTGCAATGTAGAAAATTCCTCTTTTGAACTGGATTGTGAATCCAAGTAGTAAACATGCCACTATAGCAAAAGCTGGGTGAGGGTGTTTTCTCGCTTCTGCTGTGAAATCCACACTTGCATCATGTCTTATTAGTTGGAGGCTGCTTAGAAATTATATGGTATTGGGTAAGTGTGTACTATTAGGACTTAGATCACCTCTGATCTTACAATTAGCACAGTTATGGGAATATTTAATAATTCCAATCCAAACGCAGTAAAAAAAAAAATCATTTTACACACAAAATGTCCAAATTAGTATAGTAGTATAGTGTCATAAAACAGGGTCTAGGCTGATACAAGTGAGCTAAGAAGGGGAAGATGAACTAAAACATGTAAATGTGTCAAGTGTTTTGAGTTGTAAAACTGCCCTGACCTGCATAAGAAATAACAATAACATACCTACAGTGGAATTTACAAGGTCTGATGGGTCGTAATAACCTGCATAGACGAAATGCACTCAGTAAATGATAGAAATTATTGGAATGATAATAAGCTTTACACAAACAGTTGTTTGATTTTAGGCTTTCGTACCAAATAATAATATCATTTCCCCCCCCCCCCCCCCCTTTTTTTTTGTTCACTTGAACACTAATATATTATATAAAGGTATTTTATATGTAATATATGTCAAAAAAGAAAACCGTCACGGGCCAAGTTTAGTCCAGTTATCGGGTATCATAGCTGTCACATCGGTCTGTGGCATGAATGCATCATTTATTATGCAACCCAAAAAAAGTTATTATAACTGGTCTTCTTCATTGATCAATTCAAGTTACTTGAATGTTTTTACAATCAAAATAATACAGGTTTATGCTGGTATTATCGAAAACCCTACTTGGTGGGCACCATATAGGCCTTTACACACAGTTGATACTCTGTAAAATAATTAAGGATTTAATGATATTATTAGAAAATCAAGGTAATTTTTGTTTCAGTCAAAGTGCTGAGCTTGTCGTCATGTTTGAGATGTTTGTCAAAGGCAATACATGACGTAGATAAAATGACTGAGGTAAACGGACTGGAACTTCCAGCCCTTACTCTTTCTTTGGCACTAGTTACACTTTCACTTCCTTCAAGTATCCACAATTAATTAAGATACTACTCACTTCTCTTTAGATAGAATGGATTATTAGTTGTATTAATGCACATTTCTTTTCACTGAAGCCTACACCGACATCCAATTAATCTTATGTCTCAATAGAGATTGAGGCTGTGGTTTAGTTTTACTTGTGGAAATTTGGTCAGCAGTACATTGAAATTCTGCAGTGGTGGTTTGTATTGTGTAGTCTGAAAGTGTTCTCACGTTTTAAAGTTTTTAAAGTTTTTTGTTCTCTCTTTGTCTCAGCGATGACAGATGTGGTGGTCAGGCCTGCATCCCCGTCTCAGTCCATCTCCCTCCTGGAGTTTAAAGCGGAGACGCGGATGGTGCTGAAGTCTTTCCTGCGTCACTCGCTCTCGATTCCTCCTGGTGAGAGGCCTGGAAGGATCGGGGGAGAATACAATGACCCAAACAAATACAGGTGAGACAAATCATTCAATCACATACAGAAATAAACATTGTCATGACGTAAAGTAAAACAACGCCATGTCAGATTTTTGTAAATATCACATTGTAAATATCAGCTCATTTTATTAGACTATGGTGCTGTGTAAATTGTTTTATTTGACTAGCACTTGAATTTTTTTTTTAACAAAGTCAGTCTAGAATCATATAGGTCATCTCTGTAACTTAATAAAACGGCTTGTGTTGTAAATTAAGAAAGCATTACTTTGGATATGGATGGAAATACTGTATGTTCTAGTGTTAGTTATTTAGCCCTTCTAATCATTCGCCATCTAATTACACAGGAATCATTCTTTTCATCTCTTTCATTAATTATTTAAAAGAATAATGCTTCTTCTTCCAGGATCTTTTCTACTAACATCATTTATTCAGTGGTCTAGGGCAACTTTTAATGGTCAAGTAATCTTGGAAAACAGCAAACCAATTATGTCTATCTTTATTATGTGAACATGCAAATTTGTGAAATTGTTGATGTAATTGTGATAAAAAGAAAATGTACTTGAATGTATTTTTGTAAATGAAAAAATGACCCATGTTTCTTTCTCTCTCTCTTCCTTTTTTTAGTGCCTCTAAAAAAGACAAGATAAGGAAAGATGCGAATGGATGGGACTCTTTGGATGAGCAGATCAGTGCCGCAGAGGAGAAGAAACATGGAATTAAAAATTTCATAAAAAGAAGACTGAGAACCCGTTCCTCCACAATCAGCCATACTGACCCGACTCCAAACAGCCTGGAGAGGCAGAGTCAGCCGGGCCAGTCCGACAAGCCATCAGCGAATGGAACACAAAGTTTACCCAGGAAAAAAGAGGTTTAAAAAAAAAACCTTAAACACTACTTTTTTTGTCAAACAGTATGTGCGCAATTTACCCTGTTATTTTATGTTTTTTTCATAAAAATCTACACTGCAAATGATTGTAATAATCAAAAGCTTTAAATTTTAAAAATGATTTCTGCTGGGTTCAGTATGGCAAAAATAGGCTACTTCTTTTTCCTCAACACTTCTGCTTGTGCTCATGTTGGTAGTGTGTTGCCTGTTAATATGGACACCAATATAAATATGCTTTGCCTGCGCATGCGCATGCGGAGTGAAACAGGCAAACACTATTTATGTCTGTATAGACTAAAACCTGCTCTTGTTTTATCCGGGCCATGGACTGCAAATTTAATTAAAAGCTTTTTTGGTTTCAGTATTAAGAATTTCCTGAGCAGTCAAGGAGCCAAAATGTATTTATTTTTTAGTTTCTTCTTTCTTAACATTATGTGATTTAATATTGCTATTCAGAACTTGTTAATGAGAAGATTTTCTTTTAGGAAGAGATATGCTCTCCATCATCTGCGTCTGAAGAGGAAGGTGACAGAAAATCAGGGAAGAAAAAGAAGAAAAAGATGAAATTATCTGATATTCTCAAAAAAGTGTCTTTTAAAAAGGAAGAGCCTCGTCCTCGGCGCCCGGCCACGCTGACTTTAAAAAAAGCTTCAGATGTTCCACAACCTGAGGAGCATTATGTTTCACCATGTAAGTTTCAGACGTACAAGATATACAGCTTATTTTATGGATATAGAAGTTGAGGCGCAGGAGGCACTGTCAGGAATGTGTTCTTGATTGTTTTGTCTTGTGCCTATAAAAACACTACATTTCAAAAATATAGGGTCGGTAAGATTTTTTAAAATGTTTTTTTTGAAAGAAGCTTCTAATGCTCACCAAGGCTGTATTTATTTTTATATAGTAAAAATGTAATTTTGTGAAATGCCATTAGAATTTAAAAATAATTGTTTTCTATTTTAATTAAAAATGTAATTTATTTCTGGGATGCAAAGCTGAATTTTCACATCATTACTCCAGTCTTCAGTGTCACATGATCCTTCAGAAATCATTCTAATATCATGATTTGCTGCTCAACATTTCTTAATATCAATGTTAAAAAAACAAACAGTTGTGCTGCTTAATATTTTTGTGGAAACCATTATACATTCCTTTTTAAGTATTCTTTGGTGAATACAAAGACCTGCATTTATAGCATATTAACATATTTATAACATACAAGCATATTTTATATAATTTTAAATGTCTTTATCACTTTTGATCAATTAAATGCATTCTTGCTGAGTAAAATTATTAATTTGGTACTGACACCAAACTTTAGAACGATATGAACTCTACACATGATATGATGTAAAAATTTTTTTCCTCAGCTCATCCTCCTGAGTTTTATGATGATGTGGCAGAAACTTTGGACAGAATCGCACAGAAACACAGCGTGAAAAAGAAATCCCCAGTTAAACCTGAGCCTGTGCCAAGTCCACCCAAAGGTACATATAAAACTATAAACCGATGGAAAACTTGTTTATGACCTGATGAATTTATCATTTTATCATAATGTGTGAAGTAGATACATTTTCAGTGGAATATCAAAGCAAGAGCAGACCAGTTATGTTGTCACATCTTGCTGTGTGCTGTCGTTACAGAAATGGATGTGATCTAACAATACAGTGCTTTAACAAAGCTTATTGTTATAATGGACTGATGATCTATCTTTTCACTTGCATTGTTTGGAGATTAGGTTACACTTCTTTTTGTTTGCAGTAAATGACAAAGAAGCTGTGGTTCAGCAGCTAGTTCAGATATTGACTTCAGAGGGGGATGCCATTAACAGCAAGGTAGTGTTTCTAATGGAATCTGAGTTCGCCATTCTTGCTAATCCTTTTTTTATATCTTACTAGCATATAGAGTAAACTTGGCTCTTAAAGCAGCTCTTGGTTCCTTATCTTAAAGATTTAATAGCATACATATAATAAATCTTGCGTTTTTGACTATTTATGGTCATATTTTCAGTTGCTGCCTTGTGTTTATCATTGTTAATTGTGGTTTAATGTTGTAGATAAACACCAACCCCTTCCTGCGTTCCACCCTTACCCGCATCTCCTACGCATCTTTTGCCAAACTCCTTGACACGTACGCCAGTCAGAGTGAAGAACCTCCTGTTCCCGCACCGGTCAGCCCTACGCTGCGGCGTCTCGCCATCACCATGGATGTGTCTCGTCGAGTCGTCACGGCCACTGGTGTTCAGCGTCTGACAGGCTATGCTGAACGCTACATGGAGAGCTTTGCACCATGGGTGAGGAGCCACGGAGGATGGGTGAGCAGTTTTTCCTGTCTACATTTAACTCTCCTCAGTCTCTCTCTGGGATATTCATCTGTTATTTTCTTCCAGAAGGGGGCACAATTGTGTCAAGTAATCCTTTCTTTTTGTGTCTTCTTCCACAGGATAAAATTGCATATTTGGATGAGGTCCTGGAGTGTGATTGACATTAGTTCCTAATGAACTTATGAATGTTCTCAAATCATGTAGCATGACCTCTGTGAGGCAAAGAAGAAGAGAAGAACCAGCCAACTGGGGAATTGACGCTACTTGATTAGAAAGTTTCGCCGCTGATGTATTTATTATACTTTTGTATTTTGGATGTTTTTTTATGTGCAATTTTATACTAAAATACATGATGCCAATCTTCTACTGTTGTATTGCATTCTTTTTTATTTGTAATGACCTTAACAGACTTTAATATAGTACAAGCCGTTGGTTTAGTATAACAAATCGCCAACATTTAATTTCCATTTATAGGAAACTCACAATGATTGCATGTTCATTGCAAGCAGTTATAAGGTTATTTAACAAAGAGTGCAATAATTCTAGGATTTACTTTTTCCACCTACTGTATACATTCACTTTATATTCATTTAATCATCTTTTTCTAAGTAAAAATTAAGTATTTAGCCTTTTATCTGGTAAATTAATTTATCTGAGATTCGTTTCAAATCGTCTTAGCTTCTTCCTAAGTGCAGTACTGTAATCTATGGGCACATGCATATCATGTCCAGTATCTCTAATAGGCAAGTCTGTTTAAACATTTATTACATATTCAGAATGGGGCAAAAGAAGGGTCAGTCCATGTATTTTTCTGCTCGTAGGATTTGGCAGTACATCAGCATGGAGAACACCAAAGCAAGAATCTGGAGGGAGAAAAATGCAGTCGCATTATACTAGTGCTTAAATTCATGAAATAATCAAACTACACCAGATACACAAGTTTAAAAGTACCTGAACGATTCCAATACAAACTCCAAACCCAAGCACTGAGGTGATGTTAGCCAGAAGCCAGTCCTTGGCCTTCTCATAGCACGGCTAAAACACATTTAAAAAAACTGTTTTATTAGCCGGTCATTATCTCAAAGTAAGCCATGACAGTAATCAGTAATTTGAGATAATGACTGGCTGGAAGTACATCTTGCTTATTACATAGTTACCAAATAAATAAACAACTGGACACCAGATACACAACTTTAAATTGTTGTAAATTTACTCTACCATTCAGATGTCTGGGGTTAGTAAATTCTTTCACTCCCGGTTTCACAGACAAGGCTTAAGTTAGTCTAAGACTAAAATGCATGTTGGAGCTGTTTTAACTGAAAGCAACTTGTTTTGATACATCTTAAAATATTTCAGTGCCATTGTTTTGTCTCAAGATGCATACCAGATGTTTTTTCCCCCCTAAGTTATTAAAGTCATTTAAATGGCTTAATCTAAGCCCTGTCTGTGAAACCGGGCCTTTATAATTTTGAAAGACACTCTTATGCTCAACAAGGCTGCAATTATCTGATCACAAATACAGTAAAAGCAGTAATATTTACTGTAAATTTTACCGTTTTCTATAAAACGTTTAATTAAAATTTCAGTAAAAGTTTTTGCACTTTATTTAAATTAGGATATTTCATTTTAATTTTACATTTTTTGTTTGGCAGCTGTGTCAACTGTCGCTTTGGGCTATCTGGTGGTGATTTCAAGGATTACATTATTTTTCGAATTTTAAATATATTTGAATTTAAATTGAGAAGACTGTACAAATTATTTACTGTAATTTGTCATTAATAGCATAATACTACTTAAAATAACAGCCGAGATCATTTTGAAGATATATTGTTTGTAATTTTAAATTGTAAGTTCTGAGTACAATTTAAAATAAAAGAAAACAAAATAGTTATTTTAATAGTTACAAAATAGGGATTCTTTTTAGTGTACATTTTACAATGTAATTTATTCCTGTAATGACAAAAATGGATTTTCAGCATCATTACCACAGTCTTCAGTGTCACATGATCCTTCAGAAATAATAATTATAATATGCCGATTTGCTGCTCAAAAAACATTTCTTACAAAAACACATCGTTTCGCTTCAGATGGCCTTTATGAACCCCCTGGAGCAGTATGGATTACTTTTATTATGGATGGATGCGCTTTTTTGGGCTTCAAAATCTCAGGTACTATTCACTCCCATTATACAGCTTGGAAGAGCCAGGATATTTTGTTTTAATATAACTCCGATTGTGTTTGGCTGAAAGAAGAAAGTCATATAGGCTACACCAAGGATGGCTTGAGGGTGAGTAAATTATGGGATCATTTTCGTTTTTGGATGAACTAACACTTTTACATATCAGATGTATGTAGGGTTTGTGCCAGATTTCATTTTAAATTAAATTACACTTGTGTTTGCAATTATCAACCGTTGGCGGGATTTAGGAACGTGAGGTACTTAGCTGACCCCACGCCCCCCAGAAATGTTCTGACCTCTTCCCAATGATGGCATTCTCCAAAATGATCCCTACAGCAGGAGTCAGGAAGTTTGCCGTTGTTTGTTTTATTGTGCCAGTCGGTGTGGTTGCTCACGCCACAGCACTTGAACTGAAGGAGACAGAATCCATGATATACATTGAAGAATCTTCATATTTGTGACTGTTATAAACCCAACTCACAATCTTCTGCATGTTGTCCCAGGATTTTTCCAGCCCTTTATTTGTTTTATAGTCATTCATTCCCTCTCTTAGGTCATCCTTAGCCTTTTTGTCCAACTAAATGGACAAAACAGAGACAAGCGGATAAACAGGAAGTAGAAGGAAAAGTGTTTTCCTGAAAGGAAAGGCTGAAATATTTGCAAGGCTCAGGCGCTAGCCTCTTACCTCTTCATGATACACACTCAAAACCAAAATCAGCGCCATTTCTGTCAGGACTAGAAACAAGAGGATCACAAAAAACTGAAAGAACAAGAAAAAACTATTAGAGTACATGAATGACAACATCATTCCCATTTAGGAAGAAAAATCACCAATTAAATATTTTTATTTACTCATTTATTTCTCTTAGGCAGCAATGAGGTTAAAAAAGAGCAATTGGAGACTTCTGCTTCCTCTGCTTCTCAGATTTTTATCCTGAAAAGTTTCATTTTGGTCTCAAATTTGCCAAGATCAATCAAATTCTTTATATGATTTCATCAACTACTAGTCCAAATTATTTGAATAGACTGCTATAGGCACCAATTTTATTGTTCTGTACCCAACAATTGCCTCTCTTTTTCCCTAAGAGGAGAAACATTAGAGATGAGGATGAATAAAACAAATATATTTTTTTATAAATAAAATGTATGAAATTAAAATAATTTAATTATGTACATTATATATTAAATTAATATACTGCCATTCAAACGTTTGGTTTTTAAATGTTCTTGAATAAATTCTCTTTTATACTGGCATCATGCGCAGCAAAAATGACGTCATGCTTACCAAGGCTGCATACAGCAGAAACTATTGAAATATTATTCGATTTTAAATAACTGTTTTCTATTTTAATATGTTTTAAAATGTAATTAAAGGTAGAGTAGGCAAAAAAAAAAAAAAAAAAAATTATAAACACTTTTTGTTGGTTGAAAAACTTTGTAATAACCTGATAGCAATCAATAACAGAAGTGGTTGAAATGTTAAAACATGTACATATATCTTCTGTGAAAGTATCAGGACAAAAAAAATTCTTCCAATCATTGGATTCGGTCTGAATGCAATGATACGATGCCCTACCTGGCTGTCAACATATGTATTTCTATACCTCCTGCTCACACAGACATCACATGTCATCAGTGCTTTTTGTGAGGCTACGTAGAGTTAGACAGACATGAGTTACCGAGCGCCACAAACATACAGCATCTGCTTTTTATAGTTCCTTCTGGACCAAAACAAAGAGCTCATGCTGTGTTCACACCATGTCGTAACCTTAATTTAAAGACGGCAACCCGTGACGTTCTACCCAGAGCTGTTAACGTACTCAGATTTATAAATTTCTATTTCAAAAATATCAATGCCGAAATGAATCTGCAGCAGTCAGGTGGTACAAGTCCAAACTCTGTAAGTTGTTTACGTACATTTATATTAAATGTTATGTGCTTTGAGAAAGGAGGCTATTTAACACGATCTCTCGTGACGCTTTCATTTGCATGTGTTTTGAAGGAGACGTGACTTTGGAGACGCTCTGAAGGGTGGGATCTTATGCTTTCAAAGCCAGCTTGCTATTTCTAGCCTCTCTGAAATTGCCTACCGTACCTTTAATCCGTGTGATGGCAATGCTAAATTTTCAGTAGCTATTAATCCATCTTCAGTGTCACATGAGGGCAGTTTCCACATTTGTTTTACTGATGTCAGTAAGGATCCAGGTACCTTACCGTCATCAATAGACACTTCTGCTCTTTTAGAGCACCGAGGCATCCGAGAAACCCTGTCACCATGGTGACGCCCCCAGCAACAAGCAGCAGGTTGGCTGCGGAGAGTGAAGGGAAGGACAGCGGTAGAGATGAAAACTCAGACTGTGTGAAGGCGAGCCACACCCCGACACCAAATAAACCACATCCTCCCAACTGCACAAAAAAAACAGGTAAAGAAATATAACTTTGCATCAGTTTAAGGCAGGTCATTCTAAGGAACAAGTGTTGGCCTGCATGGCCTTTAGTAACATAATAGGCTAGTATTGAACATACAAGTGTATATTTATTGAACAGATGGAATACACTTCTCGTATTTTAACCACTAGGCATCATACACTTGCCGACTTTGTAAACTGGGCATCATACTCTAAACGACTGAAGATCACCACTCAAACTCAAGCCTTGTTGCTAGAAAAAATCGTTTAGCTTATAGTGTATGTTTCAATATTCTGTACAATCGTGAAAGAAGAACAATTCACATATTCCACATATTTTGTACCATGTACTCCAGCCTTCAGTTTTATGATTGACTGAGCGGCGTTCCATTACTATTTTTCTGCATATGTTACAACGTTAGGTGGTGACGAGTGACATCATTCACTCAACGATTCGCTGAGTGAATGATTCAATGATTCGCTCAGTGATTCGATCCACAACACTCACAGGAACACCACTACTGAGATGCGTAACAGTTGGTTCTGATAATTTGGGTTTGATGAAAATGGTGATGTTAACTGAATATACGTCCTAAATCTGCCAAACTGATATTCTGCAGAAGTCTAAAACAGAACTAACCCAAAAGATGAGGTTGAAGATAAACATGAGGTACTTCACACAGCAGAGGCAACCTCGTGACGCAGACATTCTGCATGAAAGAAGAAAGACAGGAATAATAAGCACAAAATGACAATATAAACGTTATGTGTGTGCTTTTAACGTGTGCAAACTTTCAAACTCTCTTGAACTGTTGCATGGAGAGGAAGTGCTTTTTCCAGGCAGGAAGAAACCACCCTTGTGTTGTAATGCTGATAGCATTAACTAGAAAGCCATTATGTTCCATGACTAAAACATACCTACTCATGTACCCACGCTTATACTTTAAACTCAAAGATTTTGTGGACTTTGATATGCGCCACTTCATATTCGATGAGCAGAAAGCAACATAATCACGTTGGTGGTTATTTTGCTCTTTTTGTTCCACAGAATGTGGTCTACATGTGACCACAGAGCATATTATGGGACAAAATGTAAACATATAAGCCCCCTCAAAGTTAGGCAGCACATGGATTTATGATCTGATGTCAGTAGTGTGTCAGAAATGGTTCTGGAAATTGGCACCATATGTGTTCTGGATTGAAAAAGTTGTTTAAATATGAGATCACATAGAAACCTAAACATAATTTTAGTTTCTTGTGATTATAAATGCTTAGAAAAGAGTGCTTGGAGCATACCTCCACTTTTTTCTTTTAAATTCAACTCTTTTTTTTAATCAATTCTGCCAGTCCATCAAATATTTTTTCTGACCTAAATGAAAAACACAAACGATCATCTATCTTATCAATCTATCTCAGTAAATCACAGGTTTGCACAAACTCACTGTCAACAACATTGTTTTCTCTATCTGCTTCAGTAATTATCAAGTGGTTTGTAACCAGTACCCAAATCTATATATTTGATATACATATTTTTTACATTTTACATAATTTACATTAAACATCTATCCAATATAGTTGCTTTACCTTTATTTCGGCGGAGACAGAGAAAAAGAGACTGACAGGCAATTGAAAGGTTTCCAGGAAAAGAGTTGAGTTTTCACTAAGTCCTGAATCCAAAGCTTCCTGTATTGTGTTTTTGTTCTTACGTACTGATGAAGTTCATGAGATCTTGCTTTATTTATTCATTGACCGATATTATCCACATCACAGATGTGATTCCTCCAGTTCTCCAGGGTGTAAATGACTCTTCATACGTGAAAAAAAACCCTTAAAGGCTTCTGTGAAGTGATGAACTTAAATGATTGGTCTTGCAGTTTCCAGGCACACAAAAAGCTTGTCTTTCTTTGTTGTTTAATTCCTTCAGACTCGTGTCATTTCTCTCTGGGATTACTCATGGCATTACAAAAAATATATATATTTGTCTTTTTTAGTTAACACAAACAATGTCAAAATATTTCTTTGCTTGTAAGTTTGTTCCCTCAACCTTAATTGCTAATTCCCGGTTGTCTTTGTCTTTCTATCTTTTCAGCTATTTACCTCCCTCTCTGGTTCTAAATAACTTCCAGATGTGGTTTTCAGCCCTCCCCTCTGACTCTTTCCCTCTCCCCTCCTCCCGCCGGTCTCCAGACAATCCATTCTTTTCCAAGACCCTCCTCTCCTGAATCTTTCTCCCTCCCTCTTTCTCTTGGTTTTGTCCAAACAATCCTGATGGATGTGGCCAGCAGACACATATTTGAGGCTTTGCAGTCCTGTGTGTGTCTTTTTGTTTAGTCTTTAAATATTTAATCTACTAAACACACTACTAACCCTTTGTAGAACTCTCAAACACTTTTTGTTATTAACATTTGTAGTTGAATTCATTGAAGTATTTTTTCCATATGGTGAACGTGATACCAAGTAATAGTGATACCAGCCAAGTACAACATGTTACAATCAATCGGATTTGAGGGACAAGTGTACTGTTTATGTGAAGTTTAGGTTTACAACCAGGGTGCTTCTACATCATTCTTGTTGACCTATCATCTTCCTTTGATTTATGGATTAGGTTCTAGTTTGTTTAGTTAAGTTAGGTCATCTTTATTATCCTCAATGGGCAATTTGTTTCACAGCCAGCAGTAAACCATTCAATCGGCAAGAACAAACACATAACACCACAACACACAAAAAGAAAGTGAAAAAAAGACTTACATAAATAATTTACCAATAATTTAAAAACCTGGTTAGGGTTAGGCTCCAGAGTAGGGAAATGGTTAGGACTATGCTTTCATACAGGAATGTTGTTCCAGGATCAACAAAATATACTGATCCAGGAACATATGTTACTTGGCCAAATCACAGCAACCATTCATTCCCATATACAGTATTTATAGGACACAAAAAGAGAAAGTTGGTAATCTTGTCATGAGCTCCATCTGGTGGTCATTTGTAATATCAGTTTATTCAGTGGAATATGATTCCTCATTGATATACAGGTATCATTGTTATGAATTTGAAATGTTACCCAGTGCGTTAGATGAATATGAAAGTTTTTGCTGGTAATGGAAAAAAAAAACCAGTAGAGGCTGATATATTTTAAATTATTGTTCTTGGTTTAAATACATACACTTGTGGCCAAAGATAACCGACCGTTGCACCCAAAGGCATTCCTACACATCTCTATTTTCTATTTGGCACTCCTTGCCATTAGAAGGGCTGCTGTCTTCAGATTTTTCTATAATTCTGTGGGATTATAGGTGTAAATCTATTTCTTGGTACTCCAAGTCACATTTAGTTTTCAGTCATTTTTTTAAAATCATTTCAGTTTACGTGTTTAAATCCATTTCACAGAATTCTATAGATTTTCCCAATCAGTACAGATATTGGGAAGTGTTTGTATTGAACAATATAATATCATACCCCCCCCCCCCCCCCCCCCCCCCCATTTAGGCATTCGTGTTGCCTAAAATAATTGAGGTTAAACCACCCGAGTCACATGGATTACTTTAACGATGTCTTTCCTATCGATCTGGGCCTTGAATGTGTTAAGTTGGATCTCTGAGGGACAGAAAGCTCTCAGATTTCATTAAAAAGATCTTAATTTGTGTTCCGAAGATGAACGAAGGTCTTACAGATGTGCAACGAGGGTGAGTAATTAGTGACAGCATTTTTGGGTGAACTAACCCTTTAAAGGTTACCTGGTTATTTTAAACATTAATATTGTGTGTACCTTAATCAATGCACTATAAAAGTGCACTATCTCTAATTCATTCATTTACTCAAGCAGTACAACTGTATTTTTAGATGTAGATAAAGATACAAATTATACTTTTTGGGGAACTTTAGATTGCAGCCGGAAAGTAGGCCTACTCCGTAATTAAGACGAATTTACAGCGTTACTTTCGGTATAGTGTAGGCCTACCTAAGTACTTGCATGTAAGTATAAGGGAACAATAGGTAAAGTTTGGGGAATAAAGGGATAACAACCAGGAAAATTAAAAAAAATATTTATACTGTAAGTATTATAGAACTAAGGGGTACTTATTCTACTATTATACAACAATCACATCTGGGAGCAATTTAGCAAGAAAATACACTGCGTACCATTTTGTAATAATGGTGTACCAAGACATACTGTATAGGCTTTTTAAAAATTACAGGGTACATATCTGTGACCCTGGATGACAAAACCAGTCATATGGGTCATTTTTTTTTAAATTGAGATGTATACATCACATGAAATCTGAATAAATAAGCTTTTATAGCTACAGTTTTTTTTTTATAGCAAAAGTGCAGATGTTTAAGTTTGGGCCTACATGTTTCAAGGCAAGTAAAACTAAAACTATTGCAATGTTTTTAAATACTGGGAAATATACTCCTGTTCCATGTAGTTACAGGGTAAGTGTGACGTTGCGGGACATAAATTAAAGTGGTGCTTGTTACCCTCTTGTTCCATGTAGTTACAGGGTACGTACAATAAAAATACATACACAATCTTATATCACTGACTCGGAAACCTTTATTTGAAAAACAACTTGGTCTGAAGCGATACAGTTAAAAAAGTTTAAAATATTGTCATGTTTATTACAAACACCTATCGTTTCACTTCAGAAGATCCATTGGGGTTGCATGGATTACTACAGTTATTGCAGTATGAGCTGTTTGATGCTCCAAATTTTAGGAACACATGAGCTTGCATTATATGTATTCCCAGAGATGTATTTTTTTTTTCTAAAAACCTTCATTTGTGTTAATCTGAAGAAGGAAAGTCTTATACATCTTGGATGGCATGAGGGTAAAAGATGAGTAAATGGTGAGGACGTATTTCTGGGTATACTGCATTTTCTTTTAATACAGAATACATACTCTGTGACTTGAAACTCTGTGACACATAAGTGACATGATTTCTTCTTCAGATTCATCAGTCGAAAGAAAGAAAAAGAAGAGGAACCAAAGGAAGAAGCCAAGCAAGAGAAAAAAGGGGGGACAAAACATGCTACTTTTGTCAAGACTTAAGCATTTGAAATGAATTGTTGATTTAAATAAAGCTGTGTTAAACCAAAAAGAAGTGTTGTAAATCTGTTTTGATTTAAGTTGTTTTTCAAATAAAGGTTTCCGAGTCAGTGATATAAGATTGTGTATTTTTATTGTACTTGCCCTGTAACATGGAACAAGAGGGTAACAAGCACCTCTACATGAAACAAGAGTATCTTTCCCCAAAATTTAAGCAAAAGTTGCAATTGTTTTAGTTTTCAGTGCACTTTTGTTAAAAAGATTACTGTATAAATGCATATATATGTACCCTGTCTTTTTAAAAAGCCTATAGAGTACAGTATGTATTGGTACAGCATTATTACAAAAGGGTACAGTGTATGCTCTTGCTAAACTGGTCCCAAATGTAGAATAAGTACCCCTTAGTTCTATAATACTTACAGTATAAATATATATGCTTTTATTCTCCTGGTTGTTACCTCTTTATTTCAAACTTTACATGTTGTTCCCTTATACTTACATTTAAGTACTTTACAGGTACACTATAATTACAGAAAGTTACACTGTAAAATCACGCAGTACTTTCCGGGCTGTAATCTAAAGCGTTACCACTTTTTATTTCAGCATCTATAGTGAACATTACAAATGATGAATGATGATTAACGCAGGAATTATTTTGTCTTGAAGGTTGCTTAATTTGCTCACTGATTTATTTATTTATTTTTATTTTATTTTTGCCGACAAAAATCTTGTCATTTCAATAGGAATCCATGTGATCTGCAAATTCGCTTGAGGATGAAGGATTTCCCCATTCAAGTTCTGCAATAGGTTCAGTTTGTCATGTGAATTTGCCGTGTTGACCAATAGAAATATGTTTGATTTGAAAGTGGCTTGGCTTCTTTTTGAGCTATTTCATACATATTTGGGCCTGTATACACCCTTGCCTGAATACCCACCCTTGCAGTCTTTGCACTTGACCACTTGTCTACATGACGTATTTCCTGTATTTGGCCCAAGTGTTCAAGTAGGCATGAAGACTGTAAGTGTGTGTCAAACATTACCCAATAGGACAAACTTATAGTGTTGCAAAAATGCACATGCTTACAGAGCTTTTTTAAAATAATTTTTAATACTTTTGCATTTTAAAATAAACTTCTAAATGTCTTTTCAGTAGACTGTATGTAACAAAAAACAATTTAAAAACTGTTGTGCTTCTAATTAAGTTATAAAAAACAGTAGCAAATATTGTACAAAATTCACAGCCTACTCATCTTTGGACAAATAAAATGTGCAACATTATGTGCAACACTTTGTTTTACCACCAAGTTATATGTAATGTCTAATTAAACTTACAGTGGAATGTTTTCCTCAACATCTCACAATTTTACAAAAAAAAAGCTTTGTGAAGCTTCGAATACCGCTCCGAAGCAGTCGAGATAGTGTGGATTTAGTGTGCGTTCAAGGCACTGCACTTTGGCATTTTTTAGACATGGGACAGTCTTGAGCACGCACTTCCTGTCGCGTGCACACGCTCTCAAGTGGCCAAGACCACAAGTGTGGGTAATTGGACAGTCCAATTGTGTTTCATACATTGACAACAGACAACGTTTTTGCTAATGTTTCTGCACCTTTAAGTAAAAATTTTAGGAAAAGGATCAAAGGCCCGTTCACACCAAGGACAATAACTATAAAGATAACTATACAGATATAGTTCTAAAAATCGTTCTCAATATTAAAGAATAGCAGAGTTCACACCACAGCTAACGATAACGGCACAGAGAAACAATATCATTGGAATCACTTTCAGAACGATTTTATCCAGCTAATGAACGATAAAAATATTGACAGCCAATCAGAATCCATCTATCCAATGATATCGTACGCAGGTGAGGACGCTAATATACAGTAGTTATCATTATAGTTATCGTTCTTGATGTGATCGGGCCTTAAGAGTTTTAGATCATTATACATTGCAGTCATTGTTCATAATGAATTGTGATGGTCAAACAATATTTACAAATCTATATTACTTTGTCCTTGTTTGATACACATGATGTAATCAAGATGGTAAATTATATTAAATCCTTAACGTTCATTCGCTGAAGAAGTCTATTAGACGGCTGTGGTGAGACAGAACGTTTCTCCTCCTTGCAACTCCTTCTCTTCACTTTTGTCATCTCCTTTTTGTGTCTTGTTCTCTGCCAGTGTTTCTCCTGCCTTGTTTTCGCCCACATCCTCATCTATGTAAAGCAGAGGTTCCTGCTTCTCCCATTTCTCCGCCTCTTTAGTACCTTCCCCACCAACTGCACCATTAGACATGTCACCTTCGTCCAGGGCGGCGAATGTGCTGAGCATCATATCGTCTCCATCCTTTTTCCCATCATCAGGTAGAAGACCCTCCTGTACTTCAGCGTCACATTCAACCCCCGCCTCCAGATTCACAGGCCCCGCCCATGCGTCGTCCTCCGCCCCTTTTTTCTTCTTGGAACGTTTACTTTGTCCATTCACGTACGTGGGGCCAAATGTCCGTGAGGCGTTTTTCTTTCGCCGTTGGATGAACAGAATCATGGCAACACATAGCACACAAATGACAGTCACACACACTACGATTATTAATAACCAGTTTGTTTGCATGGGAAGAATAATGTGCTTGACATATCCACCGGTGGTGACAGAGGTTAATTGGGTGGAGACTGATTCGTCATCAAACGTCGAGTGTGAGTGCCCTTCAGGAATAATTTGAGACAACTGTGAAGATGATGTTAAAGTTGCAGTGAAGGTTATTGTGCTGGTCTCCATGGGTTTGGACGGAGATGCAGTCCAGTCTGCAGGTTGTTGAAACGGTGTGGATGTGGGATTGAGGGCTTCTGTTGAATCAGTAGACATAGTATCAGCCGTGGTGATTTCATCTGTAGGATGTTCATTAGGACTGGTCAACTCAGAAGAAGTAAAGCCATCAGTCATTTCATATTGACGTGTGCTTGGGGCATCTGAAGTAATTTGTTCAGTTACTTCTGTTTCTGTTACTTCTATCACATTAGGGGGCACATTAGTGGTGATCATTGTGGCCTGCTTTATTTGATCAGCTGTTGTTAGTTCAGTCTCAGTATTGAGTGGCATGGTATTCACAGCTGAAGTTTTTTCCAGCATGGTGCTCAGTTGAGAAACAATTGTGGGTTCTGCATGAGACAGATCTGGTTTTGTCTGTAGTTCAGTGTCAGTAGTTATGTCCAGCAGTGGTCCAGAAGTGGTGAAATGACCATGTCCTGCAGTGGAGCTTTCAGAACTGAACATTTCCCCCACAATGTTGGTATTGGTGGTGATATCTGTCTCTGTTGACACTTGTGCATCAGTGAACTTAAGACAGGCTCCAAGAGCAAGATACAACAGTAAATTGCTAAAAACGAGCCTCATGATGCTCACACTACTGCCTGAAAAGTTAGCAATCTCAGTCTTTGTTCAAAACAAAATTGCTCAGGTGGGCTTATAATGTCTTTGGAGATCCACTTTGAGCCTCGAGAATGTGATAGAAATTGTAGGAAACCTCCAACACCTGACTATATATTAAAGGAAAGCATCTGGCAGAAGACATTCATTTTTTTTTTTCTTGTTCTCTGTGTGGTTGGTGTTCTGCTGAGGTAATCTTTCGTGAATCTGGGCCGGAAAGTTTTACACACCCCTGTTCTTCCCTTTTCTTCTCTGTCTCTGTTTCAGTGTAGCACGAGCGAATCTAGCTTTGAAATAAACATGTGACACAGTAAAAAAGACACCGGGAGAAAAACACAGTTAGTCACAAAATTATCACTCTTTTTTTGTTTAAATTAAAATAAATATAGATAATATAAAATATATATATAAAGTTCTAAAGTTTGGGGTTCATATGACTTTTTGAATGATTTAAAAATAAGTCTCTTATGTCCACAAAGGCTGGAAAAATACAGTTAAAATAACTTTTTTTTTAATTCTAATCTTTTAAAATAATATTTCTGTGATGCAAAGCTGAATTTTCAGCATCATTACTCCAGTCTTCAGTGACACTCGATCCTTCAGAAATCATTCTAATATGATGATTTGCAGCTCAAGCACAATATAATAGCACACTTCTTACTATTATATTATATTTTATTCAATTATTTATTTATTTATTGCTAGAAGGTAGAACTAAATTGAATGTGCTTTTATTGATTTGACAAATGCTTTTATCTAGTGACTTTCTTAGGAATTGAGCCCCATGACATAAAGGTTGCTAGCGCCATGCTCTATCTACCAGATTAGCTGCACTTCATTTGACGGGCAGAATAGAGATACGTCAACAGGTTATTTCAGTGCACATAGTTAGTAGATGCGATTTTGAGTGCTGTGTTTCTCCAAGCAGCATGTAGTGATTTTTTTCCGTTCTTTTTATGTGGTCTCCCTGTTTTCAAGCATCTTATAACATCACAGCCACAAACTGGTTACAATTTGTCTCCCGTTTGATCCCTTTATGAATAAGAGCAATTGCCACTTACCTTCATGCTTCTGCGTTAAGTCGCTGCAACCTCCAACCACCAAGACCAAACTGCACATGTGAAAATCTACACACTCTCGCATGCAGTGCACACCTATATCCTGTTCATTTCTCTTCCTCTCTCAGTCCTACATGCCCTCTTTCATTTCTCCTCCCTCTGAAGATGTCATATCACCGCCTGCATCTGGATGAAAGACGCTGTAGCTGAAAGATTAAAAAAACGTGCAAAAAAGTACTTGACGTGCATTATTATCTGAGGCTGAAGTAGAAAAAGAGAAGCCAGGCCCTGCTTCCCATCAGGGTGTGTTGACACTTCTGTGGGTTTTGGCTCTGGTTTGTCAGTACAACTATGCTGTTAAGTGCAATCGTGTCTGTTTGAGTGTATGTGTGTATATGTGCACGATACAGTTTGTTGGGTGGAGGAGGGTATTGCCGAAAAGTGAGAAATTTTGTCCCTAAAGTAAAGTTTGCTTAAACTTTTCTGAGAGATGTATATCCTGCCCTCTCATATTTCTCAATCTAAGTAACAAACACAGGATTTGCTAATCGAAAATCTTATAAAAAAAATGTAATTTAGGCATTTTTACATGCAGATCTTTCTGTAAAGATACTTTTCTTTCTGTTGACGTTTTACTTCACAGTACTTATCACTATCATTTCCTCATTCTGAATATATTAACACTTTTTTCATGACATTGTCTCTCACTCTTTTTAACCACTCATACACAACAGAAACTTGCATTTTCTGAGAGATCTGTCAAAATGGTGATTCACACCATCTCAGAATTAATATTTATTTTATTTCAGTTTATCTTTACAAGACGCACTAAGAGATTTCATAATGTTTGCTCAAAACATATCACTAAAAGTTGCATATTAAATATTGTGTATTTTTTTTTAGGTATTTATTTAATTTAATCAGGGAATGGATTTTTTTTTTTATTACCCAGAAACGTTCTGAAATTTCCAACAGTGTAGCAAAAAGGACTGTGGTTAAAGTTTCTGTGGCCTTTCACTTTTCCAAGGAAGGAAAAGCACTGTATATTATTCTGTTTATCTCACTGTTTAGTTTCAGGACTTTCTAATTAATTAATGCTAGGCTGCATGGATGCGCAGGGAGTTCTCGCCCAGAACGGAACCATGCCGTCAATCCAAACTGTATACTAATTGTCAATCATATTTGACGATAGTGGTACTGACAGAAATGGTGATGAAAAAAAGTTAGACAAACAAAGAGTGTATACGTTTGAGCAAACTGAAAAGATTATACAGAATTGCTTCTGTACACCAAAAAAGTTGGGTATACTCATAGAAATGGAAGAAACTTTACAGAAGAAAACACAACTTTAACAACAAAATGTAATCAAAAACATTAAATAGAGCTAAACCATATATTAATTCTAAATAACATATATTTATTATGTCATTATGCCCCCATGTTTTGACCAAAATCACAATTTTATTCAAGTGCATCATCCGTGATCAAACTGAACATGCTCAGCTGCCTGTTAGTTGGACCTAATGCTGCCTTCATGTGCTATCGGAAATTTCCTACTTCCCCCTTCTGAAGTTGTAATTACAAGTTTGTCGTTTTCAAGTGCTTTGTTGTTGGAAAGAATTGGACGTTAGGTTAATTTTTGCCTATTTCTTAGGGAAATCTTACTAAAGCCAAAATGTGCAGAAGATATTGAATCAATATCCAATGGATTTAGAATAAAATGCAGCGTCCCATTTTTGAACATTACCCTCCCAATTTGATTCCCTACATCTAGATAGTCAGCCTGTTGACGAATCTGTAATTTCAGTCAAATAAATCCTATTTTTATTGTATAAAAATGCATACAAATACAATATGATATGGATAAAATTTATGTAAATATACACAACTGCAGATGTTATGGGAAAAACTAATAAAAATTAACAGTCATATACATTTCTCACTTTTGGCTCCATGTTGGAACTAGAAAACTTCAAATTTCCGACTTTAGAGGCTGTTCATGTCCAATTTCTGAATAGGAAACTCATATTTACTATAATTCCAATATCTCGTAAGTTCTTGTTCTATATTTGTAGTTGCCTGACAAAATGGAAGTTGGATTTTTTTTACAGTGTACAGCTGAGCACGAAACAGGTCCATGTTGGATCACAAACGTAACGTCTTATTTACTTGTTCAAATAAAGTTTCCAAGCCTGAAGGTACATCTGTCCAAACTGTTTCCTGTGGTGTCTTTCAAAGCTAATAACTACGTGTCGGTGTCCAGCATCCTCTCCTCATTCACACGCCTGTTTGCATACCAGAACTCTGTTATGTCATCCACAGTCACTTTAGGCTGAATCCACAGCCCATTTTCCTTCCTATCCTGTTCCTGTCCTCTTCTCTTCATCCTCTCCTGCCTCTTTCTGTCTTTCTGCTTCTTGTCGGCCTCCATCGTGGATCCATTGACATACCAGAACTCCACTCTCTCCTGCACCGATGCTTTGGGGTTGGCCCAAAGGCTCTCTTTCTCGCACGTCTGGCCTCCCTTCTCCCTCCGCTTCATCTTCTTTTTAAAGACAGACAGACGCACCCACAGGAAGATGGTTATTCCTAAAAATATGGTAGCAGTCATTGCTAAAGTCCACACTGTGATGAAGCACATCAGTGTGGATTGACGAGATTTGGGGTTTGGGTTCAAACATTGAGGCCAAGCTTTGCTTTCTGTGTCAGTTTTGTTTGTTTTGTTGGTTGTGGCATCAGTTAGGACATCAGTTATGATGGAGTTGTTGTTATAGGTGGTGGTACCACCGGGTGTGTCTGTTCCTGTAATGTTTTCTCTTCCTGTGTGTGCAGTAGAGTTTGTGAATCTGTTTATATTCTGCTGTGTCGTTGAGTGATTTACACCCGCTACTGAGGTGTGATATTCAGGTGCATCTGTAACCGTTGGGTCTTGTGCTGTTGTGTAAGCCGGTGTGATCATGGGAATGTCTGTGCTTTGTGATGACCAATCGTTTCTCTTTGTTGCCGTTGCAACACTTACACCAATTGTATTTGCTGCTGTGTCATAAGATTCCTCTCTGTGTTCACTTGTGAAGCTGTAACTTCCCTCAGTGCTCAGTGTTCCTCTCGACTCATTCGTATTAGCAAATGTGGCCTGGGTGGAGTTCGTTTCATAATTTCCTTCATCTGCTTTTGTTCTATCATCCTCTTTCTCTGTCCAGTCTTTCCAGGAAACTGTTGAGACACTGCTAAGCAGATCTGATAAGGTGTCTGCAGTTTGAACTGTTCGTCCGTCATCAGTGTAACTTGCACTTGACATTGTTACTGTTTCACTATTTTGTGACGTCAGTCTTGCAAAGTTAGTGGAAACTGTTGTATTTGTGTGGCTCATAGCAACACTGCTAGCATTGCTAACGCCTACGCCATCATCCATCATGCCATTCTGAGATGGAGTACTGCTGTTGTATTGATGCAGGGATGTTGTTTCCTGTTTGGACGTCACATTTGGGGTTGCATTTGGCTGTGTATGCACTTCACTGGGCAAATTTGTTGTGCTTTCCTGTGTTTTTGTGGTCAGAGGTGAGAAAGGTGTTGCATTTATTAGCATCTTGGGTTCTTGGTTTGTTTTTGTTGTTGCTGGAGTTAATTGGGTGGTTTCAGTGTGGTCACTCATGGTGTTTGTTGGCAGTGTGTTGAAATAAAGACCCGAGGCGATGAGGAAGTGAGTGAACAACACTGTGATGGACAGTAAAGTAATCTCCATTGTGACTTCTGTAAAAGATTGAGACAACATGAGTAAAGCCATGACGGGAAAACATTTGAAAATAAAATGAATTCACTTACAATAAAGTTCAGTGCATTATGCATTTGTCCCATGAACTTACAATGAACGTTTTTTTAAATGTTTGTAGTGAACAAATATGAATATCATTTCATCATGCTGATTTGGTGCTCAAGAAACATTTCTTATTATCAATGTTGAAAACAGTTGTGCTGCTTAATATTTTTGATTAACTATATTTTCTTCAGGATTCTTTGATGAATAGAAAGTTGAAAAACGGCATTTATTTAAAATAGAAATCTTTGGCAACAATATGAATGTTGACAACAATATGAAACTTTACTTTCACTTTTGATCAATTTAATGCATCCTTGATGAAAAAAAGTGTTAATTTCTTTCAAAAAATGAAATTGATCTGACCCCAAACTTTTTAACAATAGTGTGTGTATGCATATATTTTAATAAATATAATGTAAAAGTATTATTAGTTGGTTGGTTAGTTAGTTAGCTATTCATAAGCTGAACCTTATTTTAAAGTGTTACCACATAATTGATGAAGTTAGAGGCTGCATAGAATTGTGTAACACTGTTAATTAATTGACTTATTTATTTGTGTAATCACCGTAAAAAAAAAAACAATTAAATATACTGCCTCAGCAAAAAACAACACACACCAAATTCTATTGGTTTTAGGTTTTGTTAGATCAGTATATTGGTGTGCCAATATCAGTGCAAAGATAAAAATAAAATAAGTTGTGTTTCCCAGAAATCTAAACCCAAAGTCAACTTTAGCTACTGCCAAATAACATAGTTATTTTGATTTTATTTGACTTTCCTGACTATAAACACTCTAGGCCTACAACGAACACACAACGTCACAAAGCAGCATAAAATCCACACTGCACATTTGTACTAGATTAAGAACAAACGTGAACTCGAAAACAAGCTATGTCTGCATTACTTCTCGTTTAGGTTTAATCAACTGACAGAAACAAATAAACTCTACCTGATGTTCAGAACTCATCACGTTGTCTCTTCCTGACGCACTGTGATTTCTTCGTTTAGGCAGTGGTGACTTCTGGGATACTTCTCTCCCCTAGCTGAAACTCTGAAGTGACATGAGGAAATGACAGTTTGATCACCATGCCAACAGTGGGATGTGGTGAGAGGTTGGGGGGAAGAGGATGTGGTTGAGTGGCTCCGCCTCTTGCCTCCATCAGTGCTGCTGTGGAAGAAAATAAAGAGCAGATATTTGAACACATCCTGTTGACTCATATCACATTCAGATTGATCAACTGCACATCACTCTAATGAGGACGCCGACTCACCACAGTACTGTTTTGACGAGATGACACAGATGTCACTAGAGTGTTGTCATGAAGACCAGTGCTTCTCAAACCTGTCCTGGGTACACCCCACCACTACTCATTTCCCTCACCAAGCACACCTGATTCAACCCAACAGCTCATTAGTAAAGACTGCAAGACTTGAATTGGGTGTGTCCTATGTGCAGTGGGAGAAACCCAGTATTTTTTTTTTGTTTTTTGAAAAAGTAAAAAGAATGTACATCTATATGTTGATTAATAAATATCTAACATTAATATTTATTAATATTAGGCTACTACACAAAGCCGGTAATGTACACAAAACACATGCAATGTTTTATGTTAATTGCAGGTCAATCTATATTTGATGTAGACTAGGTCATATTTTGGTAGTTTTTCTTTTATGTGTACATTTCTTCATGGTGTTATTATGTTACATATGTTATTATACCTTTCCATGATTATATCTACTTATTTTGACTTGCCTGTACAAAGTCACAGATGAAGTTGTTCCAAAATACTGTAGATTTGAATTGGATGCACAGCCTTTGATATACAGACATACATGCAAATGTTTAGGTTCAGTAAGATTTTGTTTTTGTTTTTGAAAGCCATCACTTATGCTTACCAAGGCTTCATTTATTTAATAAAAACATACAGTAAAAAATATTATATTAGGAAAATAAACCAATTTATAATGACTGTTTTAATATAGTTTAAATTTTCATCATCATTACTCCAGTCTTCAGTGTCACATGATCATTCTAATATGATGATTTGCTGCTCAAGAAACATTTCTTATTATTATAAATGTTGCTGTTATTATATTATATTAATATCTATCATATTTTTGTGGAACCTATGATACATTTTTTAAGTCAATGTCAATTTTTCATCTTATTTACTTAATTTTACTTAACTTTACTTAAATTTACTTAATTTTTCACTATTTTTAAGTATCGCTGTCCCCAAAGTTTTGAATGGCAGTATTTTCATTTAGCATTATTTCTGCCAGCCGTGACCCATTTTTTGTTCAAGACCCACTAGTTGAGAGCCTCTCCTAATATTTGCAGTCATACAGTATGAAAAAGAAAGGACTCCCCTTTGAATTCTATGGTTTTATTTATCGGGACATAATAGAAAATCATCTGATCCTTGGCAAGTCTTAACACTAGATAAATACATCCTCAGATGAACAACAACACATGACACATTACACCGTATCATGGTTTATTTAACAAAAACTAGGCCAAAACAAGAAGCCGTGTGTGACAAGGTACACCCTTACTTCTTCCAGGAATGAAGAGAATGAGTAGCAGTCAGGCGCTGCTAATCAAATGTCTTTGATTAACTGATCACCAGCAATTTGATCACCTCTATAAAAGAGTTTGCTGCTCCGCAGCATTCAGGTGTGTGTTAACACAATGCAGAGGAGGAAAGACATCAGCAATGATCTTAGAGAACCAATTGTTGATGCCCATCAATCTGGGTAACAAGGCCTTTTCCAAAAAAATTGATATCCATTATTCTACAGTGAGGAAGATTATTCACAAGTGGAAAACATTAAAAACAGTTGCCAATCTTCCCAGGAGTGGATGTCCCTGCAAATTCACTCCAAGGTCAGACCATACAGTGCTCAGAGAAAATGCAAAAAAACAAACAAACAAAGAACTACACCTCAGACTCTACAGGCCTCCGTTAGCATGTTAAATGTTAAAGTTCATGCAGTATAATTAGAAAAAGACTGGACAAGTATGACGAGAGTGTTACTGGATCTTAGTGCTGCATTTGATACTATCGATCACAACATTCTTTTAAATAGACTCAAAATTATTTTGGCATTAATGAAATTGCATTAGCATGTTTCAAATCATACTTATCTGACGTTATCAGTTTGTAGCAGTAAATGAAGAGGTGTCATATCAATCACAAGTTCAGTATGGCGTACCGCAATGCTCCGTCCTAGGGCAGTTGCTTTTCACTCTGTACATGCTACCCTTGAGAGATATCATTAGGAAGCATGGCATTAGCTTTCACTGTTAAGCTGATGATACTCAGCTCTATATTTATTCGCACCCTGACGAAACTTACCAATTCAAAAAATTTATGGAATGCATAGCTGATTTAAACAATTGGATGACTAGTAATTTCCTACTTAATAAAAAAAACTGAGATTCTAATTATTAGACCAAAAACCCCTGCATAACCTAGAATACTTTCTAACACTTAATGTCAAGTCTTGTTGTTGGTTAGGAACCTAGCTGTGCTCTTTGATACCAATCATTCATTTGAAAGCCACGTTTGTATCATCTATAAAACCGCATTCTTCCATCTTAAAAATATATCTTGCATTCTCAAATTCTGGCCAGTTGATAATAGAATATCAAAATTAACTGCATGCGATAAATCCTCTTCCTATTTTCCACTTAAACTTTGAAAGCATTGTTCAGGAAGCGACAACCTTGGTCCGTTTAAATCTAGACTGAAAACACATCTCTTTAACCTGGCATACACATAACACATTATCAATTTCTACAATTCATGTAAAATGATTATTAGGCTGCTTAAAGGTCAGCCGGAACCGAGAACACTTCCCATAACACCTGATGTACTTGTTACATCATAAGAATGGCATCTACGCTAATATTAGTCTCTCTGTTTATCCAAGGTTTACCATACTCAGCCGGATCCGGGCCGTATCCAGATTAGATGGAGGACCTGCACCTAGACATGACCACAACGCAGCCCTGAAGTGTCAGCAGAGATCGTGTCAACTAGACTATCCCCAGCAAAGGCCTCCTCGAGACAACGAAAGGGTTTTTCTTCTCCACGACAAACTTTTTTTTTCATTGCAAAGACAAGCAATTGGCAATGTCACTTTGTAAGGAAAGACTACGCGCCTTCGCACATATGCATTCAAACGTGCATGCCTACAGACTAAAAATGTAATACGCATGTGCATGCCATCACCGGTTTCACAGATTTACATTTTTAAGTTTACACGGAGATGATAACATTATCGCTTTCGAAACCTACTTCAAAGTTTGCATTCTCAGGCCACCAAAATGTCGTTGTCGTGTAAATGAACAGCCAGAATGCATTAAAAGTTTTCTGTATTCAGTTAAAAACGGTTTTATGTAATCAGCCCCTGAGTTAATAACTAATGAGTTTACAATGGAAATTAATCAATTCAAAACTTACAATGACTTTCTTCTAGAGCTGTTCTACAGCTAAAACAATCTTTGTTGCATTAATTTCCTATTATCGCTGTAAAACTGCTTTGAAACAATCTGTATTGTAAAAAGTGATATATAAATGAAGGTGAATTGACACCTGGTGTTAAGATGTTTTGGTCAATCGGATAACATGTGGGCAACGCTAAATGCTGGTGTAAACAGGGTCTAAAATGTTTTTAGCTTGCAAGCTATCAAGCACTCTCACCATTCCTGATTTCTAAGACGCACTCACAGCGTTTGCTGTGGTCTTGCAGGTGTCAGAGCAGAAACAAAAGCTACTGCTGCTGTCCATATGTTTTTCTGTTTTCTCTGATTGTGTTTATATGTAAATTGCACACGCTTATTTTGTTCATTAGATCGAAAGATACATTAACATTTCTCTAAGAAATCAGGACAGAAGAGGTTGAAAGTGGACAAAAGAGATGTGTTAAAATACCAGGTGTAAAAGGGTATGTCTCCCTCGTCTACTTGTGATCCCATCAACCAAACCGCATCTTAATACCAGGTGTAAACAGGGTCTTTGAGTCGACTATGAACTCCTCTGTGTACCGAAGTATTCTAAAGTCAAATGTGAAGTCCTCTGTCCGACAGCTAAAGCTTGGCTGAAATTGGGTCATGCTAACTAGACAATGATCCCAAGCCAACCAGCAAATCTACAATAGAATGGCTGAAAAAGAAAAAAATCAAAGTGTTGCAATGGCCCAGTCAAAGTCTAGACCTCAACCAGACTGACATTTTTGCGGTGGGACATTAAGAGAGCTGTGCATAAATAAATGCCCACAAACCTCAATGTACTGAAGCAAAGTTGTAAAGAAGAGCTAGCCAAAATTGCGAACAATGATGCGAGAGACTGATACTGTCATACAGAAAATGATTTCTTCAAATTATTGCTGCTAAAGGTGTTTCTACAAGCAATTAAATCATAGTCGTTGTTCGTCTGAAGTTCTATTTACTTCATTTTAAGACCTGCTAACGACCAGATGATTTTTATTATGGCCTGTTACACAAAACCATGGAATTCAAAAGGTTGTCCTTTCTTTTTCACATGACTGTAAAGATAGCTGTGTGAGATCAACATCTGACTTTCATCACCACTTTTTCTGTTGTCTGTGTCTCTATTAATACATATCAGTCCTGGTAATCTCTTTCTCTGTATCCACTCACTATCCTCCATATCTTAATTCTACTGCATATCTACATTCAATTCTATCTGTTCATCTCATATTCCTTTTTGTCCTTTCATTGATGCCATAGTTGCTGTGTCCGTGTTTAATTGAGGATTGGCTTGGATTAGCTGTTTGAGGTAGCCTTAATCTGTTTGAGTCACTGAGACACAGTTTATGAGAGAAGAGCTGAGGGTAATCACAGAGAGTGCCTGACAACAGATGGACCTGTGTTAGTTAACCTGACAGAAACACTCGAGGAAAATTAGTCAGCGATTTGCAGATGGACAGTGAAGTTCTCAAAGTACTACAGAGTGAGGAAGAAATGGAGCAGGAACTGTCCTCTGAGAGAGGCGAGGGCAGTGAACAAGAGGAAGATGAAGCTGAAGAGGATGAGGAGGAAATAGCTGAAATGCAGGGCAGAGAGGATAAGAGGGATGTGGAGGACTGGAATGGGTTTATTTCAGGAGAAGGACTTGCAGCTAAAGAGGAGGTGCTGCTGGACTGGAAGCCAGGTGACCCTGTGACCCCTCAGTATGTCCTCAGACTACCAGGATACACAGACGGTGAGGACGACTCAAACAAAGCAGCTTATTTGTGTTTTTGTTTGTTTTACTGCACAATAGTTTTCTTTTCCTTTACTATTATTGGTTATGTGTGCAGATTACCTGTGCTCCCCAGAAGACAATGTCTACAATATTAGCTTCTCACGCTTCAAAATAAGAGACCTGGAAGGTGGATCAGTCATTCTGGACATAAAACGACACTGTCCAACAAGTATGCTAGTTTGTTTTCAAGATTGCATTCTCTTATTTTCTGCTGTGCTGTGTGATTTTGTAAACGACACATAACTTGGCCAAGTATGATGTCTCGGATTTTGATTGTGATTGAACTGTTTATGCTAATTAGATTATCAAATGTGTAATTTGCTAGTGGACATTATGTGCATTAGCATTTCAAATATGTATTGTATATCACCCTTAGTATTATTAATATATTATTATATATTTTATTATTGATATACTACTATATACATTTTCATTTAAACTTTTCATGATCCAATATTTATATTTAATTAATTTCAGCTTTATTTCAGTTGACAGTTTTATACAGTATATCATTTGAATAGTTTGAAATAATACTGATTGGCTCCACTACACCAGTCAAAAGAATTAATCTGCATTTTGACATAGATGGGGTTCTTGTTAAACCCTCATCCTCTGTCTGCAATCTTGGTGTTTTATTTGACTCTTCTTTTTTCCTTTGGTTCCCATATTGCTGCAATTGTTAAAAGCTCTTTTTTCACCTGGACAATTATTGCTCTTCTCTCAATCTGGCTGATGCAGAAACCTTGGTACATTAATTAATTACTTCACGTCTGGATTAGTGCAATGACTTGTATATTGGCTTACCAAAAGAAGCACACTATAAGGTTGCAGTATGTAAAAAAGTGACCTTACCTTGACCAGATGCAATGCTCACATTATTCACTTCTTATTGCTTCACGCATTCATTTTAAGATGCTCCTGCTAACATTTAAGGCTTAAATGACTTTCTTCCTCTCTGTCTTTATACACCCATACCTGCCAACTGGGTCTCTTAGGTCGTCTGAACTTGGCCTTTTGTTCATTCCTAGATTTCGACTGTCGACTTTAGGTGGAAGATCCTTTTGTGTTACTGCTCTCGAGCCATGAAACCCACTGTCCCCTTCTCTTCTTAATATCTCTACTCTATTCATTTTCAAGTCTCAGCTGAAAATCTACTTGTTTGAAATGTATTTTTGATAAATTGTACTTGGTGTTGTGTGTTTATTGTTTATTGTTTCCTTTGCATGTGCATCAATGTATTCTCCTGTTAAGTAATATTTAGCTTGTGGAAAGGCACTGTGTGAATAAAACTTCTACTTCCTCTTCTTCTTCACAGAAATAAAGGATGTCATAGAGCTGGATGCAGGCCGTTTCATTCAGTATCATTTCAGTCCAGCTTTTCTAAATCTCAGGGAGATTGGAGCCACGTATGTTTTAATATGATTGCTATCGGGCCTTTAGAATAGACCTAATTTAATCAGAATCAATAACTATAAAAATAGTTTGTTTCTAAAGTGGTTTCTCTCTCTTCTGAACAGACTTGAGTTTACCGTGGGTGGTAAGGCAGTGAACAAATTTCGGCTGATTGAGAGGCATTACTTCAGGGATCTACTGCTGAAGACGTTTGACTTTGAGATCGGTTTCTGTATCCCACACAGCAGAAACACCTGTGAACACATCTACTGCTTACCAGACCTGGATTCGCACACCAGTGAGGAACACACAAACATATAATGCATTTCCACACAACCTTATGTGTGCAAGTGTTCAATGTCAACTATGTTCTGTTTTTTCAGTTGAGGAGATGATCAGCCACCCTTTTGAGACGCGGTCAGACAGCTTCTACTTTGCCAAAAACACACTGATAATGCACCATAAGGCAGAGTACTCCTTCAACCAGGGGCTGGAGTTCAATGAGAACCAGAGCTAAACACATCACAATGAGGCAATGTGAATCGCAGTATGGCTGCAGAAGACTGGTAATATAATATACAGATTAGCGTTGTATATTTGGTTTCATAAGCCATAAACTATACAAAGGCATGTCTTTGTTACTTTACTGATGTTTGTGCTGGGGAGATGTTGTGTTGCTTGCACTGTGATAAAAAAAAACTGTGAATCAGGAAACATGCTGATGATTCCATGTTTTGTCAACTCTGAGAATACATATATGTAAAGGTAAGCCCTGATGATGATTAAGAGAACAGACATCTTGAGGATCCATAACATGGTTTATTTATTTATGGCAATTAATGGTTCCCTTTCTTCATTCTCTCGCTCCACATCTCATAAACATCCTGTCTATTTTTATCACAACACAATGCACAGTACTTTTTCCTCTTCCCAGGGGGTCTTATGCCCCAGCATAATTGCAGAAATGAAACCACTTTTTAAAAAACACATTTCAGATTTTAATTTCATTTAGCCTATCGCTGGCAAAACTGAATGTTCAGCATCATTATCTTCAGTGTCCCTTCAGAAATCTGAGAAATTCTAATATGCTGTTTTATAATATCTATATGCCTTTCTCCTCAAACATGTTTTTTCACTTCTTCATGGCCTATTTTGAGTTCAATGAGGTTATTTAGTCAGCAAACTGTGATCAGGGGTCACACATGCATTCAGGGGGTCAAATATTTAGACGGATGCTCCTACTGAGATGAAGAGAGAGAGAGAGAGAGAGAGAGAGAGAGAGAGAGAGAGAGAGAGAGAGAGAGAGAGAGAGAGAGAGAGAGAGAGAGAGAGAGGGAGAGGGACAGAAGTATTTACCAAAGCAATATACCCTCTTGGGAAGTCATATGAAACAGAGGACAAACCGTGACTGCGTGGAAGAAGTGACTTGGTCTATTCTCAGTGACTTGGTCGTCTTTTTTTTCTATTTACAGCTGTTTTGATTGTGCTCGAGCATATATTCGTGATTTGTTGTTTTTTATGTTTACAATTAATGTGGTAGTTTTGAGAGTTCAAACAATCCGTCGATGTCATATTGAATGAGTATGATCGCAGTTCTCACAATCGGCGCCGCGCTTCTCAGTGTTGTGAGCGCGCGACCTGCGCTGATGCCAGATCAGTACGCGCGAGGAGTGGTAAGAATATTCAAGTGTTTATTAATACGAACGCTTATGTTTGATATAAAAATGTTTGATATAATGTATCTCATGCAGTGTTGGTCAGATAAGTGTCAATACAGTATTTGTCGCCTGGAATTGATTAGGGAAATGTCACCTTCATGAAGACATTTTTAGGTAACACTCTACAATAAGGTTCATTAGTTAACATTAGATAACTACCCTAGTTAACATGAACTAAGAATGAACTTCTTAGGCATTTATTAATTTGGTCGAAGGTTGTATTCGTTAACATTAGTTAATGCACTGTGAACAAGAACAAACAATGAACAGCTGTATTTTTTTATTAACTAATAGATAGGCTACTGTAACAAATGTATTGCTCATTGTTAGTTCATAGTTATACATTAGTGATGCTGCAGGGAGGTGATCCAGTCAGATGAGTAGGTCAAATTTAATTTCTTAACAGCAGAAAATAAAATAATAAATGAAGGGTAAAATTAATTCATCCATAATCAGGATTAAAAGTTTAATAATGAAACATAAAATTAACAGTTAAAATCACTTCTAATAATCACTTCTAATGGACATTGACAAGAGTTAAAAAGTCTTTGGCTGTAACTATTGTTAATTATTATTGTGTTATTCTTATCACTTTGATTTGTCTACTTGATTTTCATTTTCTTGTCGGATGTTCTTTTTTACATAAATTCAAAATACATTTTCTAATCTAATCTAATCTAATCTAATTTCTTAAGTAAAATATAAGTCTAGCTATTCTTGCAAGATAAGTTGTTTGAGAGATCTTTCATGGAAAAGACAGGTTGCGAAGGAGCAAGGTTTGAGTCCAAAGATAGACTGACCTATACAGAAATTGATCTCCCTACAGTTGCTTATCGGAACAAAGCCAACTTCCTCTTTTTATAGTATATTGCATCGAAGCAGACACACAAGACACAAACATATAGTTTTCACACTCTGTGGTGTTAGCCCGTACACTGCAAGATGTTTAGCTGATAACATTTGTGTATCACTTTATTCCGAGAGATTTGAGCATTTGTGGTCTGTCTATCAGAAACGTATAGACTTTTGCCCTCATCTAAACAGGAAGTACAAAAGATCACCCTAGGTCAATCAGCTATTTGAGGAATAAAGATTAATAAAAGAAAGCATGTGCGAAGGATAAAACATAAGCTATATATATATTTTTTTCTTTTTCTGATTCATCAATCCCACACAAGATTATTTTTAAACAATACCCTCATACACTTCGATCAATAATTTTAGCAGGAGCATAAACAATTTCTTTCGACCCTTTAGCATAGATACAAACACACAAGCAAAAGAATGCATAAATCATCAGTTTTTCTCTCTTTTGAGCTGAGGCATCTCTTTCTTAGTTTCTGAAACGCATTTTGAAACATCAGTCTGGTTGGATAGATGGTATTCAAATAGTCTCCAGATAGGAACTGAGTACTAAGAACTGATAGGAGTAGACATAAACAATATGTAGAGACAAACATAACTCATAACAAATGCACAACTTCAATCATTTCATTCATTTTCTTGAGAGAGAGGATTATATTAGCATTCTCTGAAAATGCATCATTCAGCATCTCTATCCCTATCAGAGAAAATAAAAGAATTTTAGGCATTACTTGTGCATTACAGCAATTATAGCAGCAACAACTATTTCACTTTCTGGGTGAAATAATAAGTAGTATGTGTCTTCACTTCACGTGTGGGATTTAAGAAAAACCGGGAAGGTTAGTAGAGCAAGCAGGAGAAGGAACAAGTTACAGTCACATGCATCCATCTCACACCTGGCTCAATTTAAACAAGTACAGAGGTTGGAACAACACTGGATGGGGGCCTGAATATCGAGTGGCCATGGGCCCAAAAATTCCAATTTTCTCTATTAGAACCTGATCCCCCACTTGTACAGGGTTCTGAACCCGTAAATTGAAAGCAGTGCTTGTCAAATCTTTTGCGTTTTGAGCACTGAGAGCAGTGAAATGAGGATTTATCAAATAATTTGTCATCAATTTCAAATACTCCTGTAAAGTGTCCTTTAAAGGACCAGTAGGACCTGCTCATAACAACGGTGCTTCATACGGTAATGACATAGGACGTCCCATGCAAATTACCAAAGGTGACGGCCTTGTGGTGCGATTTGGAGTGGCTCTTATAGCCATGAGAACTGTTGGCAGGTACTTAAACCATCCGCCATCATATTCACTCAATTTCGCACGCAAAGCCATTTTAAATGAGATCCAGTCAGATGAATAAGTCAAATTTATTTCTTAACAGCAGACAATCAAAAAATAAATGAAGAGGAAAATCATCTGACTGCTTCTCCTCCTTGCAATGTTAACGAATGAACCTTATTGTAAAGTGTTACCCATTTTTACCACATTCATAAAAATTCAACATTACTTTTTTTACAACAAAACAAAATAAAACTTTTGAAATAACTTGTCGATCTGGTTAATAATGGGTTTTACCTATAAAATCTAATCAAAAAAGTAACTGTAGGCTATTACAAAAATCAGCCTAACTGTAAACAACACAAGCTGTCATAACAAAATCTGATACAGATATTATAAATTAATTGTGTAATTTTTTTTGTAAACTTCATACAGTTTTCATTAATTTCAAGTTTGGGGATGTTTCATTGCTTTCAGAGCTGATTTTCTTATTGTTTTATACATCAACAATGTATAATATTTGCTTGTTTGTGTGTGTGTGTAGGACTGGTTGATACGGTATGGGTATTTACCATCTCCAGACTCTCTAATTGCTCGACAAACCAGGGAGGGGATTGAAGAAGCTGTCCGTAAAATGCAGCGATTTGCTGGTATTGAAGAGACTGGCAAACTAGGTGACCAAACTCCGTATATTCACTGTTTTAAACTGTAACACTTTATTCAGTTCTATCAGTTTTAAGTTTTCAAGTTTATTCAGATGGAAGCACAAGTAAAGCCCTCAGAATCTTTCTGCATGCATTGCCACTATAGTTCTGATGATTCCACTTTTGTCGAACTTTAGATCAGGCCACTTTAGAAATGATGGACAGACCTCGCTGCTCTCTCCCGGACGCCATCAGCTCTGAGGATCTGTTGAAAAGAAAGAGAAGAGGGAAAGGGAAGCTGAAGAGGATATACACTCTGCCAAGGTTGAGCTGGGACGACACTGACATCACCTGGAGGTGTGATCATTAAGTCTCCAGCAATATTCTATACATTGTAAAAAAAATAAAATAAAATAAAATATATATATTAATGTAACTGTAAGTTGTCTTACCATACACGGTGAAAACTGTAGATGATATATGGGTTTTGCAAGTAATTAATCATTGTGTAATTTATAGTGAAATGTGCAGTGAAATAACAAAAAGATTTCAGAAATGTACATTTGTGTTTTTGTTATACATTTTAGTTAGTATTTGTTGCATTATTTTAGTATAATTTGTGTTACCTAATGATGTTTAGTCCCTGTGCACCATCTTTACGAGTATTAGCCATGTTTTATGGACAGGCCAATAATGATCAACTCAGTGAACAAGCAGATTTTGGTAGTTAAAATAGACTGTCACTTATAATAACATTATACCGCTTTATAAAATATGTGGTCATGAATTGTAAAATATGCAGGCACTAATATGCCATCAGTAATTTTAAAAACACTGTATTCCTGGTCAGCTTATTGTTGCTGTTTATTTATGCAGTGTATTCTTTTTAATGTAATATGTAACCAGAATATTAATCTTACATGTCTCCCTTATTTTCCCTAGCGTGCAAGATTTTCCCTCTCCCTCCATGTCTCCCACTCTACATCCAGGGCTGGTAAGGCTCATTTTGACCTATGCCCTCCGAGCATGGAGTGATGTCACACATCTGCGTTTTCACGGGATTCGCCCTTCTCCATATGACCCATCACCACAGACAGACATCAAAGTCACCTTCGCCAGTGGCTACCATGAGGATGGATATCCTTTTGATGGCAAGGGAGGCACACTGGCACATGCATTCTTCCCAGGAAAGGAAGATCTTGCTGGTGACACACACTTTGATGATGGAGAGAGCTGGAGCTATGGAGGTACATTAAATGCAGGACATAATTTGTGTATCCAATCTCATTATTCACAGATATTCATAGACAGATTAAAAGAAAAGAAGATGGGTCAGAAGTGCTTCAAAGTTTTATGTTTTCTTCCACAGATAGGAGCAGCAACACAGATTTATTCACAGTTGCAGTGCATGAGTTTGGTCATGCTTTAGGCCTGTTTCACTCCTCCTCCAATGATTCTATCATGAAGCCTTATTACTATGGCCCTGTGGGAGACATGCACAGCTACACCTTACCCCTTGATGACAGACTGAGAATACAGGCACTCTATGGTACTCTGTAATATGTGAATAAATAAATTAATGAATATGTTCATTTCTCACAACTGCGTTTAATATACAGGAAAAGGACCAGATTTTAAACCTTCTCCATCTGTTTCTGCTCCCACAACTATTCTGCCCCATTTCTTGACCCCTGCTCCTCCACATCCTCCCTATCAGTGAGTAACACTGTGATCATGAAAGGTTTGACAATGGTTGTTATATTTTTCTTAATGCTTTTCTCTTTTTTTAGCCCAGCAGCCTCTGCTGATCGTTGTCTGGGAGGTTATGATGCAATCGCTAATATCAGAGCAGAGGTTTTCTTTTTTAGAGGTATGATGTTTGAATTATAACATTTAAATCTTTGGCGTCGGTGAGATTTTTAATGCTTTTGAATGCTTATGCTCATCGAGGCTGCTTTTATTTGAGAAATATTATTACAGTGTAAAATAAATGTTTTCTATTGTAATATATGCTAAAATCTATTTTATTCCTGTGATGCAAAGCTGAATTTTCAGCATCATTACTTCAGTCTTCAGTGTCACATGATCCTTCAGAAATCGTTCTAATATGATGATTTGCTGCTCAAGAAAAAAACAAAAACTTACTATTATAAATGTTGAAAATGGTTGCGCTGCATGCTTAATATTTTTGTGGGATCTGTGATAAAAAAAAATTCTGAGTTCTGTGATGAATTGTTCAAAAGAACAGAATTTATTTGAAATAGAAAACGTAAATATAAAAGTCTTTACTGTCACTTGATCAGTTTAGTGTGTCCTTGCTGAATTTAAGTGTTAATTCTTAAAAAAAAAAAAAAAAAAACTCAAAATGTTTGAACATTTGTAGACAGTGTAAAAGTATCAGAGGGACTTCCCTTTGGGGTATCCTCAACATATCCTGAAAATAATTGGTAGAATGGTATTGTAAGAAAAAATGATGAGGATGTTGAAGATCTCAAAGATGAAGTTTATTGCAGCATAGCAGTGGCAACGTATGGGTTCACCAGCGTCAAAATGAACCCAGAACATCCAAATCTCAAACCATTTATCCTGTTTTATGAAATGAAAATGAAATTGCTCCTGTTGTAACAGCTGTGGTCTGTATGTTAATGAGGTTGAGACACCCCATTGTCTGAGATGGTTCTCTGTGTCCCACACCCATTCCCATTCTACAATTGATGACCATTTGCTCAGGAACGCAAGTGGCTTTCCTCTTCTCTATGATAATTAAGCCATTTTGGGGAAGAGCTCATTCTAAAATATACCGTGGAGTGGAATCTGGATCGAGTCAGACTACAAATTCTTACAGTATCAACATTATAAATGAAAGAAAATATTGTTTCTGTTCATCCTCTACCTCAAACCATTCTTTTTTTATCAGGTCCACACTATTGGAGGGTACATCATTCAGGCTCATTAATGTCCTTGACTCCAGCTCTGATCCACAGCTTCTGGATCGGTTTGCCTCCAGAAACAACCAGAGTTGATGCAGCATATGAGAGAAGAGATGGATATATTGTATTCTTTATTGGTAAGAAGGAATAAATAGACCCAAAATTTAAAAATATGTGAGTTATTACAAGCAATAGTTTATTATTTTCATACTAATATTGACTGAAATTGAGTGTACAGAAAGATTGAGAGGATGCAACATATCAGAAATAGTGGTTGAAAAACAAGATTTGTACTGGCTGTTGTTCTCAGTAGCATCTTCATTCCTTATTTTGGGTCTTTTTCATTCTCGTTTTTTTCAGGTAATCGGTACTGGGTATTTAGAAACACAATGTCCCTCCCTGGGTACCCACGACCACTTTCAGATTGGGGTTTACGCTCTTCTGCAGGACAGGTTATAGAGAGAGTGGATGCCGTATTTCTGTGGCCGCACAATGGGAGGACGTACCTGTTTAGTGGTGGAGAGTACTGGAGGTTTGATGAGGCGGGAACAGAGCGAAAGCTGGAGGAAGGATACCCTAAGCTGGCATCCATCTGGGGGTTGCCCTCTTGCCCTGATGATATCATTGGATTTCTAGATGGTAAGATGTGTCTTTTATCATAAAAGATTTTATTTATAATGATTTCCATTTGTATTTTTTTTCTCCCGAACTAACCTCAAACCATTTTATCCACAATTCCCTCAGGAGACACCTATTTCTTTAAAGATTCAAACTACTGGATTTTAAAAAGAGGAGGCCTGGAGCAGGAATCTGCTTTCCCGAAGTCCATTGCTACTGACTGGATGAAATGTGATGTCAACCTTTCAACTCACACACCTGAGATTCCCGGAAGAGACAGACACTGTAGTTGTGTCCAGAGTTCAGCAGCTGGAATATGTTATTTATTCAATTATGGTAGTTTGTATTTTGGTTCTTACATTCTACTGATAATATTCTGCGATTTTTAATGTTGTGACTGTAGTTAGTAAAAAATTATTTTAGCTATCAATGAATTAGCCTTCATCTGGGATAGTAAAGTGTCCAATGGTTCCTTATTTTAGAATCTAAGCAGATGCGGTGTGTAATCTTGGTATTGTTTGCCTATACTGTTTCTTGAATACTGTGTATTCGGATATCTTACTCATTTGACATACTGCTTTTTACAAACTATATAGAATATATTACAGTACATAGCCTACTAAATGGTCAGTGTTTTGAAGAATGGTCTCAAAACTAACACCCTATGGGCTAAAAGCCACGAAACAATACTTAAAAAATAAAACTCAAATTGTGTGAGGCTTATTCTGTGTGTTTTTTACTCAGTTACAATCAAAGTTGTAGTTTTTTAAAGGCATTAATGTCTTATATAATGTTTTACATTTTTATTTTAAAATTTCAATTTTAAATAAATGCTGTTCTTTTGAATTTTCTTTTCATCAAGTATTTCTGAAAATGTGTTAGTTTTCACAAAAATATGAACAGCTGTTTTCAAAATTGATAATAATAAGAAGGTTTGAGCAGCATATCAGCATCAGCATATTATAATGTGACACTGAAGACTGGAGTAATGATGGTTTGATATCACAGAAATTAATTATATTTATTAAATTATATTATATTTATTATGTAATTATTTAAAAATATATAATTTTTTACAATATTTTGATCAAATAAATACAGCCTTGCAGCAGAAGAGACAATTCTTTCAAAAACAATTAAATAAAATATTTTTCGAAGAATCAAAAACACACTTGCATTGTGACAGCGAGTGAAGAAGGATGAATTGTGTTACGATATGTCCAAGCATTTATCGGAAAATGCATTAAATATAATCTAAATATAAAAGTATGGGAATCAGGGAATCTCCCGCCTTCATGGAAACAGTGGTACCTATTGCAGAGCCTGGGAATGTCAATTCCGACAAATTATAGGCCTGTTACTTTGACATCAAACATATGCAAAGTAATGGAAAGAATGGTTATGTCTCGAGTGTTATTTTATTTGGAGACCAGAAATTTGATACATCCATATCAGAGTAGGTTCAGAAACGGATGTAGTAAACTAGATGCAGTTGTATGCTTGGAGAATGAAATAAGGAAAGCTCATGTGAATAAAGAAGCGGTAAAAGGAGTATTTTTTTTACATTGAGAAAGCATATGACATGTAGTGGAAGGAAGGACTGCTAATTAAATTAGTTCAAAATGAGCATAAAGGGGAGCTTATATAACTGGGTTATGGATTTCCTGCAAGAACGAACCATACAAGTGAGGGTATAGGTACTGAATACTCTGATATTTATCAAATAGACAATGGAACCCGTATGTTCGTAGCCCCATACTTTTTAATATGATGATAAATGCAGGATAGATGTTGTTGAAAACTGGGCTAATCAATGGGGATTCAACTCCTGAAGTTAAATTAAAATGATACAATCAAACATTAAAGCAAGTAACACTAATTAGGTATCTGGAAGTGTGGGTGGATTCCAAATTAACATTTGGGTCTCATATTCAGAAGCTAGTTGATAAATGTCGAAAGGAGTTAATGTGTTGAGGTGCTTGGCAGGAGTGGATTGCTACAAGGCATTCTCTTAAAAGGCTATACTGTGCATTAATTAGGTCATCAATTGATTATTGTAGAAAAATATATGGCTCAGCATTAACCTCACTGCTTACTAAGATATGGTGATTCAAATCCAAGGCATTATGTTGTGGAGCTTTTATATCCTCTCTTTGTGACAGCTTTGCAGGAAATGGGTGAAATGGCACTTGACATTCATGAAATTCAGCTAAATATGGTATATTGGACTGGTATTAAAGGTCATTTTACAAATCACCCAGTCAAAACAATATTGGAAACCTGCTGGGAATATGAGAAGACTTATCTGGATAGCTTTGGCTGGACAGCAGGCAAGCAGGCTCAACAAATAGGCATCAGTAATATCAATAGCCCCACATTGGCTCTGCCTATCTGGCTCTTCTATGCCAACAGTTGATGTGCAAATAGCTAATAAATGAAAACCAGAAATATGTTCCAAAAGAGATAATAGTGCAGCAGTATTTAAATACTAAATACTTTAATTCAAAATTTATACTGATGGTTCTGCTGACCCAGAAACATGGGCGTACAGCCGCTGCAATGTTTTCCTCACTTTAAATATAAATCTGCAAAAAAAAAACCCTGCTAACAATATATCAGTCTATTCAGATGCCTTACAGTGGGTGGAAGAAATCCAACCTACAACAGTAGTAATCTGTTCAGATTAATTTTTCCGCACTTACAAGTATATTGAATGGAAAATCAGAATCTATGCAAGATATATTAATAGAATTACTACAAAGTTTATATAACCTGCCAAATTACAATTAGAGTAGAATTTTTATGGGTTACTGGCTCATGTTGGAGTGAAGGGAAACGAGGAGGTGGACAAGATTAAACAGGCTCACAAATATAGACATACACATACCTTTGTGTAAATCAGAAATGAAAGGGTTAATTAAAGTAGCTGTCATAGAGATGTGGCAAGATGGGATAAAGGAAACAAAGGATGACAATTGTATAATATAAATAAACAAGTTGGCCGTAAGAACTGATTATGGTAATAAAAGGGACGATACAGTTATTTCTCGATTGAGAATTGGACACTTTATTCTTAATAAATCACTCCGGCTGATAGGAAAACATGAATCCGGTCAATGTAATCATTGTGAACCTCCAGAAACTGTAGAGCATGTGCTGACCATACAGTAGACAGTAAAATAAATGGACACTGCGACCCCATTGATTTCAACGGAGATGACTGAAGCCCGATTAGTGCACTTCCTGTCTAATGGCTGAGCGACTCTGCAGGCTCAAACTAAGCGTGACGAAAGTCTGACAGTTGTACATCTTCTAGTAGCTGTGGCAAAACAAATCGAATCACCTAATTCCTCAAAAACGTTGTTGAAATATTTTGTCCCGTTGTTTTTATGGACTCTCTATCTATGGGCTTCTGCCTTGACTTTATGCCTCTATTTCCCCCCGCTTGCCTCATAGACAGTAAAATACTGCCTGCGAGCTTCTCCTCCTGTCTATACGGTAATGTCTCTATTATGCGACATAAAGTCGCGTGGTTATGACGCAATCGTTAGCCTGTTTTTAACAAAAACGACTTCTACGGGGCCATATCGTAAGATACAAAGTAATGGAGCCTTTTATACATAGTCGTGTTTCTTTAGAAATAAATAATGGACAAATGAAGTCTTTGGACGCATCAGATGTAAAGTTATTTGCTGTCAAAGTGACGCCAAAATGAATGGGAGTCAATGGAATGTTAACAGCAGGTGATGGCGGCTCCCGCGAGGCTTCAACTTCCGGCTGATGGATTACCCCCTTGGTGCTGACTAACTGTAGGGCATTTGAAAGTGAAAGACTTTAAACGAGGAATTTAAATCTGCTGGCATTAACTATCTTACATAAAATGTAGCCTACTAAACAGTTCTTATAAAGGTTTTAAAGCTCTTACAAGTTTCCTGAAAATAACAAAGTCAAATAATAGAATATAGGTATTAGTATTATTATTATTATTATTATTCTCTTTTTAATATTATTATTTTTCCTTTAACATCATTGCCTCACACTCCATCCCAGTAGGTAGCGGAAAATGCACCTTAAGCTGGTTTGCCAACCACCATAAAACATCAAAAGAAGAAGAAGAGTACTACAATGTCCTAAATATCAGGAAGAAAACAAAGATTAAGTTCACAATTGCAAATAAAACAGTTAACATTAAATTTAGAAGTCATCCTACAAATAAGCTCAAATGAAATATGTTTTAAATATATATTTAGCTTCCTGAGGAATACAGGACTAATTAAAAGAATTTAGGTAAAGTTTTTATTTTTATTTTTTTATTGGAAAGGTAGACTCCAGTACCACACACAGGTCCAGCAGGTGGCGGTAATGCACCATCAAAGTTAGTTGCCAACCGCCATAAAAATTGAAAGAAGAAGAAGAATCCTGTGCGTGAATGCAATTGTGGGAAATGTAGTCCACAGTCATTCCCCGAATTTTCTCGCGAGGTCGACACGATGACGTCCAAATGAGCGTTACCTGTTCATTCTAGCCAACGTTGCGTACATCGTTTTTATTTTTACAAGGATTATCTGATTTAGAATCGCTGGGAATCCTCTAGCCGTGCCACATTTGTTCGGTCTTTGGTCTGTAAAGGTTCTACTTTGGTTCTATCCCTGAGCGGAATCATAGAGGTACGTAGCGCACACGTAACAGAAGCTTAATGGCCAGTTAGCATGCTGTAACGTTACTAAAGAGTGGTCCAGTTAGCCCAAAGACACAGTTAGCGCGCTTAAACAACCCAGATTATGTTATACAAGTAAACACTGGTGGTATTTAGTATGTATAACATAAACAGTACAAGTGAAAGTGGATCAGCGGACCGTGATGTGAAGGAAGTCTTAGCAGTACAGGAGGCCTCGGCCTGCTGCTGGTTTAAGACTGTTCTTCATCTCATGCTTGCGATACGTCTCTCTGTTAAAATACAATGAGCAGCCTACCTAGACAACATGTGTAGGGCACAATATGGGATATTCGGAGCGTTTAACACGACTTTAATGCTCTCTTGGGAGGATTATTGTGATTCATTGTCATAACTTTTGAGCACGTTTCAACATATATTTGATCAATCGTGTTGAACACAACACACCAAAGCACAAGTCTCCGTAAATGACCTACAATCACACTTTGGTTGTCTTGCTTATATATTGAAACATGCTGCTTTACTTTCCATAGACGTGTGGTTTCATGAGCTGGCGAGTAATTCAGATGTTTTTTCCCCCGGCCATGTCTTAGACAGAGTGCTGAATCTCTATTTCTGGACTAAGGTTAATGCGGTTAGTGAATCGCAGCACATTAACCCTCATAGATAGGAAAAACGTTGCAAAATTTAAATTCTGGGCATTTGATGCTTGCAAAATTTCACCACTTTTTTATTTTTTATGCTAAATGATCTCGCAACACTGAGTATAGTGTATTGTAGACAATATAGAGTACAGCGGGCTGTTTTATATGCAAAGTATGCAACTTTCCCCCCTCTAAAATGTTTTTTTTGGTGATTTCACATTTCATGGTGTATGCTACTGTTGTGGTATTATTCAATTACTTCATACAACCATTGCAGTTCTGCTAGGGTCTCTGAGCATTTTTGCAATATCAAGGCAGCCCCCTTAGTTTGTTCCTTTTTCATTTTTGTTTAATATGTTTTCTTTGCATTGTGTTCAGTTTGTAAACAGAAACTCAAACTTCTCAGGTTCCTTCTCTATTAACTATTTGCATGCTTAAGTTGTACTACTCCTAAAAAAATCAAGATCTATCACATTATTTTCATGTTAAAAGCTCACCATTAACCTGTTGACATATATAATTTTTAGCAAGAAGAAGCATATGTATAATTTGTGTAATGGCTTCCACAAATGCAGAAGGCATCATAATATTTCCCAGCAGCACTCATTTATTTACATTATTCATGTATCAAATGCTTTTATTCAAGGCGAATTAAAAACTAAAAATGCGATAAGTAACTTTTTTTTTAGTTCACTGACAAGTTCTCATTTTCTTTCTGAACTCTCAGAGCAGAGATGTATAATGGTATCGGGCTGACCACGCCGCGAGGCAGTGGCACGAACGGCTACGTTCAGAGGAATCTCTCCAGCGTACGCGTGAAGAGGAACAAGGATGAGCGCGGAGGAGAGCGGGATGAGAAAGACAGAGAGAGACTGGAGAGCCAGCTGAACAGACAACCTAATGCTGACATCCTAGAGCACCAGAGGAAGAGACAGCTGGAGGTGAAATGTGCCGAGCTGCAGGACATGATGGAGGAGCAGGGGTAAGATGAGATCCTAATCTGAAGAGAATTTTCCATACGATTTTGTGTTAATGGTCTGCACATAGAGAATGTAGCCTACGTATTTCCTCCCGGTGGCTTCTGAACTCTCAATATCATATTTAAATCGAGGAACTTGTCAGTCACAACAAAAGAGTTTAAATATCGAAGCGGTAAAAGTTTCAGTACGAAACACCAAATCAGCGTATTAGAGGTATTTCTGAAGAATTGTCTGACTGAAGAATCAGCTTTGCCATCAGAGGAATAAATTAAATTTTAAAACATATAAGAATAGTTATTTTTACAGTTGCATCCTTGGTGAGGAAAAGAGCCTTTAAAAACTTGTTTTTGTATTATGATCATTCTTAAAGCGCAAAGAGATCTTAAGAATGACCTCTGACCAGTTCCTCTTGTGTGGCAGGTACTCTGCTGAGGAGATTGAAGAGAAAGTCAACACCTTTCGCTTGATGCTGCAAGAAAGAGAAGAACCTGCACCTCTTCCAACAGAGAAGCCAGTGTGAGTATTAGTTCAGACCATTCAAACGGACATTTAGATTTTTATGATGGCCGTTTTCGGTGCACTGCTACAAGGTTGTTTTTTTTCATCCATATTTTTGTCACTCTTTAACAGTGTGACTGAGACTCATGCTCTGGCAGCTGCTAACCAGCAAAAAAATGACCGTCTGAGAGAAGCGTTCGGTATCAGCTCTGACTACGTTGACGGCTCATCTTTTCATCCTGACCGGAAGGAGCGAGAGAAGGAAAAGAGGGAGCAGGAGAGGCTGGAAAGAGAGAAACAGCAGCCGAAGTACCAGTGAGTACTTTGTCTTTTGAGATAAAAGAGCTTGATGTACTATGAAGACGTACAGTAACTTTCAGAAGTCACAGCTTTTGTGTTATAACATATATAAATACTTACTGTTCTGTCTGTTTCTCACCATTTTCTTTCAGGACTGTTGAGTCTGATGATTCAGATTCATCTACTGAGCGAAAAAAGAGCCGGAAGAAGAAGAAAAAGAAAAACAAAGGCAGAGAAAGGTAAACTGGAGAATGAAGGAGGAATTTGGAATGCTTAACATAAGTTTAAAGAGAATAATTATGAATTAATGTTCATTCTTAGCTCTGAGAGCCCCTCAACTTCCCCTCGGCGAGAGAAGAAAAAGGACAAGAGGAAGAAAAAGAAAAGGTTTCATTTAATGCTTTTAATTTTGTTCCCTTACATAACAATATGCTGTTAATTATTCTTATGTTGCCCTCTAGGCAAGAAGAAATTGGGTAAAATGAATACACCTACATTTATTTTATGAAATCTATTTAATTGAGTCAGTGTGAAATATATGAACCATTTCAAATTAAATATATGATTGCGGGAATTATATTTTTCATTTGTAAACGCCTCTCAAGTCTTAATTTGCTGCACATTATTCATAAACCAGCCAGGAGAAGGTTTAATTCAATATATGTTCATGTGGTAATAATACAAACATAATTTCATTTTTAATAAATATTTGTAGACCTGGATACATTTATTTTGAGATACAATTTATTTATTTTTTACGTTCTTTTTTGAATGATTAGCATTTGGCAATAAAAATGTTAATGATTTATATGTTCAATCACAAATTTTCACAGTTAATTAAATAAAGGTGGTGAGACAGCTTTTACCCACTGACACATCTTGCCCCACTCTCCCTTAACACTGTGTCTACACCAGACGGGAGCGACGCGGCTAAAGCAAATAGAATCCGTTATATCTTCGGTGATGTTTTCTACACTGGACACAGCGCACATTTTTCACAACAAATCCCTGACAGTAAACTGATGGCCGTTCTATTTTTGATGTACTCCAAGCACTTACGCTACATGTGAACACAGAGCAAATGGATTTAATATGGTCGATTTGTCGTGTCCGATGTAGACGCTGTACAGTTTGTTGTTGTTTTTTTATTTTTATTTTAATTGCTCAAATAACAAAAATCTTTGCTTTTAGGGATGGGTCAGTGAAGAGTGACACTGAGAGGTAGGTTTTCTCCTCATTGTTTTAAGTTGCATGTGAACAGATGACAGATGACTTTATTCACATTTAATTTTCATAATGTAACTTGCAACAGTTCGTCAGATGAAAGAGAAACATCCAAAAGAAAGAGAAAAAGGAGTGACTATGAGGCTCCTCCCAATAAGAGCCGAAAACAACAGAGTGCATCTTCCAGCCCAGCTCGCAGGTAACATGACATTAAACATGACATGACATGACCATGTGCATACTACATGACATGACTATTTTTTTTTTGTCATTTTATAGTGTGTACTAAGGGATAACTCTTTAAATTGAGTTGCCTTTTATCTTTTTCTTCTAGCATTTGCAAAACCTTTCCCCCATTAAAGGCACACTATGTAAGATTTTTGGATAAATATTCAAAATATTAAACCACTTGAACAATATTATATATTTTGTTGATTTGTGTACTTGCATTATCCCAAATGTTTCTAAGAATGTTTAAATCCAGAGAAATAAGCAGTTTTAACCAGGAAACTGTGTCGCCTATCAATGACATCATACAAGCGTTACCCTCGATTTCCGGTTTTATTTTGTAGAAACCATGAAAACACCAAAGACGCTTTAATATATTATGTTTTTTATTAGACAGGTGAGCAACTTTTTGGATTCATCGACAGAAAACTAATCATTGTTATACAGCTCAACACAGTTGTCTTTTTGTTTAAATCTCGTGTTCTTGATTTGCCACGAGTACCATTTTTACCATGCCTAATACTGATCTAGCTCACTGCAGTGTGCAACAAGTGTCTCATATAGTAGCCGCCGTGCGAACGCAGCATTATTACAACTTTGCATTATAACAACTTTGATCACACTCAAATGTATCTTATATGATACAACAGTGCTGCATTACCCCACATACGCATGACCAGATGAAGCAGAAGTGGTCTGCGGCATAATAAAAGCTCCACTGCTCTCGAGCGGTGTCGTGCTTGTCTCTCATTAGTGATCACTCCAACTGCTCCAACTGCTTTCGTAAAGTTAATAAATCTTTAATACATTACCGGTCATCCATGAATATGATTTCTGCAGGAATCCTGTTGTATTCTTCACCGGCTGTAGAGGTGAAGACAACAATTCCCATGAGTCCGCGAAATCAAGGCATCATCAAGCTACGCCTTTGTTTTGAATAAACGACCTCTCGTGGTGAAGAATTACATACTGTGCCTTTAAACAGATTTATTTAAAATAGGTTTAAATTATATGGGAAATGTATGAATGCGTGGTCAGCGTTTGAGTTGGTCTAGTCTATCAAAATTGTCTTAATTAGAGAAAATTCAAGTTTATGTTAATATATATGCATGCTTTTTGTTTTCAGCCAATCCCCTCTAAGAGGAAAGCAGCAAAATAAATCAGATTCTCGTCCAGATGAGGGGAGGAAAGGAAGATCCCCTGACAGGAGGCGACGTGGCCGTATTGAGGAAAGTCCAAAGAGGATGGAAGTCGGAGAGGTAATTCATTTGTTCTTTTGGAAGTCATAGAAGCCTATGCTTATGTATTTGTTTAATCTGATTTATTCTTTTTACTTGATTAGTGAATTCGACTAGTTAAATTCTTAGAGATGGTCTTTCCTGTTACCTTACCTTAAACTTATTTATTCATTATTAATTAATTTATTTTATTTATAATTTATATGCATGTATAGATTTTTTTTCTTTTATTACAGCCAAACACATTCAGACGGTGTCTTTGGCCATTGTCACATCTCACACCGTTTTTTGGAGCACTTTGCCATAAGCATTGTTTTAAAATAATTATTGCATTTAACGCAAGACCTTGTCATGCAAATGTTTGATGACTGACCTAATTATTTAGGCCTTCCTTGAGCCAGATTAGTCACGCAGTTGTTCAGGCAAACCTCTAACTAGTTGATTTAAAAAAAATATTTGGTTTTGCATTGCTCTATCTTTGTCTTCCTCACTTTTAGAGATCACCAAGACGCTCAAGAACGCCTGAGCACAACAGAAGAGACAAAGGCCAAAAACTTGAGAGAGAGCAAGTGCAAGAAAAACCTCAGAGAAAGCAACACAGCTCTTCATCGCCATCTCCTCCACCAAAGCAGAGGCGGGATAAACGACAACGGAGTGAAGAGCGGGTGAAACCCCTTCAGACAAGACACAACTCCTCTTCACCATCTCCACCACGTAAGCAGCAGCGAGACCGAAGACAACGGAGCGAAGAGAGACAGAAACCCTCTCAGCGGAAAAAGCGTGTCTCTTCGTCTCGCTCTCCGACTCCTAAGCTGCAGAGAGACAAAAACCAAGGGGATGATGGGAGAAAGAACAAAGGTCAGAGAAAAAATGACTCATCCTCATCCCCGTCTCCTCCACGTAAAGATAGAACGAGAAGAGGACACAGTGGAGAGAAAGAATCTTCCCTGAGGGACAGGGAAATGGAGAACCATGGGGACAGAGTACGAGACAGACAGAGGAATAGCAATAGAGAAACAATCCTGTCTAGTAGAAAGGATGACCAAGGACGAGAGAGTGATAAAGGGAAGGAACGAGACCGTAACCGATCTAGTGACTCCATGTCTCCTGCTAAACGTTCACCTTACGCCAATGGAGGGCAAAAAGAACGAGATCGTGAACTGGAGAAGGAGCTAGAAGAACAGAGAGACAAAGACAGAAGACGAGAGGAGGAGATGAAGGAAGAGGCTCTGAGAAAAGCCAGAGAGAGTGACAGAGAAAAGGGGAGAAACCGCACCAGAAGCCAGGAGGTGTCCCGATCAGACAGAAAGTCCTCTTTTAGCTGTCCACCTGAGGACAGACGAGGTGCCAGAGGAAGTGAGCCAGAGCAAGAGGTGGGCAAGAAAGACAGGAAAATTGAAGAGGACAAGAGACAGGAGAGGAGTCCTCAAGACCAAAAGAAGGAGAAACAGACTCAAAAGGAAAAGCCTGGAAAGAAAGACAAAGCTGCAAGTAGTAGTAGCAGCAGCAGCAGTAGTGGCAGCAGCAGCGAGAGTGATAGTGACAGCTCATCATCATCATCCTCCTCCTCTTCCTCCTCCTCAACGTCAACGTCATCATCATCATCATCCTCAGATGATGAAAAAAAGAAAGGTTTAAAAGACAGCAGCACAGCCAGTAAGTTGGTTCCTAATGCTGTCATTGCTTTGGCTATTGCACGTAGAGAGAAGGAGAATCGAGGAAGGGATGGGGAGAGTGATGAAGGCAAGAAGGTGTACCCTGCCACACAAAGACAGAGCTCACCTCCAGATCCCCAGAGAAAAAGGGACAACGTTGATAAGAGACAACTAGACATGGAGAGAGACCGGAGACCTGGAAACTCCTCGTCTCCCTCCACAGGAACCAAAGACCGTGGAAAAGAAAGGTACACTCCCACTGAGAGTTCCAGTCCGCCTCCTTCACCCCCTCAGAGAGGCCGGGACAGGTACACTCCTTCAGAAGAACCCAAATCTCAGAGCAGAGATCGTGGAGGCGAGCGATACACCCCGTCAGAGATGGAACGAGAGTCGTCACGCCCCTCTCCTGGCAGAGGAAGAGATCGACAGAGTGACCGAAAGAAAGACGTGTCGCCTTTGTCTCAGAGGGCAAAAGAAAGGAACAACGCGTCACAGGTGAAACAGACAGTAGCTCGGCCTTCACCGAAACGCACCCCCCCACGACAGTACCAGGACCCACAACGTTCACGTTCCCCCAGTCCGAGACGAGGAGCTAGAAGACCATCACCTCCACGAAACTCATCGCCTTTCAGAAGGGACCGCAGCCGAGAGCGTCTCCGAGAACGAGAAAGGGACCGATTTAGAGCAAGGCCAAGAGACAGAGAACGAGAGCGTTCCAGGGAGAGAAGAATGAGGAGCAGCAGATCCAGGAGTCCTCGAAGACAAAGCCCTCCCTACAGGTTAGTCAGATTACCAACGTTTTGTTTTTAGAAAAGCTAAACATAAAAAGTAGTCGCAGTAGGCAATATGGAATTGGGTTGTTGAGTGATGTTACAGTGTGACATATTTCAAAATGGCAATTTTCACTTGAGATATGGAGCCAAATTATAGGAGCAGGAAAATTACATTAGAAAGACGGCAGTTGGGTTCAACTGTATTTTGTCGCATCGCGCCGCTCGCATCTGGTGTCTTGTTCAGGCAGCAGCAGACAAGCGGTGTCTTAACGGTAAGTTGCTAACTAGTTAGCAGTGCGGTGGTGGCTTGAGTCTGTTGAATGGTGATTTAACTCTACTTGTCACCAGGTGAGACACCATAAAGTAAATAAACAATGTCCCCGTCTTTTACTCTCACAACGAGCTAATCATGCTCGTTTGCTACATTAGCTTGCTAGCCATGTTCCATACCTTGTCAGTGGAGTGGAAGCTAATGTGTGCGCGCATCTTACACTGTTTCTGAAGAGACCTCATTACTGAAGTGAAAGGGTTGGCCGGTGTCACCACAGTGACCTGGGTCACCAGTTGTATACAAAACGAGTTATTTAGTAGTTTGTCTCTGCTGGACAAACTACGTAGTTACACAATTTATAAGCATTTTATCCGCGTTATGTTCTGTAAAAAAAAAGTTAATATCTGCTTCGTATATATCGATATATCTGCGACAGCCTCATATCGGCAGACCGATATTTTGGTTTGCTCATTATAAAATGTATTTATTATTATTTAGATTAATCCATTAGGAGTTTTTGAGCTGCACTGTTGCACTGTAATTAGCAGAGTTCTAAATTAAAGCTCCAGTCCGTAACTTTTTTGGGTTAAAAATAATTCCAAAAATAAATTTGAGCAAGTACATTACCACCCCAGGGTTCAAAACTATCTGCTCGAATACTAGCTCGAATCAAAACGGTAAGCTTGTAATAATGTTTTTAATTCCAGTGGTACTGGTGGATTTCTGTGGGAAATTCGAGCATGTCTTTGCGTCATTACGTCACATCTGGAGAGGAGAACTGGCCCCTGACTGAGCCTGGGTTCTCCCAAGGTTTTTTTCTCCATTCTGTCACCTGATGGAGCCTTGCCACTGTCACCTTTCTTCGCCTTTGTCGCCGTTGGCTTTTGGCTCGCTTAGTTGGGGACATTTCATTTTATATTTAACAATATTATTACAACATTATTTTCCTCTTATCTCTATAAAGCTGCTTTGAAACAATCTGTATTGTAAAAAGCGCTGTATAAAATAAATAAATGAATATAAAATAAAAAGTGACTTGACATCTGTACACATAAAGAAGGTGTCTCTGCTAGTAGGCTATATTGCGTATGAGGATGTCGGAGGTGGAGATTTATAGCCTTTTCTCACAGCACTTTATATAATTAAACTTATTCATTTGAAACCGGATCCAGAAAGGTTCAAATTACAATCACTACGGGAGATTCACCAGTTGTAAAATGTAAAAGACTACGGACTTCGGAGTGGCTACAGAAAAAAAGAGACTGCAAACGGGCCCATATGAAAACAAGGATAATATCGGAAGGGCATTAAATGTAGTCACGCAATGCTGATGTTGTTAACATTAACAATTTGAGAACAAAGTATAATTTGCACGATTTGACGTGATTTGATATTTAATCAGCACGATTTACTGCAATGCTTTTTTCCCCTTAGTTGGTCAGAACAAAAGTGGATGTTACTAACTTGTTCTAATGATATTTTCCGGTGAAAATTCTAATGTTGGTCATAAGAAAATTCTTTCTTATGAGAATTTGAGAATCATTATGAGAATCATAAGAAAAAAGTGAAAATTCTTATGTTGGTCATACTTCCAAAAAGTAGAATCTGTGATGCCGAATGATGGAATTTATCCACACCGGCGCGGTGACTGACAGCCGCACAATCTCCTCAAAACATTGGATTCATCCGGGCAGTGCCGTGCCGAGGCACAACCCACGTAAATTTGATTATTCGAAATCTGCAATTGCAGTTATTTGTGGAATTGAGATGACGACAAAGAGGAAAAACTACAGACTGCAGCTTTAAGTTTAATATAATAACAAAAATGTCTTGAAAGTGCGGTTATTACAAAACTTTTATCTCTACACCTAGGTTTCGTCGTTCACCCTCTCCAGTACGTCGGCGCAGAAATAGTCGTTCACTGTCAAGAGAAAGAGAAAGGGGGAGAGAGCAGGAGAGGAGGAATCGAGAGCGAGAGAGGCAGCGTGAACAAGAGAAAGAGAGAGAACGAGAGCAAGAACAAAGAAGGAGGGCACCACCCAAAGATCCCACTCCTCCACGCCGCTCGTCGTCATCATCATCCTCATCCTCCAGTTCGACCTCTTCAACCTCACCCTCTCCTCAAAGACAGATGAAGGGGTTAAAGTCAACGGATGCAGATGAAAAGAGATCAAGGGAAATTGATGAACAGACAAGAAAAAAGCAACTAGAAAGGAACTCAAAACATCCATCTCCTTCCTCTCCTCGTGAGACTCGTCTCCCTTCTAATGAATTGCATCATCGCTCTCACTCCCGTGAGCTTCCTGCCCGTTCTAGATCACCAACGACCAACCAATCACAAAGCAGGGATCCACCAGGTGACCGATTAAGGGGCCAGACCCCGTCATCTGTCCATGAGCGGCACCACGAGCCATCAATGAAAGGAAAGACTGCAGTGAACGGGAAATCGGAGAAGGAGAGCTCTGGCCAACAGCAGAAGCAGAGAAGCAGCTCAAGTTCTTCATCTTCCTCATCATCATCCTCGTCCTCATCGTCATCCTCATCATCATCCTCATCAGACAGCTCAGACACTGAAACGGAGAAAGGAAAAGGGTAAGTGCCTAGTCATTTAGCATTTATGTAGCTCAGTTTAATAGATGGAACTTAATTTTAATGTTTGTTTTTCCAGGGGTGTTAAAGCAAGTACAAATAGAGATGCTGGCAAGACGGCGAAAAGCAAAACTGCTTCGTCGTCATCATCCTCATCAGAAAGTGAGCAAGAAGAGAAGAAAAGGTAGAATATTTTGCCTGTTCTATTAATTGTTGATTTATTCCTCTACTAAAGCAATAATGGATTTTCCACCTCGAGTCAACAGGGAATCAAAATTGACTATTTACTTTCTCAGTTTATGAGCATGATCCAACAGGGCAATGTTTTAAACTACTGTTATAGTAGGGCTGCTATTATCAAATCACAAAGGCTGCGATTTAAAAGAATTATATGCACTCCATGTTTCAAAGTGAAGCCCAGTACTGTGCTCATTTACATGCAAGCAGCTCATGATAGTGTTTTCAGTGTTTCGGTTCACAGTACATGCTGATTCACATGAACCCATCTATGTATCTGTGTAGCATTAGCTTTGGGAAATAAATAAAGTCCGCCAATTCAATATCCCGTTTCACACTGAAATAAGTCACATTAGAGACACAAATTGGCAAAATAAACATTTGCGTCCCATTTTGCTGCTTTACTCTTAAGCCATCTAAATTTTTTTTTTTTTTAACTATGCAGTCCTCCACGGCCCAAAAGAGTGCCAGCAGACTCACTGAGAGACTCTAGGTCACTCAGTTACTCCCCTCCAGCGAGGCAACGAAGACCTGCACATTCTCCACCCTCTCGACGGTTAGTTCTGAACGGATCTATGCATTTCAGCACATACTATAATTTTCAACCGTTGCTATTACTAATATTGATCTACATCTGTTTTCCATCAACAGTGCAAGCAGGAAGTCGGGAAGCAGATCTCCAGACAGTCGACGGAGGAAATGAGTGAATAATTGTTCACTTTTTTTGTTTTCTGGACTCTCCTATCTATCTCTCATTGGACTGGATCATCTCAGTATCACATGGATGAGACTAGAAATGTGACTAGTTGTAATGGTGATATTTTCACCATTATTAGAGGAAGGTCTATTGAAACTTGGTTATTTGTAACTCATCCCAAAAGGGAGGATTTATTTTTACCTTTATTATGCTGTAATTAATGTAAGGAGGCCAGCTGAGACACTGAAGCTCTCATCAACCATTGCTCTGTGCCAACAGATGCTATTTGTATACATACACACAAAATCACACATGTTCAGTGGTTTTCTGTCTGCTACATTGTTCTGAATGTAGATGAACGTCTGTAATTTGGCTATCAGAATGGACAATATTCTGTTCCTGCATATGTGGACCGTGTCTGTTCCTTTGTTTATTTGGAAAAAAATAATTGTGAATAATAAAATGGCAGTGGAATATTCTTGTCTGAAATTTTAGTTTGTGGTGCTGAAGGAGAAGCTGATACCAAATACACAGCACCTTATTCTTTAAAGCTGTGTGCAATTTAATGAACGCTTTCAGTCGGCTTTCTCAGATAAAGAGGTGGCCCAGCCCCAATTTCACACCTTGTTAGAACCATTGTTATTATATGAGATGTTCAAATAAACATATCAGTGTTTTGATAATATGACTATTTTTATGTTTTGAGAAAACCAACCTACCAATTTCCTTATAGTTGTTTAGTCTGTTCAGATGTCATATTAAACAAGTATTGGAGAAAATCTTTTAACATGAAAAAATTAAGCATTAAAGCTTTTGAACTTGAGACCCCCTCCCTTACAGAAATGTGACATGGTAATTTTCCTCCCACAATACTAAGTAAATTGGTGCTACAAAAAAAATTGTTGTAATTAACATCAACTGCTACTAAATATATAAAGTAGGGTATTTTGGTGGAAACTAGTTCCCACGCTAACTGTTGTAGCACTTTTATGGGTCATTTATTTTGAAGATTGATACACTTTATTTTATTTTATTAAATGCTAAATACAAAAAAAACAATTTTCATCACATAATACAACAATACTCCAGAGTCTTACAGTCTGGGGGTCTATTCCAGAAAGCAGGTTATGTGACATACCCAGGTATGTTTAAGAGTAAGTAAGCGGATAACCTCAACTTTCGGTTCCAAAAACGGAGGTAACTTTCAGGGTATGTTAGTAGTCATAGCAACTCACTCTCTGAACTTAACCTGCTCCGGAGCAGGTTATGTTCCAGGGTTAGTTTGTTTCAGAGAGGTGAAAGAGCATGGCATGCCTGACAAATTTAGTTACATAGCACTACTTAATCTATCCATAGGTTATACAGTCACAATAATTTTGAATGTTTCTAATTATATAACTTTCAATTTCAGGGTTCCCAAATGTGATTGGGTGCATTGATGGAACCCACATTCCCATTAAAGCTCCTTCAGTCAATGAAGCAGACTATGTAGGAAGTCAATCCATAGCATCAATGTGCAGGTGACAATAGATTTTTTGGGTGCTAAATGTTTGAGTGTTTAAATTAAATCACCCTCATTACTGGTCCCCACTAACTAGGTAATATGTGGCCAAGAGGAACCCCCAGTGAACCCACTAGACCAAAGAGATGGCAGGGTGGTACGGGACATGATTTGCCAAAATCACTTTAATTAAAACCAGTTAACAGTCAAGTGTTGTTCATTGTTTCTTTATGTCCTGTAACAAAATACATTTGTATTTATTGCTTTAGATTTCATTCAACAACAAATGACAGATTAATGTTCACATACTGTTTCCCACCTTAAGCTGGTGCTCCAGCAATTCAATTTCAAGTCTGGCCTTTTTTAGGTTAAGCCTTTTCTCCTCCATTTGAAGTTGTATAAGGTCCATCTCCATGTCACTTTTTCTGATTTGCTTTTGAAGGTGGACCTTATACAGCTTTTTGGCAGGCAACTAGAAGGACTGAAAAAGTCTGTAATACAAACACAGACCAAATATTTAAATGAGGAAGGAGAACTGCAGAAAATTTCTTACACTGCTAAGATTCTGTGTGGAGGTAGATGGACCCTCATCTGTATTAAAATCTCCTGCCATATTCTGTAAAATGACAATGACAATTTATTCTCTTATGTAAAAAAGGGGGAGCGCATTCTATGCATCATACCTCTCCACATTTTCTGTTTCTGTCACAGCAGAAGTGGTCTCTTCATCATCATCCTACAGTGAAAATAAGGAAGGATGCTTGGTCTAGCAAACAGAAACCTAAAGACAATAATCACTTACAACTGTGACAGAGTGTGGTGTTGCAGGAGGATCCAATAATACAGTGTGGCCATCAGCCCCTTGCAAGATAATTAAACCAAGATAATCATGCATATTCAATACTCAATGTATATTCTTAAACAAATACATCTAATAAAGAAGGACATTAGGAACATCTAAGTACTAGTAATAAGATTACAGTATACAGCATATGCAGTCAAAGCAGCATGAATACTGTACAAGTGAATCAATGACTGTAAAATGCATTCAAAATACCTTTTTAAAATGGTGACAGTGTTGATGATTTTCTTTATTAAAACACTGAAAAAAACAGTGAAAACATCAATAAATATAAGTATTAATATGGTACACCTACATTTTACTAAGCTACTTGTCTTTGTAGATGAGTCTGACGAACTGCCCCCTGGAATCCCATCGACCACAGGTCGCCCTTTATTAAGGGACAGTGCCAGCTCCTCAGCTGGGGTGAGGGGAGGTGGCGGTTGACCCCCACCTGTTTTACTGGCCTCAGCCTTCTTTCTATTGGCTAAATTACATTTAATACTAAATTACATAGCGTCAGTAACAAGTTTAGTAAGTTTAGAAAATATTACCTTGCTGGAGAATGTTTTTGTGTTTCATTTTGACTTGGCTCACACTTCTTCTGGCTCCAGAAGGGTTACACCTGATAAAACAAGAAGCCAACATATAACTAGCCAATTATGTGCATACTGTAATATTAAGAAATGTATGGAGGCCAACAAGTAAATACTTGTCTATTTTTACTATATGCCCCAAATAATTTTTGCGTCACAAATTATAAATGGGGTATTTTCCCCTTTCATTGTGACTCACAATGAAAGGGGAAAATACCCCATTTATAATTTTCTCACTCACGCATTTACTCTGTCCGTTATTATTCGCCAAGCCAACTTTCTTTTGCTGATGCAGCAGTATTGCTTTTTTATATTTATAATGGGCTTATAGTCTTCATAAGCAAGCATTAAAACCTTCAACTCAGTTTCACCGAAGTATCGTATGTAGCTCGCTTTTTTCTCCCTTGGTTTCCATGTTGACTCCTGAGGCGATCCATTGAAAATGTCTTTATTTACTCGCCGTGCGCGCGCATTAACTACTCGGTTACTCACGTAACCTCAGTTCACTGAGTTAGGGAACGAGTATTGCTGTTAACGTTGTATGCATATATATATTTTTTTATTATTCTATCTTTGTGGATTTGCTTGTTCACGTGACAATTCGCATCACATTCGCGGGAATCGCGGCAGAATAACGTCTGTCTCCTGCACGCGAGAGAGGAGAGAAGGAGAAAGCTGGTCAGTTGCAAGTTCATTCTTTATGTGCATATCGGGATTGCGATGTGTATTGTCTATTAAAATATTGTAATACTTGTTTTAACTATGTACGAGGCACTGTGAGCTGACATCGCATTTGTCTCTCGTCCTTTCACTGCTGTGTGCGGTTCATAGGTAGGCTATGTCCCCAAATTAGTTTATGTCTTATATTTATATCATATTATGTTCTTATAAGTTATTAGAATATCAAATCAGCAAGAGTGCCGTTTTCCCGTGCACAATTGCAACTGTGATATTGATGTTATACAACAGTTAAATTAACAATAAGTTAACATGAGTTACTTTTTAGACTCAATATTGTTTGTTTTCCCTTTATTTCGCCGACTAGAATTTCAAAATGAAACCGTAGCAGAGTCTCAATGCAACAGACAGCGATGATTTATTGAATGAAATCCGCGTTTTGAAGGAATCACTTGCTCCTTTCCCGAATGAATCAGCCGTTTGAACAAATCGGTTGAATGAATGAATCCCTCAACTCACTTCTGTGACTTTCCGCCGCCTACTGGCGGTTTTAGTTTCATATTTAAAGTACCCTTTAATTAAAACGTTAAAATTTGGAAATCATTTCATGTTTAAATATTGATTTAAAAAAAATCTGATAGCTTTATTTATGCAATTGTAAATGGAGTGTAAATATATTAATGCCGCTTCTGTGTCACCTCTAGACTGCACTGCAAACATGGATTTTGATTGAATTAATTAATTTGACTGGTAACAGTGGTACTGTATAATTATTGTATAATTAAGTATTATTCTATAAATAAGTATAATTACTGTATAATTTGAATGTTAGTATTTGACATAAAAGGTGATTCATAACTCTAAATAAGTTTAGAAAGAATGTCCATATATAGGTGAAAATGCCCCTGGAAATCGATTTAAGGTGGCAAATTAAATTAATTAAAAATTAATTAATAAATTAATTTCGGTCCCTGCTGTTAACTGACCACTGCATAGAATATTAAAAAATATGAATATCTTTGCGAGTCTGCTGTCAACAACAGGCCTAAACCAGCCATGGCACCAAAAACACAATCAGTAAAATATCATCTAATTATCAACAAAACATTGAAAATATTGAGATATATTTTTGTCAATATTCCACACCCCTAATTTACGGTATGAATTTTGATTTCTTCAGGTCTTAAAAAGCCTTAAATTTGACTTTAAAAAGTGTGCAGGAACCCTGTAAACGGTTAGACAGTTACCTAGCAAGTCAGTTATTTTCAGTAAATGAATTAATACGCTTCTTGGTCCCCATTGCTTTTGCTCTATAGTTCTCACCAAAATGAAGAGAAAGAAGGAAATCATGTCAATTACAGTTACTGTGACTAATACTGAATATGTAATGCAAATGTAAAAATATAATGGAAATGCAAATACATTGTTGAATGATTATAAACATGGTATTTTGCCTGTTAATGCCTGCAGTGCAGTGCAGAAAATTATATGACAACAATAAGGTCTATATGTAACTGGCCCCTCTAACAGTACAACTGGCCCCAGCTTGGCCCCCCCAGTTGAAATGGTCTAGAACCGCTTCCGAAAGTTTTGTAAAAAATTTTTCACACTCCACATTTAGGGGGGCCAAACTTGTTGTCACAGGGGCACGGGCCCCCCTGGCCCCCCCTCTAGAACCGCCACTGATTGCGTAGCTATACGCAGTGGGGAAACTCCTTTTCCTCGATTTACTGAAGCCTTTATGTAAAGCGCATTTGCAGCTGCACAGCTAGAACATGAGCGTCTGGCTCGCTCATAGGCTGCGCTGCGGCAACTGCACATCCAATGGCGCGGGCGCCTCTGATTAGTTTGCTTTTTGAAACATTGATTGTGAAACCCAGGCATTTTAGATGGCCGAGAATCAAATCCCTGTGAGCTAATAGCTCGATTCTCGACTGTGCCAGCACCGGCCAGTCGTCGAGATAACACGCGCACTCCCTGATGTCTCAGAGGAGAAAGCGCTGCATCCACACACTTCGTGAATGTGTGGGGTGCCAAAGATAGACCGAACGGCAGAACGGTGTATTGATAAGCCTGGCCCTCGAAGGCGAATCTCAAGAATGGCCTGTGACGAGGATTTATTTGAATGTGAAAGTAAGCATCTTTCAGATCCATTGTGACAAACCAATCCCCCGGGCGCACTTGCGCGTGGATATGTTTGATAGTTAACATTTTGAACGGCCGCCTCATGAGAGCTTTGTTCAAATGTCTCAGACCTAGAATGGGTCTGAGACCGCCGTCTTTTTTCGGAATCAGAAAATAGCGGCTGTAAAAACCCATATGTTTTAGCTCGGGGGGGACTAACTCTATCGCCCCTTTTGCTAAAAGATTCTGTACTTCGGTGCGAAGCACGTGACCCACGTTGCTTCTCACCGAGGTCTCGAGAACCGCCTGAAATTTTGGGGGTCTGCGAGCGAATTGGAGCGAGTAACCTCGTTTTATAGTGTTTATGACCCAACTCGACACACCGGGGATAGCTTGCCAGGCTAGAACCCGTGTGGCTAGGGCTTGACACACAGATTGGGGCTGGTCGCCTAACGCAGGGGGGCCTGATACCCTTATATTGTGATTTTTGCACACATTGAGTATTGGATTGACTATACCAGCATTTGCATGTGGGGGAGTCAGTGTTACAACAAGGGAGGGGCCGCCTAGTGAAGGGGGACCTGATACCCTTATATTGTGATTTGTGCACATATTGAGTATTGGACTGACTGTACAAGCATTTGCGTGTTGGGAAGTCAGTATTACAACCGGGGAGGGGCCGTCTGATGAAGGGGGACCGAGAACCCATGTGTTGTGATTTTGAAACATGCTCTTTTTGTGCTTTATTTGGGTCGCTGTGAAAACGGCGTTTGTTTGCAAGAACGCGCTTACTGTTGGCCTGTTTGCAGTAATAAAATCCCCAGCCGCCTGAACTGAACAGGGGGCTGTGGGAAGTTTTCTTGGCTTCTTCGAGGGTGGTCCAGCGAGTGCGGGTCTCGGGCCTTGGCGTTGGGGAAACGGGAAGCGCTTGTTTGCTCTGGGCTGGCGCTGGGCATCAGCCGAAGGGCGGGGCTGAGAGGCCTGTTTCGCCGGCTTTGTCGGCCGAGGCGTTGACGGGGCTCGCTTGTGAGCACTCGACGCCGAGCTAGAGCGCTTAGGCAAGAAGTGACGCATGGCCTGGGACGCTTTCTGTGCCTCGGTGTATCTCTCCGAGAACCCCTTCACTGCCGGGCCGAAGAGGCCGGTGCTGGATACTGGGGCGTCGAGGAACCTCGTTCTCTACGCGTCCTTAATGTCAGTGAGGGTAAGCCAGAGGTGGCGCTCGAGCACGACCAAACTCGCCATATTCCTCCCGATAGCCTGCGCTGTGACCTTGGTAGCTCTCAAGGCCAATTCCGTGGCGCTTCGAAGGTCCCGAAAGGCCTCAGGGTCCGGGCCAGCCTCGTCCATAGACCGGAGGAGTTTGGCCTGGTAAAGCTGCAGCACGGACATCGTGTGCAGGGCCGATGCAGCCTGCCCGGAGGCGGAATACGCGCGTCCAGCGAGGGCTGAAGTGCTACGGCACGGCTTGATAGGATGAACAGCTCTAGTTCGCCAGCTAGCAGCTGTGTTCGGGCAGAGATGAGCGGCCAACGCCTCTTCGAGGGGCGGCAATGACTCATAGCCCTTTTCCGCTGCTCCGGCCACGGAGGAGAGCGTCGCGGACACTGCGGGGCCTCGTGTAGGGGCCCACCGCGGGGCCTCGCTGATCTCCCTCGAACAGGACCGGAGATGAAGGAGCTGGAGAGAGTGAGGCACATGGGGACGTGGCCGGCGTGCGTTCACTAACATCCATGCTTTCCGGTAGCCGTTGGCTGCGGCGCTTCTTCTTCTTCGGCTGAAGGGGGGCCGGAAAGGGAAGCGTGGATGAGGCGGCGTCGCCATCACGAGAGAGGGCTAGCCGAGTTCGCAGCACGGAGATGGGCATGCTCTCGCAGGCCGCACATCCGCCGGCCGACAGAGCATTCTCCGAGTGGTGAAGTCCCAGGCAAGGAATGCAGTCCGCGTGTTCGTCCGCCTCGTGCAGCTTGCATCCGCAAGTGGCGCAGGTCTTGACACAAGGCATTTGAAACAACGCTCGTACAGATAAAACACACAGAAATGCAAAGAATAATGAAAAGGATATTCGCCGGATAGCCACAGGAGAGACGGCGTCAGGAGAAACAGGGTTGAATGTGTCGTCTGCTGAACTGTAGCTCGCTCAGGCTGAAGGCTTGTTCGACGGCGAAGGCTCAATAAATGGTCAGAGACGTGAAGTTTGTCGGTGAAGGAGTAAAATCTGCTATAATGGCGAATTGGGGGACTATTATAGACTGTTATAGACTGAGGTCACGCCCCCTTGGCGGGCTCTGACGTGCCCGCCAAGTGCCCGCTTCGCCAAGTGCCCGCTTCGCTGTCGAACAATCTGCTATAATGGCGAATTCGGGGACTATTATAGACTGAGGTCACGCCCCCTTGCCGCAGCGCAGCCTATGAGCGAGCCAGGCGCTCATGTTCTAGCTGTGCAGCTGCAAATGCCCTTTACATTAAGGCTTCAGTAAATCGAGGAAAAGGAGTTTCCCCACTGCGTATAGCTACGCAATACGAAGTGACCGTTCGAAAGGGAACCAATAGGAGGTTGATTAAACTAACTCCTCAAAGGTGTTTTGGAACCGACATACCCAGAGTAAGCAAGTTTGGGGTTAACCAACCAAGAGTTCAAGGTTTATCTGACGGTAAGTTAACCTTGCTTTCTGGAATACACCCCAGATCAAGTGTCAAGTCCTTAAACACAGCCACTGTTCTTATAGCTTTTGGTAACTCTTGTTGTTGTTTTTTTTTTAATGCTTTATTTGAACATTCCGTTTACAGTGTAAAACAACAGAATTAGAACTCAACAATAATTATTAAGAATAACAAAAAATATAGAGAATAGTGAAAAAAAACACTTCAACATCATAGCACAAAACAAATAAACAGTTAGACAGTGATATAAACAAGAATGGGGAAAAAAATAAGAAAGAGGGCATTACTTAAATGAAAAGAAATCTAAACATTTATTAAGGTAAAAAGTGTGTAGGTCTTGCACGATTGTACATTTTCTGAGTGCTTTTGGGTTAAGAGAGGATGAAATTGTAATCAAGTAATGTTTTATCTCGTGTAAGAATACCAAACAAATTGGTTTACAATTTGATAACTTACATTTGTGAATATAAAATCTACATAGGAAAAAAATTTGATTTACTATAAAGCAGGCATTTGAATCCGCTTCAGAAAATCCAAAAATAACAGTTTTGGGATTCATAGAGCAATTTTGCAAGATATTGCTTGAGATAAATCAACAAACTTCTTTCCAAAGTTGCAGAGTAAAACTGCACGACCAAAACAAGTGAAGAAGAGTTTCCGTGTCATTCTGACATAAAGATCAATTTGTGTCAAAATCAGATCTGAATTTTTTTCTAAGAAAATTTTTGACTGGGTAAATATTATGAATTAATTTAAAAGATATTTATTTTACTTTGTTTGTGAGGAGAAACCTTTATGGACCATATATTATTTCAAATTTAAATGATCAAAAAATCCATTCCAATATGAGATTGCAGGAGGGGCAGAAATTATGTTCTCGAGCAATAGAACTCTTACTATACAATTACTTCTTTTTTTTCAGTGAAACACACTTATCTCACCAATGTTGACAGGTTCAGGAGAAGATAATGAACCCAAAGAGAGAGTATTATTTTTTGAAAAGCATGAGTACTCCAGATGGAATAGCATCCATAACTGTGGCAAACTCTTTTGAGAGTTACGGGTATATTATATTCCGAATGAAACTCTGCAGGAAAAGCAGACCCTCGTTATTAAAGAGCTGTCTAGCATGACATATTCCATTACTGAACCAGTGATTATAGAAGAAAGACTTATTCTTAAATAAAATATCCCTATTGTTCCATATGTAACACCGATTAGAAGAAAAGTTATGCTTGTAGATGAGATTCCATGCCAAAAGAACTTGTTGGTGAAAGTTAGATACCTTGACAGAGAGTTTATTTAATATCATTACACATTAGAGCAAAATTTGCGCCAAAAAGTTGCGATAAGGAAAGCTGAGGGAAATATTACAAATAGAGGCGGGATTTTTAAGGATAGATTAAGCCAATTTATTTTAATTGTGTTATTTAGTGAAATAAAATCAATGAAGGTAACTGTTGGAGCTGGTCTGTCTTTTGAGGTTGTAAATTACGTCATATTTACGCGACGCTCTTTGAACGAGCAGCACTAGTAACACGAAAAGGCTTTGAATAGAAAATTAAACAAGGATTTTCAAGTTACTTTAATGAACTCCCGGAAGATGGGTCCAGTTGAGGTAAGTGATACGATCAGGATCTTATTCAATTTATGGAATAAGAAGCTAGCATTGATAATTAAATCTCTCAAAGTATGAAACAGCGTAATACATGATGCTCACCAGTTTTCACAAATGTAGCTATCATACACCGTTTTATATGCAGACAATCACATTTATGCACCTATAATGTCAATACTGTATATTTATGCATATATTGTCAACAGTGTTTGTGACGCATGTTTAAATCTCTCTCCGACTCCAGCTCCTGCATATGTCCGTGTTCTCGCAGAGTTTCTCCCCCTGCGGTCGTTTCCTTGCAGCGGGTAATAACTATGGAGAGATCGCAGTGTTCAGGTGAGAAAACAGGTTACATGCAGTTATGATAGCAGTTTAAGTGGCGTTAGTCAATAGGTCCCCTAATGTTTCTTGATGTACGTTATATGTTGAGTGTGTTGATGTTGAATGAATCCCTATTGAAGTCTTGTTTTAGTTACTAGTTTTGTTCTTACAGTCTCTCGGCTGCACTGAGTCCAGATGCATCAGAGGGGAGTCAGAAGCCCATCCTAAACTTCACTGGTTAGATTTCATTTATAACAGATAATTTTTTTACATTTAATACAAGTGTCCTAGACCTAGATGATCTTCTCAACCATTACCTAGAGTATTTGGTTCAGGGAATATTCTATCCTTTATCCAATATTTGAACATTTACAAGTGAAAGGGTTTTTAATTGTTTCAGCTCATGACGGTCCGGTGTTCTCTCTACTTTCCACGGACACTCATCTCCTGAGTGCTGGGAATGGAGAGATCAGTGCCTGGAGTTGGGCAGAGCTCATTAAAAAAGTAAGAGTCAGTAAATTTTAATGGGTTTTTATTGGGTTGAAAAAAAATGCTTATTCCTTTTCATAGTTTTGCTATGTGCATATGGATACGGACACTGTAAAAACAGTACTATTTGCAGTAAATACCATTTTCTATTTATGTCTCCGCAGAGCACTAAAGCCACATGGACAAGGAAACCCAATTATGAGTGAGAGACTGTCAATGATTATCTTTCTGATTTGCATATACTGTTACACTTTACAACAAGGTCCAGTTAGTTAACGATAGTTAATGCATTAATATATATTAACTAAGAATGAGCAATACAGTTGTTACAAAATTTACTAATTTTTGTTAATGTTAGTTAATAAATAAAAAATTGTTCATTGTTAGCTCATGTTAGCTCAGGTCCATTTAATAACATGAACAGATACAACATTTGATTTGAATAATGTATTAGTAAATGTTGAAATTAACATGAACTAAGATTATTAAATGCTTTAAAGTATTTTTCATTGTAAGTTCGTTAACTAATGTAGTTAACTAATGTAGTTAACTAATGTTAACAAATTGTGTAATTCATACACTCAAGACAGTGCCTGCTAATTTTGTTTTATGACTTTCATTTTTATGTGAATGTCACCCTATAATGTTTGTTCAATGTCTCATTCTATACAGAACTAGTCTTGAAATACCAGAGATCAATGCAATGATCATTAACCCAAAGGTTTGTACTTGAACTATTTGTTTTGTTTATCCCTAATACATGCTTTTTTTATGTAATCATATATTTTTGTTAACGGTTCTGTTTAAATGGGAGTGTTTGACAAAACATTAATTTATGTTACTACATTACTACTAGTTCATTTAGATATTTGTTTAAGTCTATGCATAGATTGGCAATTTGATGCCTGTTATTTTTCTTCAGGACAACAGCTTGACAGTTGGAGGCGGCGACAATAACATTCACACCATGGACATGGAGACAGGCATCTTTAAGGTTAGTTAGACTCCAGGGACCATATTTGAAGTAATGACGAGTGCTTGTTGCCAAACAACTTTTAACACATTTCCGAAGGAAAAAATAAAATAAATATCTAACAAAACTGTTTGACTGATATGACAAGTTGGTTACAATTTATTTTAAGATGTGATTGTTACAGTGTAATTATATATTGAAGTACTGAGTATTAATTAACAACATGTACTTACCAAAGGATTAGGGTTTGGTTGAGGGTTAGTTGCATGTAATTATGCATAATTTACTGTTAAGTACATGTAACATATGTAACAAGGACACTGTAAAATAAATTGTTACCGACAAGTTCTCCAAATTCACAAGTTGTTACTGCCAACAATTCTTTTATGTTTATTAATTTTGAAGGATAGAAGAGGATGAGACAGGGAAAAAAAAGTAATAATACAAACATTTCAGGTCCACTAACAGTGTTTTTGTTTTTTGAGGGGACAGTTGCTACACCAAAATTGTCACTATTTTGTGCGAAGGTTGTTTGCTGTACTGAATTTGTTTAGAAAAATTTTAATTGTTAAATTATTCGAATATAATGTCATTTATTTTAAACAATTTTAAGATGTTTTTCGGCCTGCCCCCTTGGAAGTGGGTAGCAACCCCTCTTAGTGGGTTGCTAGCATGTTCAGCTTTTTAAATAAATATATTACACAGTTGGATGCCATTCATTTTCCTTCTCTTTGTGTTGTTTGTTCTGCAGTCTGTACTGAAGGGCCACACTGACTACATCCACTGCCTGTGCTTTAAAGAAAGGGAAGGGGAGATACTCTCTGGTGGAGAGGATGGTGCTGTGAGGATATGGGGTTAGTGAATGACACAGCAATGTTTCTATATCCTTTACTCTTCTTTGGAGAAAATGTGAAATGAGAGCTGGAATAGAGGAACGTTGTGTAATATGAGTATAAACTTCCTTCCCCAGACTCACGGACAAATCGGCCAGTTCACTGTATTGAAGTTTTCAAATATGAGGTAAGACACTCCTACTTATACAGAATAAACATATAAGTTGAAAAAATGCATTCATGACTCATAAAAGAAAAAAAAAAGCACTGAAATCCTACCATCTCTCACATTTGTTCTGGAATGGTGGGTCAGGAATGCGCACGCCCCCAGTTTGGGAAGTGGATTAGCTGTCTTGCTACAGACTCTGATTGGATGGTAAGATGGACTTGTGATTGGCTGGCAGGGACAGTTAAACTATTGTCTCAGGTTATGTTTTCTTGTTTATCTCATATGTCTAGTATATCTGCATTTTTCTGCATATGTATAGACATCCTTGTTTTTAAATATCTCAGTTATTATCTGCATGGTGTACTGCTCTCCTGGAATGCCCCTCAATATATGTTAAGATGGAATGGCATAATGCCCCTATTGTTATGAAATGTTATCTATTTCCTCTCAGCTCTGTGGTGGAGGCCCATCTCTCTCATTATGGCACCTCCGATCCATGTCCCCCACCTCTGTCTTCCCTTTGCCTGGATGTCAAAGAGAAGCTGTCTTTTACCAGGACCTGGTGAGGACCCCCCCCCCCCCCCCCCATAATTGTATATATATATATATATATATATATATCAAAATTATACTTATTAAAAATAATATATTATGTTGTGGTTGTGTTTAGATCATGTCAGTAGGTGAGGGTCCAAATGTGTCCCACTGTTTACATGGAGGTACAGTGAAAGCTCAAATTCCCTGCTCTCCTTCATCACTCAACACACTGGCTCTCAATCTCAAAAACACTGAACATAGGGTAGGTGTACCTGTTATTACCATTGTCAGATGTATCCATTTTTACAGGTGTTACAAATTGCAGAAATACCTACATACATTTTTTTTCTTTACTGGCTATGTGTGTGAAAGTTAAGACTTGTGAATGGAACGATTTTAACCTTTACCGAATATTCATCTTTCAGGTTATGACAGTAGGGGGCAGCAGTCACCAAATTGATGTGTTCACCAACTTCAGTTACAGAGCCTTTTCTCTGTCATTCTGATCACCAACACATCTTTGAGTTTGAATTGAATTTTTTGAAAGATTTTTGATGTATGGTTTACTTGAATGCAACTAAACATTTTTTTTATAATAAACTATTTTGGTTATTGTTCACTGTTTTTGAAAATGTGCTTTACTTTTACAGTTGAATAATTCATGGTACCTTGTAAGGGGCACTTTTTGTTTTTGGTAACACTTTACAATAAGATTACATTAGTTAACTACTTTAGTTAACATGAACTAAGAATTAAAAAAAATTCTCCAGCATTTATTAATCTTAGTTAATTTTAATTTCATCATTTACTAATACATTATTAAAATCAAATGTTGTATTAGTTAACATTAGTTAATACACTGTGAACTAACATTGACGAACAATGAACAGCTGGATTTTTATTAACTAACATTAACAAAGATGAACAAATACTTTAACAAATGTATTGATCATTGTTAGTTCATGTTAGATACATTAACTAATGCTACCAAATGAGACCATATTCTAAAGTGTTACCGTGTTTTTTGTATAACACTAATTTTGTAAAATATATAAAGTATAGTATAACACATTTACAGAACTCTGCAAAAGTCTTAGGTACATTCTGGTTTTAAGCCAGTTATTTATATCTTTTGCAGTAGTGTGCAAGAAGGAAATATCAGTTTACATTTCCAAACATTCCTTTTGCCATTAATTGTAATAATCCAGTGAGATTTTTGTATGCACAAGGAGTCTGAAAGCAGCCGGTGCTGTGTGTCTGTGATTACATGAAGAAACAGAAAAAACTGAAACGGACTTAAATCCAGAAGAACTGCTGCAACAGCTCAGAGATGCTTGAAGAAACCTGCCTGCAAAGCTACCTGAAAACCTATGTGCAAGTGTTCTAGGACAAAAGCTCCCAACACAAGATACGAACAGTGCAACTGATACTCTTTTCTCCACTTTAACATCCTGCTTGGACAACTGCCCCCTTTCCTCCAGGCCAGCCCGCGCCACACCCTCTGCCCCCTGGTTATCTGATGTTCTCCGCGAACATTGTTCTAAACTCAGGGCTGCGGAGAGGAAGTGCCGCAAATCGAAAGATCCTACTGACATTGGTCTTTATCAATACCTCCTCTCTTCCTTCTCTGCTGATATCTCGACTCCTAAAATTACGTACTATCATAACAAAATTAACAATTCTTCTGACTCTTGCATGCTTTTCAAAACCTTCTCCTCTCTTATCAACCCTCCTCCTCTTCCTCCATCAACTCTAACAGCGGATGATTTTACCACATTCTTCATAAATAAAATGACCACCATCAGCGGTCAATTTACCAAACCACAAACTGACACGCACATCTTAACCGGCTAACACAAATTCTAACCTCCTTCTCTCTGCTTTCAGAGGCAGAAGTCTCCAAAGTCCTCCTTTCCAATCGCCCAACTACCTGTCAGCTTGATCCTATTCCCACTAATCTACTTCAAGCCATTTCTTCCTCAGTTGAAATGGCACTCACGCACATCATCAACACCTCTCTTCACACTGGTACTTTTCCAACAGCATTTAAGCTGGCTCAGGTAACCCCACTGCTTAAGAAACCCACTCTAAATCCAGCACTTCTGGAAAATTACAGACCAGTATCCCTTCTTCCATTTGTTGTGAAAACACTTGAATGAGTTTTTTTAAATCAGATCTCTTCCTTTCTTACACAGAACAACCTCTTGGACAACAACCAGTCCGGTTTAAAAAGTGGACACTCAACTGAGACTGCCCTGCTCTCAGTAATTGAAGCTCTGAGCATGGCAAGAGCAGCTTCCAAATCCTCAGTTCTCATCCTGCTGGATCTGTCTGCTGCCTTTGACACAGTTAACCACCAGATCCTTCTGTCAATTGACAGAGACGAAGGGCATCTTGGGAACCGCACTCCAAAGGTTCAAGTCTTACCTCTCAGGTAGGTCCTTTAGGGTGTTGTGGAGGGGTGAGGTGCTACTGGGGTACTACTACATCTAGCTACTTGGGTGCCTCAGGGCTCAGTCCTTGGACCACTTCTCTTCTCCATCTACATGACATCACTAGGATCTGTGATTCAGAAACATGGCTTTTCCTATCACTGCTACGCTGATGACACACAACTCTACCTCTCATTCCAGCCTGATGATCTCAGCCTGCCTGACAGGCATTTCTGGCTGGATGAAGGACCACCACCTTCAACTAAAACTTGCGAAGACATGCTGCTTGTGGTCCCGGACAACCCAACACTACACCACAACTTCACCTTTCAGCTAGGTTCGTCATTCATAACTCGATCAAGGTCAGCCAGGAACCTTGGAGCTGTGATTGATGATCAATTGAACTTTACAGACCACATTGCTAGAAATGCCTGGTCCTGCAGATTTGCTACAACATTAAAAGGATCAGGCCCTTCCTGTCAGAGCATGCTACGCAACTCCTTGTCCAAGTACTTGTTTTTTCCAGACTGGACTATTGTAATGCTCTCCTGGCAAGTCTTCCAGCATGCACTATCAAACCTCTGCAACTGATCCAGAATGCCGCAGCTAGAGTGGTCTTTAACGAGCCGAAGAGAGCGCACGTCACTCCTCTCCTCACAAAACTGCACTGGTTGCCAGTTGCTGCTCGCATCAAATTCAAGTCACTGACTTTTGCCTACAGAACAACCACTGGCTCTGCTCCCTTTTACCTAAACTCATTACTTCAGACTTATACGTGACATCCAGAAACTCTAGTGAACGCCATCTCAAAGAGGCACAGGAAACGACTGAAGACGCATCTTTTTCGGCAACACCTGATCTATTAATAATAACACTTTATCTTCTATTCTAGGCTTAATCTATTATCTTAAAAAAAAAAAAGGTTCATAGCACTTGCATTTTGTTGTTGTCAGTTCAACTGCTTCTATTGTTCACATTTGTGAGTCACTTTGGATAAAAGGGTCTGCTAAAGGAATACATGTAAATGTAAAAGCTGTTTGAACGCAATGGGTCAAACCAAATATTAATTTGATTTAGTTAATATAATTTTTTGGCAAATAAAATGTATTTATGACATTATTTTTTAAAGCATAGTTCTTCTCACTTTTCACAGTTCTGTATAGCTTGTTTTTTTCTGTTTCTTTTCTGATTCACCTGCTAAGTGGTTACGTGTTCAAAACGTGTTCTTCGTGCAAAATAAAACGGCTTGGCTACAGCAGGGGGGTTAATTTCATGTATGTGCAAATCATTTTAAACATATTTCTCAAAAGAATTATTAATTTCTTTGTTACACTTTTTTATAATGGCGAAAACTTGCTAGTGCTCTTTTAAACATTTGATGATCCTTATACGTCACGTCCCAGAGGCCTGTCTACCCAGAGAGCATTAAATTAGAATAGACGTACAATGGGCAAAAATGTTTTTTTTCTGTTGGCAAGCTTGATTTTGACTCAGTTAAAATGTGTGGCTGGAATGTCATCAGTTTGTTTGTTGCAACAGAATAGCGATGTCAATCTCAGCAGCAGCAACAGGAGTGGTATGAGGAAAAGACAGGGAGGAGACAGAGCAACTCGGGCACATGATGAGGATGAGAGTGACTCAACATTCAGGTGCGGCGCCCTCAGATGGGCGGATCTGATCTCTGCGGCCGCTGGGACACTGTCCGAACTTCCCCTAACACTGGGTTCCCGGATCCCGGTGCTCCCTGCAGGACTAACTCAACACTAGCCGACCGCTCTAGCAGGAACTTGTGTCATGTCTTCCGTGTTTTCCCCAGCGTGCTTGGAATATGTGAGTTAAAGTGTTTTCGGTGAGCTTTTCTTTAGCTTTGAGTTTGATCTTATTATCTTAGAGCATATGAGGCTAGTTAAGTAGCTAGCCTAGCTGCATTTCAAAACAACTGAGTAAATTACAGCCGACGAGTTGCTGATTTGATGTTAACAAGTTTGACCGAGTGGTTAACGGAGACGGAATTTAAGAAGCAGATTATGGCGAGAGTTCTACTTGAGGTTTGGTATGACGGCATGTTTTTACAGGTGTGTAACGTTATTGTTTGATCGATCCATGATTCTGAGTTTCTAAGGATTAACTTACTGCGCGAGATTTTCATGTAATACAGACGCAAGGTCGCTTATCTAAGAAGGACAGTCAGTTTATGAATACCGTATAGAAACGAACAGTATCCATCTTGTAATTTCCCCATTATTTTACTTTTTATTCCAGTTGTAACGTTAGTTTCAGAGCACCGAATAGTTTCACTTTTAATTTTGATTTGTTTGCATTTAACGTTAGGGATTTAACGTTAGACGTTTTGGTAGTGGCACCAAAATGATTTTCTCTTTTTGTCTGATAAGCGGACCTAGGCTTAGGTGTGTCAGTTTCACTTCTCTTCTAGATTTTTTGTGTTAAAATGATCACATTTGCCTGAAGGACATTACTGTTTATCATACTGCTTTCATTTAAGACAAACAATGTGTTGTAATGAGAAGCCTGTGCCCTCATCGCAACGGCAGCTCAGGGAAAACACGTCCCTTCCTGTTTTCATGGAACATTTTGGCAGTTTACTGAGTCTCTAGCTTTGTCTTGACTCAGCAGTAAAAGTTTTATGTGGGCTTTTAATCGGTATGTCCACTGTTTTGGTTTCAATTGTAAGGGGAAAGGTGTGTGTGTGTGTGTGTACATATCTCCTGATTTCCATCCATAAACCCTAGTAAAGCTGGTTCATGTGGTTTCGAGGGTGTCATTTGTCTGTCAGAGTGGGAGAAGCTAAATTTAGTGCCACAGCTGCTGTTCTGGGCAAAAGGGGTGCATGTCTAAATAATTTGAACAAGATCCATAAGTAATACCTGTCTCTTTCTTCCTTTTTTCTAGGATTAGGGCTTGAAGGGGACCGACTAGGACTTCTCTCACTTCCGGCTTGAATCTGCATTCCTACAGTCTTTGAGTAACTGTGATCTTTGAAGGCAAGGGAAGCTACCAGCCCCTGCATGCATTGGCTAAACAGGCGGAATGGAATTGTTGTGACCGAGATGCCATCTACATATCTGGGAAATCAAGATCTGGAAACAAAACAACTTTGATCCCAAACAAATCGCCCTTTTTTTTCTGGATAATTTGGTCCCTGACGCACTCATAACTCGGCATCATGAGCACCATCAGCGATTAAAGAACTGCTCACTTTGTAACCTGAGTCATTTGATACTTAACCACAACAATGTGGTAATGTGTTTGCACTTGAAGGCGAGGCGACGAAAAGTACATTTCACATAGATTTTAAGCAATGGAAATATTACTTGAAATTTAAAGTGTTTTAAAATGAACTAAGAATATTGCACGGACAATGCAGAATTACTAATTCATAAATGGGAATGCACTGAAATCAAACTGATGCATCATTTCACACTTGAATTCTGAGGAAAACTGGAAAGACGATCACATGATGCTTGCAGTATTTCACCCAAAACTCTAAACCTCCTGGCATTTTAAGACACAGGGAAAGTGATATAAAGGTGCTGAAAGCTGTTAAACTTGTTTCATGAGGACACATTTTGAACAGAAGAATGGCGGGAAAAGACTACCATCACCTCTTCAAGCTGCTCATCATTGGTGACTCCAGTCAGTACTTTTGTGTTTTTATACATTTTCTAACAAATTATTTTTTTGTTCCAGCTTTTTTTATCTGGCTCTTTAATGGAGAACCCAATCAGACAGAGAGAATTACTAATATTTGGCAAAAAATAAGTGTTTAAGGCTTAAGCCCAACTATTTCTGTAGCACCCCGTCCATTACTAAGAATGCTTGAGAATGTTGTTGTGCAATTTCACAATTTAAGTAACTGTGTGAGTAACATCAGTCCTCATCCCTACATGAATTTAGTCATTTGAACAGTTCATGAGTATGCATACTATGCACTTGTGTGGTATGCGTACTGTGACGAAATGATCTGTGAAAGTTTTAGCTACATTGCTTGAGTAGTTGTCCTTTACTTTCATATTAAATGCACATAAATAAGTTATGCATCACGGATGCATAGCTGGCTTATGTGAATTTACTATAAACCTTTCTACAGGCATTTAATATCCCCATTTATGAACAAAATACAGGATTATAATCTTTTTTGAAGTAACAGCAGATATTTTCTTCCGTATTGTGATGTACATCTGAGTGTTTCAGATTAAAAAAATAATAATTAAGGCAGGGACTTGGTTCAATTCATCAGTTGTATATAGGATTTTGAGGGGGTCTTCACAAAAAGTGAATTTTAATTAAACATTACGAGGTTAAAAAAAACATTGAAATGAAACATACTTGGATGAATTGTTAATAATAAAAACATTTGTAAATTTTTGTTTAATGCTGACTTTAACAAGCCTGTTTATGCATCCACTTTCATTGAATTCATTGTTTGTTTTCAAATGTGTAATCTTGATTATTTACTCTCAGTAATGCATTTTCAAGTCAAGAGTTCAACATGTTTGTAATTTTTTTTCTGTGGTATTTACCACAGCTGCCTCATCTAGTCTGTTGTGGCCACTGACATGCTGTAACTGTTTAGCTAAGTAGCATTTGTCTCCGTAAAGATATCAATAGGCTCCTAAAGGAGGGTTAAGTTGTACGGTGCAGATGGACGATTTGAGACATTTTTGTTAGTGTTGTATTCACGCTATGCCATTACACTTATTTTTATTTATTGTGGGGCCATTTTATTCTCATATATTAATTTTTTAAACCGTTAATATAAATATCTATTTATTGCTATAATCTTGTTTTATTATAGAAAATACTGTCATGTTTAATTCAAAATCTAAATGCACTGAGGTATTACGGATGAACATTTAACAGATGCTACTTTGACTCTGTTGCAGATGTAGGGAAAAGCAGTTTGCTCCTACGATTCGCAGACAACTCATTCTCTGGTAAGTCTGCTTGGCACAGAATGTGTAACTGTGAGAGAGACAGAAAATGAGGCAAAGGGTCTGTAAATATATGATCTGATTCAATGTGTTCTCATGTCCAAGACAAAGTGAGAGTGTATGCTTGCTTGACAGTGTTTAAGGAGTTGAAATGTTATGAAATATTGATCTTGTGCTCCTCACAGGAAGTTACATAACCACTATTGGAGTTGACTTCAAGATCCGCACAGTAGAGATTGACGGAGAAAGAGTTAAACTCCAGATCTGGGACACCGCAGGGCAGGAAAGGTTCAGAACCATCACCTCGACGTAAGCCTCGCTGTAGTCAAACCTAAAGTTTTGATCTGTTTGACCATTCTTATGATCTCTCTCTGTCTCCCCCTTACATGTTTGCTGTATTCCTCTAGGTATTACAGAAACACTCATGGTGTCATCATTGTTTACGATGTTACAAACTTTGAATCATTTGTCAACGTGAAAAGGTGGTTAAATGAAATCTCACAGAACTGTGACAACGTCTGCAAAATATTAGGTTAGTTTAAACACACAACTTTATGTTTTATTAACATAATTTACTTCCCTGTTATGTATTGTGATATGAAATGTTTTGGTTATATATTCCAAATTTGTTGTAGGCCAACGTTTAATATTCCTTTTCACTATGATCACTAACAGTGGGAAACAAAAATGATGATCCCTCTAAAAGGCTTGTGGACAGCCAAGATGCTCTGCGCTTTGGAGAGTCAGTTGGTGTGAGGTTGTTTGAGACGAGCGCTAAAGAGAATATCAACGTAGAAGAGGTGAGGTTTGTTTTGCTGTGATCTGTATTCACAAAATTTGGAATTTAAGTTAATTTAAAGGTGCAGTAAGTGATTTCTGAGAAACACTGTTGAAAGTGGATCGGACTGAGCAGCACAACACGCTGGTAGCCAATCAGCAGCAGGGGGCGTAAAAGCTCATGATGGGGGAGGAGCGAGCGAGAGATTGAGCAAGAGGGAGATTTGAAAAAAACAATGTAGAAAGAGAGATAACTGAGAGACATTACAAAAGAGGAATATCACTGGATAGGAAAGGGTTATGATCAGCTTTAGGACCCGCGGTAACATTAGAAAAGCTTTCCAGCACTGGAGAGAGTCCTAAGCGGGAAGGCCTGAAATTAGATGCAGAGGTTACGTTGATCCTGCTCCATACATGAGTAACAATAGCTGCTTTTCCACCGTCCGGCCAAACAGTTCTTATTGCGCAACTGTTCCATTCCGTACTGATCCGGGCCAGCCGGTACGGTTATGGATGGCCGTTATTTGGAATGTAATACAAAAGCGTCAGTTGTTGCCTTGACAACATATACGATTACAGATGATATGAGAGAGCGACCATGTTATGGAGAATAATCAGATATTTCTTTAAATTGTATTGTTATTAGGGGTGGGACAAAATAATGATAGGGCAATATGACTTTGTCCTTCTCCATGCAATATGAGAATCAATACACTGGCGCCAAATATCGATTTTTAATTAATAGAATAAGGCCCTCTAAATGGATTTCCCTGATCCCAGCATACAGTGGCTACTTCATGGCTCCTCGGGGTAGCGCTCAACACATGAACATGTGAATGTGAAATGTGAACATAAGTTAACTAGCCTAAGAAAATGAGTTTTTTAACAGGATGGCGGAAAGCAGTGTCTGTAAAATAATAGATGCCCCAGCCATGTTTAAGTTCAAAACTGGACGCACTTCGACTTTTATACCATTAATGGGACAAGCATGTAGTAAACACACATCTTTGATGCTCTTCACCGAGTGCTTACATAGATACACACGGGAGCATTTGAAAACAGGCATCTATTAGCGAATTCTTCTATCAGCGGATAAAAGGGATCGCTGCTTTACAACGCTCCTGTGCATACCTGTGTAAGCGCTCGGTGAAGAGCATCAAAGATCTGCACTTAGCCAGCTACAGAGAAACTGGCAGCAAGGCAACAGACAAGTGATCAATTCTGAGTTGTGACATCACTTCATGGGTTCTATTGGAATGGGAATTCCGGGCTGAGAACGGTTTGTAATCGTGCCGTGCTAGGCTTAAGTAGAAACGCAACTGGAACCTTTCCTTACCATTCTAAGAACCGTTCGGCCCGATGATGGCAAAGTGGCTATGGATTTGAGTGTGTGCCTCTGGTGACTAATGGTGCGTTCAAGTCCTTTTGGGAAGTTCGTACGTACGAGGTGGGCAATCGTGTTTACGACGTGAGGTGCGTTCAAGTCAGTTTCTTTGGAGCAAGATGGCGGTGTACCTTCTTTTAATGAAGGTACACAAACATACAGCAAGGTTTGTTAACTCTGCTTATAGAAAATGAAGAACAAAGAATGCACATCGTGTTTTTAATTAACTTATGAAGCCAATGTAAATTGTAAACTCTTATCATTTTTGGTTGTAATTCATTAACTTGCTGCTTTTAACAGGATTAATGATGATCATGATAAATGACAGTTTCTTGGACGAGTAAACTTTGAAATTCAATTAAAATGTACCGTCAACTACAGACGTTGCATCCATTGATTCCGCCATGTTTCACTGACACGCCCCCAACTCGTACAGATCGGGGCTTAAAGAAAATCCCGAGCTCCCCGCTGGTATTTACGACATTGTGGTGGCGTTCCAGTTCATTCAATTCAATTCATTCAACTCATAATTACGATCTATACGAGATGACTTGAATGCACCATAACGAACTCTTGCTTGTATAACTTGTGCGCACTGTATGTTATTTCTTTGTTCTTCCTTGTCGTTTGTTTGTCATCTTTGCTTTATTTTTCGCCAAGCTTTATTTTACTTTGCTTCTGCTATGATAAAGAGTCACATCCACTTTTGGGCATTTTGGAGACGGAGCAATGAAGGGAGGGGTGTGTTTGTTTGGGTTGATTTTTAAATTTCAACAGTGTTTCTCAGAAATCGCTGTTTGATAACGAAGTAACCTAATCATATTAATTACCGTTATGTGTTCAGTGTAACGGCGTTGTAGAGAGCGATACATAAAACGCATTACCATTCTGATACATCGACGAGCCTGTATAATTCACTCTTCCACTTCTTCTGAATCAGTTCCTGGTTCAAACATATATGGCTGAATGAATCCAGTATTTCCACTTGCCATTGTGCAGCGTTTACTACAGTAAAGTTGACCAAGTGAATCTCTGAGCTCCTTTGAGTGAGTGGAGGCAAGGCTAATTTAGCATATTTATGGGTCCACGTATACTAAATGAAGGAGGAGCGTAGAGGTAAATTGATAAATAAATAAAATGTTTAAATGTAATTTTTGTGATCAAAGATGTTTTAATGGATACATTTATTGACTACAGGGGGACTTTAAAATCCTCAATATTTAAGTTTGTTCATTTAAGCTCAAATTCATGAAAAAAATCATCAACATTTTATTTAAGCTTGAATAGAATGCTTAAAGTTTTCAACTTATTAAGAAAATACATTTTGTCTTTCTGTCCACTTTGATGTGTTAAATTAAAATGTATAATATGCATGCCTTATATTCTTTTCTGTTTGCAGATGTTCATGGCTTTCACCCACATGGTCCTTCGGGCCAAGAAACAGAGCCAGAGTCGAGCAGAAAGAGAGAGAGAGAGAGAAAAGGACACTGTCCATATTAATTCCCACCGGGATAGAGAGCGGAGGAAGAAAGGGAAGAAATGCTGTTAGAGCAGAGGTGTTCGGAAAGATATGGAAAGAAGTACAAATCAAACACCTTTGCAACTTTGTTCCTTTGCGTCAACTTAACAGATCAGAAATGTGACTTTTTTTATGTTAACACTGCGCTTAGATAAAGCCAAGAGGAATAAAATCACTATTATGTGCCGAACATCAGCGTTTGTTTACACGTTTATCAGTTTTTTATTTTATTTTTTTTGTGCTTTTTACAAAAGGGGAATTGACTGGCATGTTTTTACACTGGTATCAAAAGCCTGGTCCAGGAAAAACGCTATACACAAACTGTCTAATGTGTTCCACTATTATTTGTGAGAGATGTTTCGTGTTGGATTAAAATTTACCTGGTATATGTCATTAATGTATGCAAATAATAAATAAGCAATAAAACATTATTTTAACGGAATGCTCACTTTCTTCTTTCAATACAACTCTGTTCAACTTGTTAAAAAATTCAGGTGTTTTTCCTGGATTAAACCTATTAAATGGTGGAAGCACCATTTCTTTAAGTTATTTTATTTGACCTCTGAATCATGTTTGTTGAATCATAAACTCATTTTTTTAAATGTTATTTACATACAAAATGTATTAATATGTTAAATGTCATCAGAATACAAATGAGACGAGTTAAAGAGCTGAAATCTAAAAAAACAAAGTTAAAATAAAAAATATAAAGAACATGAGGGTAAGATTTGTACATCAGTTACATTGTACGAATTGAAGATGTTCTACTTGCTTATTAACCGAAGATGTAATCGTATTAAGATAAATTTTAAACTTTCAAAAAACAGAAAAACTGTTTCTTGTTGGTAAACTTCCATTTATGGATATAAAATTGACAAAGAAGATAAATTAAAATTAATAACAAAGCAAGCATCATTTTTAGTAGGGTAAGAATCAAAATATCCAAAAATAATGAAGTTGTGGTTATATCTTGCTGGATATTACCTTTAATAAATGTGTCAATATTTTCCCAAAGTTGTTCAGAATAAAGACATGACCATCGTTTCTGTGTGAACTTGAGCATCATGTATCAATATCAGCTTTATATTTAGTCATGAAATGTTTGACGGGGAAAAATATATATTTATTATTTTGAAAGACGTTTACCTTATTAGTCAGAAAGTATTTTTGTTGCAAGGACCAAATCTTTTTCCAATTTAAATTCTTACATAATTCCAGATTGCATGAGATACAGAAATAATAGTTTCGAGAAAAGGGGATCTGAATCATAAACTCCTGCATCCTTGAAATTCCCATCTGCTTGTCGGCTCTGTGTCAGCTGACTGATGTCGTGGAGTGGTGACGTCACCGCCAACATGGCTGCCGAGAGCGAGTGAGTATTATGTTGATGGAAAATACTGACAAAAACGTGTATTAATTACTATATAAATCCAGAGTTGATTGACATAGTAACTAAATACCTTATTTGAAAGAATTGCAGTGCATACTTGTTAACGGTACAAGAGAGCTCTCATATGTGACTAAGTACATGTACTCAGTATACCGTGATATGTGATAACAACAATTTAATGATACAATCTAATTTATACAGAAAACTACATAAATCATTTTGTCCGAGAATAACAGTAAATAAGTAAATGCATAGTTAAGTTGTTCGGACTTTTTAAATGTCCGTAACGTTACCTAAGTAAACAAATGGCTAAGTGTTTTACTGTGTGCCTTTGACCCAGCGTCTCTGGTTATTTGATGCGTCATAAGTTACTCATGTTAATGTTACATTAAAGCAGTTCTACTCGAAATTCACGTCTGTTTGACTCCTCAGTGTCCTGTCTGAAATTGAAGTGCTGCAGTCCATCTACTTGGATGAGCTCAGTGTTACGCCGAGAGATGAGGGGTAAATGTTTTATCATTTATTGCTCTTTTAGTTTTTCATAAATTTCCTGAGATAATAATAGTTAACTGTTATTAACCTGAACAGAAATAAAGATGTCACATTTGTCTCAATTAGAGGGTGGACAGTCAGTTTGGTACTCTATCCCTCCACTGCGGAGGACTGTCTCTCTCAGTTTGTCCGTCTTACACTGACAATGGATCTGAACTCTCAGGTTTGTTGGTTAAATTGCTATAATATTTGACTAAGGTAATGGATCTAACATGTTTTGTATTTACTCGACACTCCTTTATAGCAACTTTCTGCTGGTGTATTTTTTTCATTCATTTTCAGTATCCATATTCATCCCCTTGCATCTCTATTCACAATCCACGTGGACTCTCGGATGATAAATTGCTCAGGTGATTGATTATTATTAGATATTGTTATGTTTAAACTTCAGAATGTCCTGTTTAACTTCTTACTCTTTCAAGTGTTTAACATGCTGCTCTTTTGTCAGTTTACAGAGCAGTTTACAGAAGGAGGCAGAGTCATGTATGGGGACACCTGTACTGTATCAGCTCATAGAGGTTTGATTCCCTATTCGGTCCATAACTACACTAACCTTCAAATGTTTGGGGTCAATACGTTTTTTTTTTAAGGAATTTATACTTATTCAGCTGCATGTCAGCTGCATTAATTTGATCAAAAGTAACAGTAACAAGACATTATTAATGTTACACAAATCTATTTCAAATAAATGCTGTTATTTTGAACTTTCTTTTCATCGAAGAATCCTGATTTTAATTTTTATTTTATCACTGATTCCACAACAATATTGAGCAGCTCAAATGTTTTCAACTTTGATAATAATAATAATAATAATAAATGTTTCTTGTGCAGCAAAACAGCACATTCGAATAATTTCTGAAGGATCTTGTGACACTGAAGACTAAAGTAATGATGCTGAAAATTCAGCTTTGCCATCACAGGAATAAATGGCATTTTAAAATAAGAGACATTTTTCCAATAAAATATCTTTTTTTTTTTAAATGCTTCAACCTCAAACGGTAGTGTATATTCCTTTTATCTTGTGTTTGTCTCAAACAATTTCTCTATTTTATACTCACAGAGAGCTAAAGAGATACTGACTGAGAGCAATATTCCCCATGGAAACTGTGTCATCTGTCTGTACGGCTTTAAGGTGGGGTCTTATAATTGTCAGAGTACCATAAAAATATGCACATAATGTGCGGTGTGGCCTGTTTGTAAAATTGAACTTGTTCCTCTTCCTCTGTTTTGTCCTAACCTTAGGAAGGCGAAGTGTTCACTAAGACCAGCTGCTATCACTATTTCCACTCGCACTGTCTTGGCCGCTACATCGCTCACTCTGAGATGGAGCTGCAGGACCGTGAGAGAGAGCTGGAGGAGGATAAAACTAGAGACCAGACGGAAAAAGAGGTGGGGCTGTTCATCATAGCAGAGGGTACTTCCAGTCTCCTTATCTTGTATCCACCTTGTTTTTTAACACAGAAGTAAGGTGTTTTCTGTGATTGTGCAAGACTTCCAATTTATTAGCCGCTATAGAGAAATAACGAGAAGAATATATCAAAGTGCAGTAAACTATAAATCTGTTTGCGCTACAAACCAGAGTTTATAATTAAGACTCTACATTAAAATAATATGGTAAGAAATACCAGTTTGCAATATCAAACAGCATAGCGAGCTGTTTTGTGCAGCTAAAAATAACTGGAAGCAAGACACATTAAAATTACAAATGGCCCACTTATTTGCCCACTCTTCACTGAAAATTATGGTGGATACTTTAATATAGTTTCTGTACTGTTTTGCCTTAGAGCAAAATGCTACATATTACAATGGTAAATATGTAGCATTTTGCTCTAATACATCCCAGTTAAAGATTTTGTGTATTATGTAATTATTATATAATCTGCTTCAGCATTTCTTTGAATAGCTAATTGCAAAACATAAATGTGCAGTGAGGTATGCTGTAAACAAAAGGCATTTTTGATATGAATGAGATACTTTCATTAACAGGAGTTGGCTGTTGTTTGCCCTGTGTGTCGAGAGCCTGTGACCTACGATTTGGATGCCCTTCTTTCCTCCCCTGCTCCAATTTTCACTCAGGTAAGACATACAGGCACAGTGTATCATTCTCTGTGGACATGGTTTTAGCAGTTGGGTCAAGCTAAACTGGCCTGGGCATGACGTTTATCATTGTTAGAAATGTCAAGTGGACAAAGTCACTCTTGTGTTCAGTGCCAAGCAGTAGATTTTTTTTAAACAGTGCATCATTGTCCCATGTGCAGTCCCTCTTGTTGTAGCTGACTATGCCAGGATGTCTAGTTTGAAAGCTCAACACCCTAATGTATGCTCACTGGTCACATGCTGTGGATACACATGAACATTGTGTTTATTATTGCTTCACTCACAGCAGGAGGATGTGGTCATCGGTGGGGAATTTAGAACGAAATGGGCAGCGCTCCAGAAGATTCTGGAACGGCAGAAGGAAAAGGGTGGAGTTATTGACCCAGAAGAAGAGTCTAATAGGTTCCTAATTCACATTAATGAGGTAAATCCTGGATGGAACATTCTGAATTGACATGTTCGGCCGCATACACAATGCAAAGTTTTGGGAGTCAGAACTGCATTAAAAATAAAACAATATATAATAATAAAAATAATTTATAATAAAATAATATGATATTAAATGGGTGGTTGATTATGATTTCACTTTTTTAACTTTAGTTAGTGTGTAATGTTTCTGTTTTAGCATAAACAACATCTGCAAAGTTACAACGCTCAAAGTTCAAGCAAAGGAAGATATTTGCTTTTAAAGAAATCGTTTTTTAAGGACTACAACAAACGGCTGGTAGGGACTACACAACGTTCCTCCCGGGTTAGAGACATCATTAGGGAACACGCAGTCCATGTTGAGAAGAGGAGAGTTGTTGTAGTAGAGCACATTTGGGAGTCTGCTTGAGCTCTCGCATCCATCTTTTTACATGCAGTACAGTACGTAACACAAATGCAATGGCATGTCACTCTGTAGGCATCTTACAACGGTTCCCACACGAGTGATTTATAGATTATCATTACAGAATATGCTAATAAAAGACTTGAAGATAGTTAACTCCAAATATGCAACATCAGTTCATCAACTAACCATAGAAAAGTTTCTGACATTTTGGTGCTTGTCTGTGTGAGGTAATCGGAGCTGCTAACTCTCTCCCTCTCTCACACACACACACACACACACACACACACACACACACACACACACACACACACACACACAGGTATGCCCTCTATGCCAGGAGCAGCAACTCATTTGCATTTAAAGGGACACACACAAAACGATGCGTTTTTACTGACCCTCAAAAAGGGACTATTTTAACATGCTTAACATGACTATTTTAACAAAAAATTATCTTTGGGGTATTTTGAGCTAAAACTTCACACATACACTCAGACAATTTATTTACATATTATAAAATGGGGCATTATACCACCCCTTTAAAAAAGTGTATACATGCTTTTATATATTATTTAGTAAATGTTATGTATTTATTTATAATAGAAATTATACATTTTTTATTAAAAGTGTGTGTGTGTGTGTGTGTGTGTATATATATATATATATATATAAAATACACACTTAAAAAAAACTATATATATATATATTTCACCCTGAAGAGGAGTGACAATTTAGGACTTTGAGTTTTCAATGTCAGTATCTGAATGAATGAGGGATGTTTTTTTTTCCTCAGGCTCAAGACTCCCCTGGTACGGATGCCTCTGGTGCCGAATCTTGTCAGTCACTCCCTTCCTCATCCCCAGATTCCATTGGCGCAACCCAAGCCTCTCAAAGTCATCACACTATAGGCCAATCACAGCGTCTGTGCACTCATGAGAGAAGGCAACAAAGTGACTTCAAGAGAGGTCATAGAGGAAGAGGCGGTAGAAGAGGTGGATCAGGACGTCATGCTATGCTTTCACCTGGGGTGGAACAGTTAAGCAGGCTCAGGCAGTCTTTTGATAAGATTAATTATGTCAACTCAGACCCGCAAAACACTTCATCACAGGTAGAAAGCACAGCACAAGGACAGGCATTTGAACTCAGTGATAATATAGCACAGCTCAGGAAGCCTTTGATCAATGAAGAAGAAAAATATATTTCTCAAGACAAGGTTACTTCAAAATCTAACTGTGGAAAAGATGTGGGTAAACAAGATGTTTCTATTTCAAAAGATATGCATCAGAAAATCTTGCAGGATGGAAACCCAGAAAGGGAACATGTGGGTAGAGGATGGAAGCGTGGTAGTCGTGGCTCCGGGCGACATCATGGACACTGGCAGGAGAGGAACTTTAAGGGACCCGGTTACTGGGATAATTCTGGGAGTGTCGGTCACCGTGGAGGTGGACATAGAGCCAGAGAGGGAGGGGCTGGGCATCATCACAGAGGGGGTGAAGCTCATAGAGGTGGTGGGAGGGGTTTGCTTCAAAGAGTGGAAAAAGAATTTAGGAAAGAGGGAGTGCTCTGACAATTGGAGAGGGGAGGTACAGGCAGAGGAACAAGCATACCTCCCTGTTTCACCAGCTGTACTATCATCATGTCCGTGTCTATAATAAAATTCTCCACAAGCAGTGAACTGACCCATGTTTTTCCTTTCTCTTTTGGGTAAGTCAATGTTGTTAGTGAAAATGGAATTGACATTGCAGTTAGAAAGGAGTCAAAACACTCAAAAAGTTCAGTGAAGTTTACTATTACTAAAGCAATTGTGATTGTCAACAATCCACAAAATGGGAATGTAAAAAAAGTTTGTTCTTTCTGTCGCATGTTGTGATACAATTTTATATTTATTATATTCATTCTAAACGTCTGCAAAGACTAACTCTCAATCAAAGCACTGAACCAGAACAAGCCTGTACAGTTCTCATGTAAAAGTAGAGAAAACTATTTATTTGATGTGTCCCACCATGTGTTGGTATTTAATGGTCATAATACTTTCAATAGTGATACAAAACAGTGGTACATTGTTTACACAAAGCAGGACTGAAAAAGTGCACTGCGCATGCTCGAGTCAGCGCGGTGCGCAATGTTTTCAAATGGACAAAGATGTCTGGCGTAGCAATGTCAATGTCCAGCAATCGTCACCCAAATATGAACAATTCATACGATAACTGCGGTTCAGAAGAGCGAATGGACGTTGAAATAGACGCTGGCCACGCTGGAACCGACCGAGGAAGCTTAGATATGGGAACACGAGCAACATGTTCATCAAACGGCAGCGGCGGGGAAGAGGATGAGGCGGAGGCCGCGGATCGAGAACGAGAAGCCACGGGCTCGAGTACTCCCCACTCCGGGGATGGAATGTCGCACTGCGGCGGCAGAGAGCAAGAGGTGTCGGTGGAAATCGGGGAGACTTATCTGTGTCAGCGCGCGGACAAAACATGGCGTAAGCTAAAATTCTCCTTTAGAATTATATTTCAGAAACACATAATTTGCCATTTTATAGTTCCATTCTCCGTTACTGTATTATCACGTATATCTTTTTGATATGTATATAAAAACATGCTGATTGAGAAATGCGTAATATAAGCATGCATATGCTGTTTGTTGGTTTATTTATTTAGTACTTTCTTTCAGATTCAGCAGAGGTTATTCAGTCCAGGCTGAATGAGCAGGAGGGCAGAGAAGAGTTTTATGTCCACTATGTTGGATGTGAGTGGAATTGCATTCAAATCCCATTCGTGGCTGATCATACACAGATGCTTTACAGGTTTTTAGTTCTAATAGATTCACTGAGCACATGCTCTCTTTTATCATTTACAGTCAACAGACGTTTAGATGAGTGGGTTGGAAAGGCTCGTTTAGCCCTGACAAAGACAGTGAAAGACGCAGTGAGAAAAAGTGTGGAGGAAGGTGGCGGGGGTGAGCTTGTGGACCAGCCGGAGAGGAAGATCACCCGAAATCAGAAGCGTAAACATGACGAGATCAACCACGTTCAGAAGGTACCTGTTATCACCTTTCTGCAAATGTCACAGTACTTAATTTAATTGGTGTTTTCCAACTTAAACAGTAATTTATTATATGACTGAGCCATGTTCAGCTTAGTTTTAATTGCATTCACATATGAACCATTTAAAAGTCTGAACAAGTCCATATCAGTCTAGTAGCAACTTAACTATTACTTATTTGACCCCGTAATGTTTTTCTCCAGACTTATGCAGAGATGGACCCTACTACGGCTGCCCTGGAGAAAGAGCATGAGGCTGTAAGAAGAGGCAACATAATACTCATTGATAAATAATCTACTTTAATGTTGTTTTCCATCAATATAGCTTTGAATAAATTGTCCATCTGTTTTTTCATTTTAATCAAAGTGTCACTTTCATTTTCAGATCACAAAAGTAAAATATGTGGACAAGATACAGATTGGGAACTTTGAAATTGATGCATGGTACTTTTCTCCATTCCCTGAGGACTATGGAAAACAGCCCAAACTTTGGATCTGTGAATACTGCCTGAAGTATATGAAGTATGAGAAGACTTTCAGATACCACCTGGTCAGTCCATACAATGGTTTTATTGTTGATTTACATTGTACCATAGGGGGTGCTATACATCTTGGCTAATGAATTTAAATGCTTGAAAGAGAGTGCTGAAGGCATGAGATTTATTTTTGCAAGCCAACTCAGAGGTTAGGATCACACGGTTCCCCTATGTGTTGGCATAGATTTTTCCATTGGCTTTTGGATTTTTGCATAAAATAAGCTCTGTGACTAACAAAAGTTTATGATTGTTTCATGTAAAGACAATCTTCACAAATTAACACAAATGTTTTTTGTTTTTTTTTAGAGTAAATAAAAGCACCAGAAGTAAAAAGAAAAGGTTAAGGCCCTGATATATTTGAAGCGAAATCGAAGAATGAACTAATGTGACCTTATTACGAACAAATTTGTCCAGAACGAGGATCTTTTGTAGTTCGTTTTGGTAGTTAAAAAACTGCTTTCCAGAAAAGTTTGCTACGACTGGTAAACACCTTTTTACTACCATTGGTACGCCGCGATTACATAATAGGTAGCTGTGCACAGAGGAAGTCTTTTCTGGTTCATTTGGCATCATGCTATGATCAGATGCTTTTCTTATGCTTTATTAAAAAAATGCTTGCTGTTTTCTCTATTTTGTTGTTTATTTTGTCATTGAGAGTAAAGCGTGCAGCGCTAACCGTCACTATCGTCGGTGTGGGCGGCATCAGATGTTCACTAACAGTATCTTGCTGCTCACTTATTCCGAACTTCGTTTTACCACTAAGCAAAGAACGAAAAAGAACTTCGCGATGAGTAAATTGGGGCCTTTAGGCTATAAATAGACTACACCAATCTCTAAATTTCTAACAAATCTTTTAATGTTTATGTAAAATCTGAAAGTTTGAGTTAAGATAATTTGCAAGAGTGTGATTATAAAAACAGCGAGGCTATGAAATAGATCTAGTGTTTAGATGAATTTTTGGTGTGATGACGTTTCATGTCCCCGACAACCTCTGTCGTCCCATTTAGGCACTTGCTAGCAACCGTTCCCTATCAAGGCTACGGAACTTCGACATTACGGATGTCGTATATGGGAACTCCTCTCATCCTTCACTTCTGCTGAAATCTTATAGGCTAACGCCAGCAGAGCTGGCCAATTGACGCAGAATATGCAAATACTGACACCTCATAGCAGTAATAAGCAAGTGCAGCGTCAATTCCTGTTCAGAATCTCTCTCTTCACGCTCAAATCGTGTGCTAGAAAGCTGATACTCCACTAACAACTAATTATTTTGCCGTCGTTGAAGTTGCGCCGAGATACTTGCACTGTCTCCTGCATCCGATGGCAACTATCTGCAACCTGTGTTCGGGCCCCATCGTGCCCCCCGACACGCACCTGTTCTGCATCGCGTGTATGGGGCTGGCCCATGCTGAGTCAGCCCTCAGGGACGAAGGGTCCTGCGACCTTTGCGCGGACATGCCTCTTCGAACTCTCAAAGCCAGGAGGGAAGAGGCTCGCGCAGCAGCGGGGATCGGGTCTACCGCCGCCATTGAGCCGCTGGTAGCCCCCCCCAACCGTGGAGTCGAGGTTCGTCCCCCGGTGAGCTTTCCCGACCCCTACTTCCAGCCCCCTCGCGAGGTCGCTGACTTCGTTTCCTTCGGGGCGAGTGAGGAAGACGACTCCACGTCTCTGTCTGCCTCCGAGAACGACTGGGGTGCGGAGCAGGCCGCACCGCGGGCGGCCGCGGAGCAAGAGACCCCGGCGGACCTGCAGGACGAGCTCTTCCGTATCCTCTCGAAGGCCGTCGAGGAACTGGACCTCTCGTGGAAGGCTCCCGATAAACCTTCTAAGAGCAAGCTGGATACGTGGTTCCTCCAATCGAGCCGCCGTCAGGCCGCTTCGAAAAGAGGAACACCGTTTTTTCCGGACGTGCATGAGCACGTGGTGAAGTCGTGGGTGGCCCCGCAATCGGCGCGCACTCTCACTTCCACCCTGGCCATGTTTGCCCCCGTGGACGAGGCGGGGGACCACGGCTACCTCCGCATCCCCCCCGTCGAGGAGACCGTCGCCACGCACCTCTGCCCGTCGGCTCCCGCCCTGGGCTCGGACCGCAGCCTGCCGTCCCGAGCCTGCAGATTTACGGCCCACCAGGCTAACAAGGCCTACGGTGCCGCGGGGGAGGCGGTTTCCGCATTGCATGCCATGGCCATTCTCCAAGTGCTGCAGGCTAAGCAGCTCAAGTCTCTGGATGACGCCGCCTCTATTGACGCTGACGCCATCCGAGATCTCCGTTCGGCCACGGACCTCGCGCTCCTGGCCACGAAGCGTTCGGCCCAGGCGATTGGACGTTCGATGGGGTTCCTGGTGGTCCTCCACAGACATCTGTGGCTCACCCTGTCGGACGTCCAGGAGGCCGATAGGAAGACGCTGCTGAACGCACCGATCTCCCCTGCAGGCCTGTTCGGAGACGCCGTGGAGAAAGTCACCGAGCGTTACTCCGAGACGCAGAAGAAGGCAAAGGCTATGAGCCACGTGATTCATCGGAGGGCGCCTCCGCAGCCGCAGCCTCGCTCCCACTCGTCTTCCGCCTCGGGCCGCCAACCTCAGACCGCGGCTAGAAGACAGACAGCGCCCCGCCCGGGACTGGATGCTCGTAGAGGCCGTAACGGCCAGTGGCAGGGAGCGGGTAGCAAGAGGACGCAGAGGAGCCCGCGCAGAAAGCCCACCGCGCCCCCTGCAAGCCCAAGCAGTCGTCCTGACCGCTCGGGCAAGAGGAGAAGAGAGCGCCAGATCGGCCCCGCGTCCAAGCAGCGCGCTCTAATGCACTTGGTCCCTCAGTGTTCCGCGAGCGACGCGTGCAGTTGTTTTGTGAATGTTGTCAATTGTTCAAAAATAAAGCAGATCACTACTTCACAAACAGAGCTTTTTTCTCCTCTTGCACCACACACTGTGTTACCCGCCCTGCCTTCGAGCAGCGCAGAGTCACGGTCAATAAATATTCCCAGCCCTCGCATAGCAGCGATGACCGCAGGTTTAGATCAGCGCACGCTCAGTCGCTTTCAGGCAGCGTGGGAAGCTATTCCGGGCATTTCGCCGTGGGTGTTGAATATAATTCGGCACGGGTACACACTTCAGTTCAAACGCAGACCACCCCGCTTCCACGGCGTAATTCAGTCATTAACTTTGTCCCAAAACGCTCATATGCTGAGGCAAGAAGTGTGCAACTTGCTCGAAAAGAAGGCTATAGAACCGGTTCCCCCGAGGGAAAGGGAGAGCGGATTCTACAGCCGCTACTTCGTTGTGCCGAAGAAGGGAGGGGGTCTCCGCCCCATTCTGGATCTAAGACCCGTCAACAGAACGCTTCACAAGCGCGCTTTCAGGATGACTACTCTGAAGCAAATCCTGGCGCAAATTCGCCCCGGGGATTGGTTCGCTTCAGTGGATTTAAAGGACGCTTACTTTCATATCCAGATAGTAAAACGTCACAGGCGATTCCTGAGGTTTGCGTTCGAGAATTCAGTGTACCAATATACGGTGCTCCCGTTTGGACTAGACCTAGCTCCCCGAACATTTTCGAAATGCGTGGACGCGGCACTTTCACCCCTCAGATCGAGCGGGATGCGCGTCTTGAACTATCTGGACGACTGGCTGGTTCTCGCGCAGTCGAGAGAAATGCTGGTCAGCCATGTGGAAGCCCTCCTTCGACACTTGGAGATGCTCGGTTTGAGGGTGAACGCCCAGAAAAGTGTCCTCACACCGAGCCAGACTACAACATTCCTGGGAGTGTGCTTGGATTCGGTGAGAATGAGAGCGCGCCTCTCCCCCGAGCGAGCGGAGGCTCTGAGTTCTTCTCACGGTCTCTTCAGACCTGGCAGGCTTGTCCCACTGAAAGAGTTTCAGAGGCTACTGGGACGGATGGCAGCGGCTTCTTCGGTGTGTCATCTGGGGCTGCTGCATTTGAGACCGCTGCAACACTGGCTGAAAACGCGAGTCCTCCCGAGCGAGTGGTATTCTGGCCACAAGCGCATTATGGTCACCCGTTGAGGAACCCAGATCTCTTCAGCTCAGGGGTCTCTATGGGCATAGTGACGCGGCTCGTGGAGGTCCTGACGGACGCTTCGTCCACCGGATGGGGAGCCGTCTGCTTGGGAAAGCCCGCCTCGGGTCGGTGGTCAGGGAAGCAGATGGAGTGGCACATAAATCGTCTGGAACTAGAAGCGGTCTCTCTAGCTCTAAAAGCCTTCCGGTCTCGGCTGGAGCAACAGCATGTGTTGATTCGGACCGACAACACTTCCGTGGTCTCGTACATAAATCGCCAAAAAATTTTCCTCTCGCTGAGAGCGGCTCACATCCCCGGCGTTCTGGATCGCTAGGCGGATATGCTCTCGAGAAGCGGGATTCCCCAAGCGGAGTGGATTCACCCCGGGACGGTTCAGCTGATATGGAATCGTTTCGGCAGAGCGGAGGTCGACCTCTTTGCGACGAGCGAGAACGCGCATTGTAAGATGTTCTTCTCACTGTCTCGTTCCCCCCGGGAGGTGGACGCGCTGACTGCGCGATGGCCGAGAGTCCGTCTCTATGCTTTTCCCCCGGTGAAAATTTTGCCCATGGTGTTGTGCAAAATCAGGGAGAAGGCGGCGGTGACTCTGGTAGCCCCGAACTGGCCGAATCAGCCCTGGTTCGCGGATTTGGTAGAGTTACTGGCAGGACAGCCATGGGAGATTCCGCTCAGGATGGACCTTCTGTCTCAGGCGAGCGGAACGATCTGGCATCCCAACCCCGGGCTGTGGAGCCTCCATGTGTGGCCGCTGCAGGGTCGCTGAGCGGGGGGGACGCGCTGCACTCGCGAGTTTTGAATACCATCGCGGCGGCGCGAGCCCCGTCCACCAGGCGCCTGTATGCTCTGAAGTGGGGTGTATTCTCAAAATGGTGTAAGGATGTCGGTATAGACCCAGCGAACAGCTCTGTGTCGGATATTCTACGCTTCCTTCAGTACAGGATGGATGAAGGGAGCCTACCATCCACTCTGAAGGTATATGTGGCCGCTGTTGCCGCGTTTCACCCCCCTATTGACGGACAGTCTATCGGTAGACATGCGTCGGTGACTCGGTTCCTCAAGGGAGCTAAGAGATTATGCCCTGCACGGCCGCCTTCGGTGCCGCCGTGGGATTTAACGTTGGTCTTAGAAGCTTTGTCGCGACCGCCTTTCGAGCCCTTAGCTTCGGTTGCCATTAAAGAGCTATCAATCAAAACAGCACTGCTTCTCGCTCTCGCTTCAGTAAGCGGGTTGGGGATTTACAGGCTTTCTCTGTAAGTGAAGATTGTATTCGCTTTGGACCGGGAAACTGTAATGTAATTCTCAGACCGAGGCCGGGTTACGTTCCTAAGTCGCTCAACACCCCATTCAGAGCGCAGATTGTTTCTCTCCCTGCCTTGTCCACTGAGCCACCAACCTCTCAGGATTCGGTTGCTCAGAGTGCTGTTTGCCCAGTCAGAGCGCTCAGAGAATACATTTCTCGCTCTGCCGTTTTTCGACAATCGGACCAGCTGTTTGTGTGCTTTGGTGGGTGCAACAAGGGACGGGGGGTCTCTAAACAGAGGCTTGCTCACTGGATTGTGGATGCTATTGTTTTGGCTTATGATTGTCTGGGGCAAGAATGCCCCCTTAACGTCAAGGCCCATTCGACTAGAGCGATTGCCTCCTCGTGGGCTTGGACTAAGGGTATGTCTATTCAGGATTTATGTCTTGCGGCTGGCTGGTCTTCTCAGAACACGTTTGCTAGGTTTTACAAGTTGGATTTGCCCTCTGTAGCGTCTCGAGTGCTTTCGGTGAGTTGATTTCACACACAGCATTGTATAAAGCTGCTCTGCGCTTTGCTTATGAGTTGTTCTGTGTGCTATATTGTGTGTTTGTACTGTTGTCACCGCTATGCGTTGGCCTTCTCTTACTGTGGTTATTGCCCTGTTTTTCGACAGTGCAAATTCCCCCGGTTATACTGCTCGGGATATGCAAATGCTGGCAGTGTATTGTGAGCTTGTGATTGGTCCCTTTGGGCCTATCAGAGGTTAGAGGTTCGCTATTGGTCAATCTCGGCCTATCAGATGCTTGAATACTGGGGGGGGCGGTCTTCGTATTGGGTCTGTTGTCAGTGGTTGTTTGGCTGCCACGGCGGGATTCTACACAGTTCCCATATACGACATCCGTAATGTCGAAGTTCCGTAGCCTTGATAGGGAACGTCTCCGGTTACTTTCGTAACCTCGGTTCCCTGAAAGGCAAGGAACGAGACATTACGCTCGCCGCCGTGTTCGCTATTGTTTTAGCGTTTTTGTTCGATTCTGAACAGGAATTGACGCTGCACTTGCTTATTACTGCTACGAGGTGTCAGTATTTGCATATTTTGCGTCAATTGGCCAGCTCTGCTGGCGTTAGCCTATAAGATTTCAGCAGAAGTGAAGGATGAGAGGAGTTCCCATATACGACATCCGTAATGTCTCGTTCCTTGCCTTTCAGGGAACCGAGGTTACGAAAGTAACCGGAGACGTTTTTTTCAAATAATGAATGGAGGAGTATTTCTAAAGTTATTTGTGTCGTATGAATAATATAAAGATAACATATCTTGAGCTTCTGTTATCCACAGATAACACATAAATAACACATAAAACATTTCATAACATTACATAAAACACATTAATACATTTAACCAAAAACCCATTCAAAAACACCTTGACAAGGAGTCAATGAAACCAGAAGTGCAAAAATGCTAACTTACTTTTTAGGGCTCATTACTGTAGCACTCTATTGCACAAGCATTAGTTTTTAGTCAGTGTTGGTCAGCTAGTTTAAAATGATTTTTGTTGTGTATGTTGTCTTTTAGAGCATTTCTAGCTTCACAGGTTAAGGTTTACATTCTTATTAAGTTTATGCTTTCTTTTGTTTTCCCGCTCCTTTGTTTATCAATGGCTCTCGTTTCAGTCACAGTGTCAGTGGCGTCAGCCTCCAGGCAAAGAGATTTATCGCAGAAACAATATCTCAGTATATGAAGTTGATGGGAAGGACCATAAGGTGAGCCAAATGAATGACGCCTACCACTTACATTTAACACGAAACAGAGAAACAAATAATTTCATGATGAATAGATTTCAAACCTGGAGAAGACTATGTAAACCTAAACTGATTTATTACATTGCTAATACACGTGCATGTGAATTTGTGCATGTCCATGTGCAGTTGCAGTTTTTGTCTTTATCACTGTCCTTCTTGCTGTAGATCTACTGTCAGAATCTGTGTCTCCTGGCAAAGCTGTTTTTGGATCATAAAACACTTTACTTTGACGTGGAGCCGTTCATCTTCTACATCCTCACTGAAGTCAACAAACAGGGAGCACATATTGTGGGTTACTTCTCTAAGGTAAAGTGTTTCTACTGTTTGTTTTTGACATTGTATGTCAGTTGTATTTATGCAGTGTAGCTGTTTATTTGTATCTTATTTAACACGCTTGACCGATGTATGTTTTTCATGAGCAGGAGAAAGAGTCTCCAGACGGGAACAATGTTGCTTGTATTCTCACTCTTCCCCCATACCAGCGAAGAGGATATGGAAAATTTCTAATTGCATTTAGTAAGTTTCACCCCTGATTCACCGTTCACCAATTGTTCGCCTCTGACATAAGCACTTTTATAGATGAATAATTGTTCATAATTCTTCTCAGGTTATGAGCTATCTAAGCTGGAGAGTACAGTGGGGTCTCCAGAGAAACCTCTGTCAGACTTGGGGAAGTTGAGTTATAGAAGTTACTGGTCATGGGTACTATTAGAGATTCTGCGAGACTTCAGAGGGACTCTGTCCATCAAAGACCTCAGGTACACGTCCAGTCCCAAATACAAGTACAAACCTGCATGAAAAAAAAAATGCATTAGGGTCATATATGCATATTTGTTTACCTGTACAATTCAGACAAACATTTAAAAAAAGGAAAAGGCTGCAAGATAAATTGTCTGCTAATGCTTTGATAAAGAGCACTAACTAATGCATACTGTCTGTACCCATAGTCAGATGACAAGTATCACTCAGAGTGACATCATCAGCACATTACAGTCTCTAAACATGGTCAAGTACTGGAAAGGTCAGCATGTCATCTGTGTCACACCCAAACTTGTAGAGGAACATCTCAAAAGTGCCCAGTACAAGAAACCCCCAATAACAGGTAATCTGAAAAATGCGCAAATGTGCTTCTTATGCTAGCTTTACGTATGTGATGTGCATTTACGAGTTTAAACCATTAAACATTTTACATTTTGTGTTTTTACAGTGGACACACATTGTTTGAAATGGGCACCTCCTAAACACAAGCAGGCCAAGTTCTCTAAAAAATGAGGAGAGTGAGACTGTCCCTTCATCCCAGATGTTTTTCACAGCTAACCTTAAATGTCATTTAGAAATACTCTCTCCAAGAGGGAAAGGTCTAAGATGGTATTGAGTCTGTTATTTTTTTAAATAAATGAATAGTAATATTCATGTCATTGTTTTTGAATGTTCTTTATTTCAAGTCAACATTTTAGTGCATCAGTGTGGTACTTCAGATCATATATGTTCTGTGAGGTGGTTTAATATTTATACCAGACTCCCTTTCATTTTCAAATGCCTAAAGCACTTTGAAGAAAAAAGTATGTGAAGTCAAGCAACATTATGTTTAATTATTGATTAGACAGTATAGAATTACCTATTGCACATGCAGCACCTGTCTGGCTTTTAGGTGAAAGTTGATCCCTATATACACTATGTGTATGTTATTTATATATATATATATATATATATATATATATATATATATGTGTGTGTGTGTGGGTGTGTGATAAAGAGGGTTAAATGCGCAAGGAACAATACCTGGTATCTATAAATCTTTAAGAGATTTTAAACCACTGATACTGATATAATTAATAGCCAACTGTTTTTTATTCTTTAGAAAAATAAATTATTTGATGAAGCATTTTGTGGTCTTACAAATTGGTAGCTGTGGGTAAATAGTGGCAGATATTTAAAGGTAACCGTGGTGTTTTTAGAAGCAATTATCATGTTTATAACCATGTTTTTATATAAAAACTATATTCTACAAATATAGTGGATAACAGTAAATTAGTTATTACTATTTTACTAAAAATACCATTTTTCTAATAGTGATTAGGCCTATGAACCTTGAAAACCAGAAAATAACGTTACAAATAATGTTCGAAAATGTTTTCATAAAAAAACCTATTTAAATATTGTGAATATTAAACTTTGTATGGCTTCTTTTAAAGTAGGCTAATATGCAGCAAAATTCGAATTTATGATATTTGAAATGGGTATATAGCTGGAATCAATAGCGCCTGGTAAACAAATAATAATTATGTGGCTTGAGAATAAATAAAATTAAAATAAACTGAAAGTCTGCGTTTTTCCCGAAACCAATTAAACTTAATCCAACTGTTCAACACGAACGGCAGGCAGGAATTCAGCTCTCCTCCACTGTGTGAATCTTCTTTATGGCGAGAACAACGGGCTCATTATTTGGGAGGAGATTGAGACCGCGCGTTGTGATTGGATGCTGGCGGCAGGTAGAGACGCACAGGTACATTCATACATTCTCTGGCAAATGAACATTTCTGCGTTTTCGCTCGCTTATCCTTTCTTCCATGTCGATTACATCGAAATCTTTGTTCTCAAATGTCATGCAAATTATTTTTTGAAGATACGAATATGTACCTATTTCAAAACGAGGCATCACAAATCTGTAGCTTGTCGCGATTAGAGTCTTCGTGTGTTCGGTGTTAAATCGTTTTGGATTATTTAATTTTTTTACTATTTTTGTTTTTCGCGCGCTTTATCCGACTTTGGAATATCCCCTTCGGGTAGGCTATATGATATTTAACATTAAGTTACATAAGTAAGTTTCACTCAATTGTTGACAACAATGTTGATTTTTTGTTGTTGTTGTTGAATTAGAGCCCAACGGTCACTCCAATGGCAAATTATAATAGTTTAATCTTTAAAACACGCATTTATTATTATTTATAGATAGGCTACTCCGCCAACTGAACAGAATGTCTGATTCGTGCTTGCAACTGCTCCTTGTCTTGATGGTAACAGGTAAGTCTAGTCAGGATGTAGTAGGCCTAGGTCTTATTGGATTCACTGCATTCATTAAATTTATTTTTTGTGTTTTTGTGTCCCACAAAATACAGGGTTGTCAATGTGTGTGGCACAAGGTAATTATTTTTCAGTTTATGGGGCAGTGACAGTCTGAGATGATAGAGAAATCTAATTAAAAATCGTGTAATCTTTGTAGTCATGTATTGTTTTTTGTTTTCATACGAATTGAAATGTTTATAATGATTTTTTTTTAAAGATATGAAGAAAATTATCTGAATGTAGTAATAAAATACTTGATCAAGTTAAAAAACAAAATTAAGGCTACCCCATTTGATTTGAATAAAGCATAACTTTCTAGTAAAAGGGTCTTCTGGGTCTATATGAGTCTTGTAGTTGTACTATTTTCTTGTCACATGATCACAAAAGTGTCCTTCCTACTACCTATTTTTCTTTTAATAATAATTTAAAACAAATTGATTTGTTGCTTATTTTTAAATTAATAATAAAATATGCTAAACAACATTTATTTTTAATTTACATTTATGCATTTGACAGATGTTTTATCCAAAATGACTTGCATTGCATTTAAGGAACACACCTTGTGAATCAAACCCATGACCTTGAGCTTTCTAGAACCATGCATTGTTTCAGCTTAGACATTTTTTACTTTAAGCCTCACATTACATATCATTTTGAATAGCTTAATAGATCATTCTTAGAACTTTCTCCTCCCTCTCTCTTTACGTTTGTAACCTTACCCACAACAGCTTTTACTCACGTCTCATGTCTCATGCCCCTGTTTGCGTAGCTCCTAGTGAGATGTAATGATACTCTAGGGGAGTTGTAGGGCAGGTGTGAACTGGCAAGGAAAGCTCCACTGTGTATGTACACTAAATCTCCCCTGACCTGTTCACGTAAGTGTGCGGCAGGCCTCCGCTAGGTAAACGCATTGTGGGAGGAGTTGAAGCATCAGCAGGGGCGTGGCCATGGCAGGTGGACATTCAGATGGGAGCCAACGGCCATGTTTGTGGTGGATCCATAATTGCAAAAAATTGGGTCCTCTCTGCTGCACACTGCTTTCCTAAGTAAGTATTATTATCATATTATCAATGCCTATGTTGATTATAGAGAAGTTAATGTTTTCTATATCTCTTACACTCAGCCCCTCAGACGTGTCTTCATATCGCCTGTACATGGGACGCCATCTACTTAATGGCTATAACCAGTTTGAGATGGTCAGTCAGGTGCAGCGGGTAGTTGTTCCAGAAGGATACTCAAGCCCTCAGGAGGGCAGAGATGTAGCCTTAGTGCAGCTGCGCTCTCCGGTCACTTGGTCAGACAGGATTCAACCGGTGTGTCTGCCATATGCTGGCTTCCAGTTCAACAGTGGAACCGTATGCTACGTTACGGGCTGGGGACACACTCAAGAGGGTGGTAAGTTCATCAACAAGAAAATAAGGGGTAACCACAGCAAATAACAGAGATTTTACTCTTTAAACATGTGGCAAATGTTTTCTGGATGTGATGTTTCTTTGGGAATCCAGCTGGATTCCTTACAATTTCAGTAGTTACAGTGGACAAGGTGAAGTCAGAAGAAACAATCATGGACATTTAATAATGGCTTAATTGTGAAAATATGCAGCAGCATTGAGTTAGCCAAGAAATGTGAGTGGTAAAGGAGGGGAAAAAGTGGATAGATTTACTTAATACTGAACTGTCACATTGAACAACAAACTTCTTAACAGAATCTTAATAGAACTTTATTTACACACATTCCACAACACATCAGTGTTGACACTTTCCAGGCATGTTTATGACCCTAAATGAGAAAGTCACAACATTTCAAGACGTTTAACCAGTATTTCTGACAACCTAAAATGGAAATAATAATTTCCATTTTGTAAATTGCTTTCCCTGTCTTTCCTTTCAAATAGTCTCCCTCACTGGAGTTGGGGCGCTACGGGAAGTGGAAGTGCCCATTATCGATCAGTCTTCCTGCCAATCAATGTATCAGATTTTGTCATCTGATTTGGTAACAGTTGATGTCCTATCAGACATGATCTGTGCTGGATATATGGAGGGAGGCAAGGATTCCTGTCAGGTATGTTACTACTATTATACTGCTGGCGCACTGACATCCTACTAATTAAATAATATAATTTTTCTCTTTCAGGGGGACTCTGGAGGGCCTCTGGTTTGTCCTGTTGGCAATGGGACGTGGATTCAGGCAGGAGTTGTGAGTTTTGGACTTGGGTGTGCTCAGAAGAACCGACCAGGTATCTACTCCAGAGTCTCAAGCTTTGCGAGCCTCATCCGCACCACAGTTCCAGAAGCTCCCTTTTTTGGTCATGCCTGGAGGAGTGAAAGTCAAACAACTCTGGTTCTAGGCCTCTCTATTGCGTTAGTAGTCTTTTGGAGATAGTAGATTCCTTAAGTAGATGCAATGTACAAGTTAAACACAGACTTACATTTTTAAACACCACCAGATTTGTTTGTGGGGCATTGCTTTGCCATGTCTTTCAATGCTGTTGTGGTGCAAAAATGTAATCAATGCAAAGCTTCAGAGGTGTTGCAGATTATTTTTAATAATGTAATATGTAACATGTTTTTATGACAGAGTGATCTGGCCATCTTATCCTGCCTAAGCACAGATATAGTTGTTATATACTTTTGTTATTGTGTATTAGATATATTTTATGCAATTGCAGTAATGTCACCAAGATCTCAAAACATTTTAAAATGCCAATATCCTAGTTTATAGGATACATTCAGTATGATTTTGTTTTTCTTGTTCTGAATATTTGTAATGAAAAATCAAATTGATTTGACTGCATAAGGCACATTATTGCACATTACAAATGCTGCTTTCACTCATTCATTCTATACCAGTGTTGTAACAACTTTTATAATTTTAGAATTTATTAAATTAGTATGTCACCTGTGTTTTCTCTTTTGCTTGTGGTTTTTGTTTATTTTTTAATGATATGCACCTAATAGTCATTGTAAAGCAAGTTGATCTTGATTTTTTTCATACATTAAACACTTTTAAAGAGATATTTCACCCAACAATGTTGTCATTTATTCATCCTCATGTTGGTAAAAACCTGTGTGAGTTTCTTTCTTCTGTTTGAACACAAAAGAAGATATTTTGAAGAATATGGTTAACCAGACAGTTGACGGCACCGATTAACCTCCATAGTGTTTCTTTTTTCATACTATGAAAGTCAATGGGTGCCGTCAACTGTCTGGTTACCCATATTCTTCAAAATATCTTCTTTTGTGTTCAACAGAAGAAATAAACTCATACAGGTTTGGAATTGGAACATCTTGAGCGAGTACAACATTTTAATTTTGGGGTGAACTATCACTTTAAGACTCACACGTAGCTAAAGATGCTTCAAAAGACCCCTTTAGTGTAGTTTTTAAGTGGTTTTAAATTGTATGTGGTTACTTTATAATTGACTTTAGTGTGTAAATATTTTGTAAGTCATTCCTGGGATTCTGTAATATTTCAACTTGGATTTTTGTTTTACAAATATTTTGTTTTACAATTTAATTTCTTAACATATAATTCATTTTCTAATTACCCCACATCATTAGGCACCCGTACTAATCAAACCTTAAATATATATACACTCACCTAAAGGATTATTAGGAACACCATGCTAATACTGTGTTTGACCCCCTTTCGCCTTCAGAACTGCCTTAATTCTACGTGGCATTGATTCAACAGGGGGCTGAAAGCATTCTTTAGAAATGTTGGCCCATATTGATAGGATAGCATCTTGCAGTTGATGGAGATTTGTGGGATGCACATCCAGGGCACGAAGCTCCCGTTCCACCACATCCCAAAGATGCTCTAATGGGTTGAGATCTGGTGACTGTGGGGGCCATTTTAGTACAGTGAACTCATTGTCATGTTCAAGAAACCAATTTGAAATGATTCGAGCTTTGTGACATGGTGCATTATCCTGCTGGAAGTAGCCATCAGAGGATGGGTAAATGGTGGCCATAAAGGGGTGGACGTGGTCAGAAACAATGCTCAGGTAGGCCGTGGCATTTAAACGATGCCCAATTGGTACTAAGGGGCCTAAAGTGTGCCAAGAAAACATCCCCCACACCATTACACCAGCACCACCAGCCTGCACAGTGGTAACAAGGCATGATGGATCCATGTTCTCATTCTGTTTGCACCATATTCTGACTCTACCATCTGAATGTCTCAACATTTTTCAAGTCTTCAACTGTCCGATTTTGGTGAGCTTTGCAAATTGTAGCCTCTTTTTCCTATTTGTAGTGGAGATGAGTGGTACTTGTGGGGTCTGCTGCTGTTGTAGCCCATCCGCCTCAAGGTTGTGCATGTTGTGGCTTCACAAATGCTTTGCTGCATACCTCGGTTGTAACGAGTGGTTATTTCAGTCAAAGTTGCTCTTCTATCAGCTTGAATCAGTCGGCCCATTCTCCTCTGACCTCTAACAAGGCATTTTCGCCCACAGGACTGCCGCATACTGGATGTTTTTCACTTTTCACACCATTCTTTGTAAACCCTAGAAATGGTTGTGCGTGAAAATCCCAGTAACTGAGCAGATTGTGAAATACTCAAACCGGCCCGTCTGGCACCAACAACCATGCCACGCTCAAAATTGCTTAAATCACCTTTCTTTCCCATTCTGACATTCAGTTTGGAGTTCAGGAGATTGTCTTGACCAGGACCACACCCCTAAATGCATTGAAGCAACTGCCATGTGATTGGTTGATTAGATAATTACATTAATGAGAAATTGAACAGGTGTTCCTAATAATCCTTTAGGTGAGTGTATATTTTCCCACCTCAGGCATTAAAAGATTATTTTCAGTTTTTTTTCAGATTTAAACTCCTTTTATTCTCAACACCACAGTGGACAAAATGGAATTGGTTTAAAAAGGATTTTACACATAACTTGCTAAAAAAAGAACTACCTTCTGCCCATGTGTCCCTCATAACAATTTAATAACTACAAATGTAACATTTCTGATAATTTAAAAAAATGTATGGGACTGAAGTTAAAAATAAACGAATTGTGTGTTTGTGGTCTCTTTATTTTATATTATATTAATTTAGATGTTTAACTAAAACCACAATTGTATTGTGTTAATCATTAACATGTCAGATGGTAATCGGCAAGAATGCTTTCCTTTTTAATTGTCCTACCTATTTTTTCCCCAAAAAAATATTAATGTGACAAGGTTGAGAATACCGTGATGGGGTTGAAGACTGTACTGGTTTGAAGGAAGGCATTTGCTTCAATGTTATATTTTTAATTTTGTCTCTTTCTCATATTGTGCCCTCCTTTTGGCTCAACATATTTGCATGCACAACACTGTCTTTTTTGTTGCTGCCATTTCTGACATAGAATGCTTTTTAAGTAGACACATGCACATTACATCAAATATTCTATTTATAACAACATTTTGAGTTGTTATGATTTTTGGTAAGTATGTCTTCACTGAAACCATGAGTATTTTATAAGTATATATATTTAATTATTCTTAAATGAAGTGAAAAACTACAATGAGAAATATACAGATTACAGGGTTGAGTGTGACGGGGTGGAGGTTTTTTTGCACAAAATGGCCACTGCTCATCTTAGGAGAATAGACCATGTATGGCAGCAATGAAATAAGTAGGCTACATTGGATATACGCATGGATAAAAAAAAAATCCATCTTAATTTTTATGTGATGGGGTTGAGTTGTTAAGCTTGACAGTATCCTCCATTGACTAGGCCTCAAAAATATTAGTGAAAAGTATATTACTACTTAGCATTTTATGCAACACTATTAAAAATACCTGAATGATGTCATTCCTGCTAAATGATGTAACATATGGGTGGAGTTTGAATTATTATATGCAGAGAATAGTTGGTGATGGGGTTGAATTCAGACTGAGGGACACAACTTTATAGTCTGTATTTATTTAACTCAAATATCTTGTATTTTTTTTAGAAAAACATTTTTCACAAGAAAGTAACAAATAAATACATACAAACTGTGCACATCTTGTTAAATATTTTCTAAGTACACATTCAGTGAAGTGACTCAGAGACAACATGCTCATATTAGTGTACAATAGATATAAGACATTATTTTATGATCAAAATAATTTAAGTGAAATATTTTTTAATTTTATTAATTATATATTATTTTATTAATAATATTATATTAATTATGATGAACATTCAAAAGTATTGTGAAAAGCTTTTAATATTCCATTTTGGTGAACCACTACCTTAAAAGGTGAAATATTACCGAATCTCAGGAATAACCCAAACATGATGAATGGATGATAGCGTGACATCACCGGTCCGGCGCCGCCTGCAGGTTCATACCGAAACACAACAACATAACAGCGTCACTCATCAGTCTCTCACTCTCTCTATGCACAGTTGGTATTGATAATCAAAGGTGACTAAGCTCAAATTGGGCTTCTGCATCAGCTCCTAAAAGGATTTCAAGCGCTATCATGGCGTCAAATGGTAAGATAGGTCAATGTATTAGGCCTATTATTATTTTTATTTTATTATAATCGCTAACGTTAGGTTTTGACGAAAGATAGCATCTAATGCAAAACGTAAGGTTACCTAGTAATTTTCATTTTTATTGTTCACTCACAAGTGGCCTGGTGATGTAATGTACGTTTTATAGAAGCAATGGACCCATTTGGAGCATTTATATATTGTGAAAAGGCGAAATGAAGAACATGTCGGCATCCGCCATTTTGTTTGCAGCTCTTTCGATTTGAGCTGGTTTGTTCTATAACTGACCTATATTTACCCAGAGCCCATACTGAATATTTTTTCCATTTAAATTCAGTTTAATCTCTACATCACCTCTTTATTTCTACACTCAGGCATCCTCTAGTCTAGTTACATCACACTGGTAGCGACGCGACAAAAAATGTAACGCCCCCATTACGAGTAACGTTACAGAACTGTGTGAGCGTAAGGTTTCATTTATTAAAACAGGAGCTTGTCTAGTTAAAAAGTTAGATTACCCAAAAATACAAATTATGTTATCATTTACTCATGTAGTTCCAAACCTGTATGACTGACTCTTCTGTGGAGCATGAAAGAAGAATGTTGGTAACCAAACAGTTTTGGTCACTATTGACAAATAAGTTTTCAAAATATCATTTTTTTTGTTCCACAAACGTATTTCATACAGGTAAAATGTCACGATTCTAAAATAATTATTACATGTTCGTTTTTGGGTGAACTATCCCCAGACTAGTACTCTATCTTATCTCCCCAAAGCCAATGCAGACTTTTTATCAGATTCAATTTCACGATCTTGCCAGTATATGTAAATTACTAAAAAAACAAACAAATAAACACCATGTATAATGTACATTGTCTTTTTTCCTTTAGATTATGCTCAAACCTCAAGCCATGGGTAAGTTTAATCCATCCTTTCCAAAGTCTTATCATAATATTGCATTTACCGTAAGATTTCTCACATTTAATATTAAAATAATGAATTAATTTTGTTGTGCCAAGTTATGGTGGCTATGGAGGACAGTCCAACCAGAGTTACAGTCAACCCCCTGGCCAAAACTACAGCCAGCAGAGCTTAGGAGGATACAGCCAAAACTCAGAGAGCAGCTCTGCTCCTTATAATCAGAGTGGATACGGCTCCAATTATGGACAGTCCCAGTCAGGTATTATACTGCAAATGCTGTGAAAGTTAAAGTCAACATGAATTCAAAATGAACAGTTCTCTTTTTTTCGTTCACATTCCCTGTGAAAAATCACATTCCCCATGGAGAGGGTTGCTTAAACCCACAAACTAAAAAAACAACCCGCGGAAACGGTGTAAAAGTAGTCCAATTGTGTGGCAAAACTATGGATTTGGCCAAATCCATAGTTTTCCCACGGGGTGGGACAGCTGTCACTCACATGAAATCACAGCAGTAGCAAACCACTATGGACCAATCAATCAAACCAATCAATTCCGAAGGACAAAATCAAGTCCTGTCCTTTATTTTGTTTCTTGTTCAAGCAGCAGTTTCACTCGGTATATACGTCACAATAGGCAAGAAAAGACTATCACAACTTCCATTTCATGCCAACTTTATCTTTTTAAGGAGGATATGGGTCTCAGCCCCCCTCTCAGGGCTATAATCAGTCAAGTCAGTCGTACAGCTCTGGAGGCTACAATAACAGCAGCCAGCCTCCAGCTGCTCAAAGTGGAGGATACAACCAGCAGTCTTCTTACTCAGGCTATAACCAGCATCAATCTGCTACTTCATCTGTCTCTGGGTGAGATTTTACTTGTGAATCTTTTTGTCAGTGTGACTAAATTCTAGTTTGTTTTTTTATGCCCAGAATATGGCATTATTGATAAGAACATGTTAAACCTATTTTGTGTTTCAGTAACTATGTGAACAGTTCCCAGGCATCTGGCTACGGTCAGCAGCAACAGCAGCAGGGTGGGGGTGGCTATGGTGGCAGTGGGGGTCAGTCTGGAGGATTTGGGAGCAGTGGAGGACAGAGCGGTGGATACGGGGGTAGCGGGGGCCAACACCAGTCCTCTCAGCATGGAGGAGGTCCTTACAACCAATCTCCCAATTACAGCTCTCCTCCACCTCAAAACTATGGGCAACAAAATCAGCACGGACAGGGAGGTGAGCTTGAGAGATTCCTTCAGCAAGTTAACATATAGATTTGACTCGCTATATAATGATCCTGGTAATAGAAAATAAAGCTGTTCAGTCTCTAATTGTAAGACTAGAGAATTTGCATTTTCCATATTTAGAAACTTGTTAGCAACTTGCTTTTTTAAAAAGTTCAATGGCCTGAATATTTATGTTTATGTTGTAGAACAAAACAAGTAATTGTAACCACAGACCTTATTGACTATTAAATAAAATTTTAAAAACCTAATAGAAATTCCTAAAGAAATATTACAATTCTATACTTTTTTTGTCTACATTAAAAAAAAAATCAAATCATGTTACCAGTGAATTTAGCCATCACAACATTACATACAGTATGAAAAATGGATATTCATTTTGAAATTTTCTGAAGATTACATTTAACAGTGTAGACAACTTTTAAAATCTGAACATATTTTAAAATACAAGCCATCATTCTCTTGCTGACTTTGTAAATGGTTACAGAGAACAAACTGGGCATCATAAACTTAACGACTGAGGATCACAAACTACAAGTCGTTACAAACACAAACTCGCGCATATACGTGCTTCACAAATGCGCATGACAAATGTAAACAAAATATGTTCTAAAATTGGCTTACATTTTTTTTATTCTCTGTATAGATTAATAAATAATTAGATTTATTAATAAATATTAATATGGTATTAATAAATAATAAATCTTAGTCTGAAACTAGAAAATCTGTGTCTGTGCCCATCATACACTACATGATTTTCTGTGAAGTCTGGCAACTCAGATCTGCAGACTGGCTCTGACTTTCAGTAACTAGCATAAACCCATCTAGACTGTAAATTAGGGATGCAACGATACCGCTTTTTCAAAACCGATCCGATCCGATACCAAAATTCTGAGTATCGGCCGATACCAATCCGATACCAGCGCAGTTTTTTTTTTAAATCAAGTAGAATTTCTATAACTCTGTGTGTTGAACTGATAATCACTCTTTTGTGTGTTAAACACAATCTACTTAATACAGACAACTTCATTATAAAGAAAAACAACAAATCCAAAAAATATATGATCATAATATATGTCAAAAATGCTATTATAAACTAGATTAGTGGATAGTTCAGCAGTAAAATCTAGTCTAGAAATATCACGAGTGCACAATAATTGTATAAAATCTGAACATTTAGTGAAAAAAAAAACATTTAGTGGGGAACAAATAAGAGACAATAAGTGTAACACTAAATCTTGTAAAACGTTACACATTGCTCTTTATATTGTTGTAAAATACATTCATGAAAAACAAGATAACAAAAATCAAAAAGATAATTTTTTATAGTAGCCTAGGCTATGTAATTTGAGACATGTTTTAAATGTATAGCACAGCTGTTTAATGAGGCAGCAACATATGATATATAGGACAGAACAAGAAAGGCTATTAATAATCCTTCATTGCGCAAAAGGCTCCAATACAGTGCGGCACAAAGCGCTTATGCACATCCCAAGCGCAGAATGATGCGCTTGAAGCAACACGGAGTCACAGCGCGCAGCACGTCGAGTCCGCATTGAAAAGTTCAAAGCACAAAGGAAATACATATTGATGCGTAGTGTATTATACAGTATCTATCTCCATGCAATAGTTTATTGAGCCTTTTCTTTTAACAGTTTTAAATATCAGTTACTGTGCGCGTGAAGAACAATTATAGTGCTCTGACTCCAGTGTTGTGATCTAACAGACACACGGTAGAAAGTAACATGATTTAGTTACAGCAATAAAGTCCAGCAATATAAAGTTGTTTTATGCGAAACCATAGACCTTTATCTACAGATCAAGTATAATAATATTAACATTGAATCATCTTGGAGAGAGTTTCATCATGTTGACTGTCGTACCCGAACGTGACGCGCTGTTTGATGCTGAATGGAGAATGACTGACAGCCGCAGCAGAGGGAAAAAGTTTACGTGATCTCGAATTTAATGACTTAAATATTAATTTATATCTCACATTATACTATATAATGGCTTCAGAACACTTATAAGATAGTGCACGAAAACTTTATGGTGCTTTATAATGTTTTTGTGCCTTTTGTGGGGCAAATATTTGTGCCTTTTGTGGGTTAACTATAACACAGAATAGTAGACGCACAATATCGGATTTGGATCGGCCTCGTCTGACCGATACCCGATCCAGCAAAAATGGCAGTATCGGAGCCGATACCGATACTGAGTATCGGATCGGTGCATCCCTACTGTAAATCGGGGCAAAAGTCGTGTAGTGTATTATAGTCTTAAGATGACGGCAAAGGTAGTCTAAATGTAAATATAGAGGAAATGAGCATGCAAAACTTTATATCGAAGGGCCGGTCAGTTCATGTGTTTTTTTTGATCGGATAGCTATCCATTTTGTTAACTTCGATTTACACTTGGCCACATAAATGCGTCCCTGCAAAACGAAAATAAATCTGTTCTTCAATTCCCGTGGTATATGCTCATTTGATGGAGTTCACCTCAACGAAAGCAGCAGGTATGAGCTGCAATTTATTTATCATCGGCTAATTTCAAGGTCAAAGCCCACAGTAGGAGAGAAAGTGGCATCAGCACTGGTAAGATAATTTAGTCTCACTACTTTTAATGAACTTGATTGTATGCTGAGCTTCAGGATGCGACGGCAAACCTTTTAGTTTCTTTTGTGGCAGTTTGCACGTCGGCTTGCTGAAGAGATGGGCTACTCATCTGCGTCGGGCCATATCTGTGGCAATGTGTGTTGCAGTCGAGCTGTCATGTTGCTACCGGGAGCCGTTATCCTATAACACACCCTCACACGTTTATTTTTTTTCTTATTTTGGAAGGAGTAAAATGTATGTGGTTTCAATAATCCATCTCAAATGTGTTTCGGAGGGCATTTACACCTTGTCTTTTCACTATCTGATCATAGAAAATTCATGGTGTCCATGTGTAAATAGGCCCTAATCAGTGTTGTGCAAGTTACTTCCAAACTGTAATACATTATATATTACTTGTTACTGTTATTTAAAAGTAATTCATTACCTTACAATATTACTGTCTCAGAATTGTAATGCGTTACATTACTCCTGTATTACTTTTGAGTTACTTTCACCAAAATAACTATACAGAAGTAGAACTTAACATTCTAAAATGACTAGGGCTGTAACGATATGCGATATGAAACCGAAATCGCGACACTCAGATCCACGAACCTGCAGAATGGCGACACACCCCTTCCAACTCACAGCGTTATCCATACCGTCCAGATCCAATGCTACCACATCTTTAAATTACTATTAGTATTATCTGAAGTTAACTTAACATTATAAAATACGTAGACCTACACCACAAAACTAGTTGAGGATAAATTATTTAAAATTTGGGAATTCCAGCGTTATGGACATTACATTTGCAGTCAAAACTTGAAATATAAATTCTCAGAAAATGCATTAATACCAAAATATTGAAACGTCTGTTTATCCATAGGCTCCTCCCTGAAAGGAGTCCAGACATTAGAAAAATATCAGTCTACACATGCGTTTTATATTTAATATTATGGAAATAGACAGTCATGCGTGACAAAAAAAAATCTTTAACTTTTAGGAGGCAACGATTATTTTTTTTATTTTTTTTATTCTGTGAATTACACTGCGCAAATCGGATGAAGAAGGGTTGGCTCTCCACAGAACATAAAATATTCATGTTATTTTATTTTCCGTGTTCCCATTTATGATGAAAAAACAATGTTACAGACGTGACAGTTCTCCGTTACGGACGCGACCGCTCTGAAGCGGCACTAAAAGACTGCTTTAAAACTTTCACAGAGACCTTACACACACAAAGCCTTTCTTTAAAGTGAATTTCGTTTTGTATTAATTGTATCTTAATTTTAACCAATGTTTCGTCAACCAATTGCCTGGATTTAAGCGCGTGAACTGGAGCGCGTCTCATAAATGAAACGAAACTCAGCGTATAAGTAGGCTATAGCCTATTCACGGACTTGAAAAATATATCTATATTGAAATGTCTACTTGTAAACAGAACAATTCAAAACGAAAGAAAAAAGACTGCTCTCTGCTTATGAAATGAAATGTGCATTTCTCTCTGGTGCATTCACTAGGCTACTGCGAAGATCGCGAGTCAGCATCGTCAACTTCATCTTGACTTTATTAATAGACAATTAAAATGTCTCCTTGCTATATTTGACATATAATCATTGCTTTTGCCGGTTCTTTTTGACAGCTTTTAGGTGCTTTATCGGCAGCGCCGCCGCCCTTACATGAACGCGTCACCACGGCATCAAAAACATGATTGCGTGATGAAAACATGAAAAATACCACATAAACATAGCCTAAATGTTTAGAAAGAAAACACAGAACTAATAGCCTAATGCTCATACGTCCATCTCGCGAATGTATAGCCTAGTCTTCTTCATGCCATCTTTACCATTAGCCGCTTTTCCACTGGCGAGCACAGAAGCCGAAATCATACCTCACGGCACTTCTGTAAAAAATAAATCGCTATACAAATATATCAGACGCTGCCATTTAGTCTTTATTTACAGACTTGGACACCACACGCGGCTATTGACTGACCACGAACAGTTAATTTAGCCTACTTGCATTTTTCATTCGTTAATGTCTCGCGGTCTTGCTGTTTTTTGTTGTTGTTTGTTTTACAATTAAAACTAAAAGTCTGTTGTAACGCAAGCCTTACTGAACATGTACTGAGTAAAATATTACTGAAAATTGATAAGTAATGCCTTACACTACTGCGTTACAGCAAAAAGTAATATGTTACTGTAATGCATTACTTTTGTAACGCGTTACTCCCAACACTGGCCCTAATACTGGGATCAAGATGTTGTACATCTCGACTCAAAAAGTTATTTCAAAAAGTGATTGTAGTGAAGGTTCAGTGTTGGTGTGATGGAAGAAGACAGGGGTCGGCGTGACTGGGACTCGTACACTTTTATTTGGTTGAGAAACAAAAAAAAATGCGCTGTGCGCGCTCTAACATAAACCACGTTCAAGTTCAGAGAACACTCTTTCCACTATAAATATATTACTCTTTTCACTGTTTAAAATATCACTCTTTCCACTATATCAGGTAACACTCTTTCCACTTTCAGGGTCCAGCTCACGTCTCGTGCACGAGTACCCAGTCCTTCTCTCTCTGCTCTCTTGCACCAGCCGGCTTTTATGCGGTCTCCCCACGCCAATTACTGCAATCAGAGACAGGTGTTCGTCATTTTGTACTTGACCTACTTACTCACCACTCGGCTCCGTCGTTGCTCTCGCACTACAGACTTCGCTGAACCACGCCCCCCTCGCCACATACCCCCACCGCCCGACTCAGGCCGGGGAGCCGTCCGTAATAACGTTACGGAAACCTTCTGTAATATCCAGCTAGCCCCAGGAACTGTCTAAACCTCCTTTTTGGTCTTAGGTCTCGGACAGGTTGCAACTGCTGCGGTCTTATCAATTTGGGGACGCACCTGTCCATGACCCAAGTGGAAGCCCAGATACCTAACTTCCACGCGCCCAATTGCACACTTCTTTGGGTTGGCGGTGAGCCCCGCCCCTCGCAGCGTCCTGAGGACAGCTCGCAAATGCTACATATGACGCTGCCAGTCGTTACTATAGATGATAATATCATCCAAGTAAGCAGCAGCATATGCAGTATGCGGCCGGAGAATTCTGTCCATCAGGCGCTGGAAGGTTGCGGGAGTCCCGAACAAGCCGAAAGGAAGAGTAACAAATTGGTGTAATCCAAACGGCGTCGTGAAAGCAGTTTTTTCTTTAGATATTGGAGATAAGGGGATCTGCCAATACCCTTTTGTCAAATCCAGTGTCGAATAAAATCGAGCGGTACAGAGCCGATCAAGCAATTCGTCAACCCGTGGCATTGGATATGCATCGAATTTCGACACAGCATTCACCTTGCGATAATCCACACAGAACCGGACGGAGCCGTCGGTTTTAGGCACTAAAACTATCGGGCTTGCCCAGTCACTGTTGGATTCCTCTAATACCCCCATGTCCAGCATAGCTTCTAATTAATCCTGAACTATTTTCTTTTTATGTTCAGGTAAACGATACAGCCGGCTGCGTACTATTACGCCCGGTTCGGTATCAACGTGGTGCTGAATGAGATTTGTCCGACCAGGTAGGGGCGAGAACACATCAGCAAACTCTGCTTGTAAATTACGCATGTCAGTGATCTGGGACGGCGAGAGGTGGTCTCCAGCAAATGCCAGAGCGAGAGATTGGGGTTTTGAACTCGCTTCTGGGCCGAGATCCTCCTCCCCACTTACCACCGTCGCCAGCATCACTGACTCCGCCTCATTCCATTTTTTAAGGAGGTTAAGGTGGTAAATTTGATGTGCCCCGTCCCTATCTGATCGGACAACCTCATAGTCGAGGTCCCCGACTCGCCGTGTGACCACAAACGGCCCTTGCCACTTCGCGAGTAATTTAGAGCTGGATGTGGGGAGCAATACAAGTACTATATCTCCCGGTGCAAATTTGCGTAGTCTAGCCCCCCTGTTGTACAGCCGACTTTGCTTGTCCTGAGCCTGTAACAAATTCTCCATAGAGAGCCGCCCCAAAGTGTGGAGTTTTGTTCTCAGGTCCAAGACATACTGAATTTCGTTTTTGCTATTCGAAGGTCCGTCCTCCCAAGCCTCTCTAAGCACGTCCAGCACACTGCGGGGCTGACGCCCATAGAGAAGCTCGAAGGGGGAAAACCCCGTGGAGGCTTGGGGGACCTCGCGTACAGCGAACAAGAGGGGTTCTAGCCACTTATCCCAATTTTTGGCGTCTTCCCGTACAAACTTACGAATCATGGATTTTAACGTGCGATTAAAACGTTCCACCAAGCCGTCTGTTTGTGGGTGATAGACGCTGGTGCGAATCGATTTAATGCCCAATAATTCGTACAGTTCGCGAATAGTGCGTGACATAAACGCCGTGCCTTGATCGGTGAGAATCTCTTTCGGGATTCCCACCCGGGAGATTAATTGAAACAGTGCGCTCGCCACGCTTTTAGCGGAAATATTGCGAAGCGGCACTGCTTCTGGGTATCGCGTTGCATAATCCACCAGGACTAATGCAAAGCGATGCCCCCGTGCAGATAGTTCTAATGGCCTGATGAGGTCCATTCCAATTCTTTCGAAGGGGACCTCCATTAAGGGAAGAGGGCACAAGGGTGCTTTTGGGTTGGCCGGTGGATTCACCAACTGACATTCACGACAAGACGAGCACCACTTGCGCACATTCTCGTGAACGCCCGGACAGAACATTAAACGATTTAGTGTAGCTGCCTGCCCTAAATGTCCAGCCATCGGATTACAGTGAGCCGCCTGGAAAAGCATTTCCCGACGGCTCTTTGGAACTAATAACGGAGTTGTATCTTGCTTTGACTGGGTGTCTTGGGTCACCCGATACAACTTATCTTTTATGATAGCAAAATAAGGATATGAGGGTGGTCGGTCGGGGTGGAGGGCTGCCCGTCGATCGTACGGACCTGGTCAAACGCATTTTTAAGCGTCTCATCTCGGGACTGTTCCAGAGGAAAGTCATCACGCTCTGAAAGAATCCTTTTTTCAACCGTGTTCCGAACCTATGGGACAGGTACCGAGGGCTCCGGCACAGCCTCTCCTGAGCGACCGCTCCCCTCTCCTGCTTCCTTTTTGTCCCAGAAGCACCCGCGCACAAATAACCCAATAGTGTTTTAAACCCCGGCCAATTGGTCCCACACTATGCTTTTGGCCCCGAAATTGGATAATGACTGGCATTAAAGGGTAATCCATCACCTCCCCGTGCACACACCGAACCTTAACCGTGCGGCTCTTATCCAATGCCTCTGGTTGTATCAGATTTTGATGGATGGAGGTTTGGTTACAGCCTGAATCCACCAAAGCCTGATAGGTACCCCCCATAATACTCACTGGTATTTGGTACAACCCAGCTTGATCGGGGGCAGCCTGTGGTGTGTCAGGGACTCTGACCAGTGTCCCCACCTCCATCACGGGGCACTGGACCCACTGCGCGGTCTTCCGGGGGAGCCGCGCGACGAATTGCTCCAGTACCACGTGGTCTATAGTTCCCTCGACGTTGCGTCCGTTGGCCATCAGCCACTTGCGGCACGCGTCCCGGAGCTGCTGCGCAAAGGCGAAGGGTCGGCCAGATTCCCCGAGCTCCAGTGACCGGAACCGCTGTCTGCTCTGCTCCGGGGTCCGGCCGACCCGCTGCAGGATGGCGCGCTTGAGGTCTTGGTAGACCAGGAGGTTCTGGACTGGCAGCTGTTGTGCGGCGATCTGGGCTTATCCGGCCAGCAGCGGGATCAGCCGCATCGGCCAGTCCGCGGGCGGCCAGCCCCAGGCCTCGGCCGACCTCTCGAACAGCTCGAGGAAGGCCTTGGGATCGTCTCCTGTGCCCATTTTGTGGAGGTGAATGGGCTGGGCCGAGGCTGGAGCTGGCGATGATGTTGTGGCCCGAACCTCCCGGTCCATCCAGCTCCGGAACTGCTCACGGTCCTCCTGCTGGGCCCGGAGGAGTGTTTTGAACCGGCGCTCCTGTTGCTCCTCCATGGCCAGCAGTGCCTGGTGTTGTTGCTGGTGGAGTCCCGCGAGCGCGTGGATGATGTCCGCAAGTGGGGACGGGGACTGTCTGGCGGCGGCCTCTTCTTCCATCCCGGGTTTCGGCACCAGTGTAGTGAAGGTTCAGTGTTGGTGTGATGGAAGAAGACAGGGGTCGGCGTGACTGGGACTCGTACACCTTTTTTTATTTGGTTGAGAAACAGAAAAAAATGCACTGTGCGCGCTCTAACATAAACCATGTTCAAGTTCAGAGAACACTCTTTCCATTATAAATATATTACTCTTTTCACTGTTTAAAATATCACTCTTTCCACTATATCAGGTAACACTCTTTCCACTTTCAGGGTCCAGCTCACGTCTCGTGCACGAGTACCCAGTCCTTCTCTCTCTGCTCTCTTGCACCAGCCGGCTTTTACGCGGTCTCCCCACGCCAATTACTGCAATCAGAGACAGGTGTTCGTCATTTTGTACTTGACCTACTTACTCACCGCTCGGCTCCGTCGTTGCTCTCGCACTACAGACTTCGCTGAACCACGCCCCCCTCGCCACAGCGATTACAATGAAAGGCTTAAATGTTTAAGGTAGACATGTAATGTATTTCCATTTAAATATATTGTATTTAATTTCTAGGTTACAACCAGGATTCTCCACCACTGAGTGGTGGTGATGGTGGTGGTGGAGGAGGAAGAGGCTATGGTGGTCAGGATGGCGGTTATAGCCAGGACGGTAGAGGTGGACGTGGTCGCGGAGGTGGAGGGGGCTTCGGAGGTCGAGGAGTGAGTGGGTTTGACAGAGATGGTCGTGGAGGACCCCGTGGCAGAGGAGGAATGGGGTAAGCAAACATTCATATCACGCACTTCTTCCATCTCCTTCACCACATAAAGTCCACATGTATGCATCAGTGTGTCATTTAGGGAAAAAATAACACCTTCAGGTAAAAGGTTAAAATAGAGCCAAAGGTGTTACACTACATCGACTGGCTGGGCTGAAAGTAAATGGTGGCCTAGACAACGGTAAACTACAGATAAGGTGTATTGATTTGAGGTGTAAAGTATCGGTCTACTTAAAACAGCAATATGGACAAAAAGTGAAACTGAATACAGAAAATTTGTCCAATTAGGAGCCAGAATGGTCTGGTGTATGATTTATTGGTGATCCTCATATTCGTGTATTTACCTAAAATGATGCATGATTTTAAGTCGGTGCCAGTGTGCTGAATATTTCCGTGTCTACACCCTTCACAAGATGGAATCTGCCAAAGATTCACATAATATTGAACAAAAACTAATCAGAAGTTGCAATGAATGACCAGGTGTTGTTTTTTTTTGTTTTTTTTATAAGATTTGGTTAATCTTTGACTTACCAGAAAAAAAAAAAATAATAATAATGGGTGGACTGTCCTGTAGCAAAAAGTTGATCATTATATTAGTTGTCTATGGGAGTGCATCACATCACATGTTTTCCTTCACACGTCCACATTGTGACCAGGACAGGAGTTTACTATTATTATAATTGTATAATTGTAATTCATTGTATTTTTAGGTTTTATTTACGTTTTGTTTACATATAGTGTTAGCAGTATAGTACATTGTTTTCATTATGATTTCCCATTTTGACTTCCCTTTTTTCATTAATGCTTTTATGTTTTAGTTTGCAATTAGTTTTAAGTAGGGATGCACCGATACTAGTAATCAGGTTGGATACAATATTAAAATGTTCTGATGCCATTAAAAAAATGTTAACATGCAGCATATTGTGAATGACTATCGATGCTTTCCTAGAATTTTCTACAATTTCAAAAGTAACGTTGAGGTGTTTGACTTGTTTGAGTGGATTCATTCAGTCAGATGTTTTTAATGGGGAAAAGTGAGGACATAAGTGAGAGAGTGCTAAAACTCTTGCTTGCGCTCCATTTTGTCCTCCCCAGATGCCCTGGTGATCAGCAAAGTTAACAGTTCAGGAAGAGTTTAAACATTCAACCCTAAATGTGCTCGGAAAAAAGTCTCACAGGTATCGGCCAAGTAAAGTATTGGTGCATCCGTAGTTTCAAGAACATAGTTTTTTACAAACCCCTCAAAATAATAAACTTTTTAGGAAAAAAAAATGGTTAAAATTTTACATTAGCATAATTATTTAAAGCAGCAGGTCAATCCTATCTGGCTGTGATCTCACCTGTCCTCTAAACCTTCTCCATCCTCTCCTACAGGATTATTGTGTGTTGCAATGCTTTAATGAATCTTTAAATCTCCTCCTAGGCTGTTTTCTACAAGGTTCAGCGATTTAGGCTTTTCCTAATGAAGAAGATAAAACAGAAACACAGGCTCTAGACAACTGGGGAAGTGAAGATTAGTCAAGAATACATGAGGAATGTGTGATTTATAAATAATAATAATAAAGTTTAAGGATCCTTTCAAATCTTAAAATGATCCCAAAACAGTATGGAACAGCTGGATTAATCCAAAAGGGGGAGAGTGGTCACATCAGTTATGTCTATTAATTTAAATGCAAAACTGAATGCAGTGTATGCAGTTTCTGTCCAAAGAAACAGAACACGGATACCGTTTGGTATATAATGGGTGAAGGAAGGTCCTGGGCTAAAAATGTACCTTCGATCTGATAAAAGAAAATACTTGATTTGGTGAAAGAATGATTGAGTTCAAAGATGCACTGCAAAGCTGCATGGTAAAAAAATATATGGCAATTCTTTTGAGCAAAATAGGCCAAATGGTTATGATAGAGGGCCTGCATGACTTGGGGAAGGAATATCAAATGGGTTTCCAAAATTCCCTTATGGGTTATGAAGAAAGCTGAACCTAGTGAGAGGGAGCAGAAAAGAAAGGGAGCAATGGGGAACTTGTAGAAAGGATGATGGAGACGGGTGGGCCCTTTCCAGCCTCAAGAGTGAAATGGGGCACCACCCTCATCAACCTTCAATTCGTCTTGCTTCTCTCTCCTTCTCCGTCAGAATGGGCGATCGTGGAGGATTCAATAAGTTTGGTGGTAAGTGACAAACTCTTCAAACAAGGAACTTCAGGGGTTTAAAGAGAGCCTGGTCTAAGAGGGAGGAGTGGGTGTCTGGTCATGTCACAGAAATTTGCGTTGTATTCTTTTAAAAATATACTGAAATAAATGCGATAACCACCTTGTGTGTGTGGTAAATACAAGTGGTAAACAACTACGCTTTAATACATTTAGCAACAGCTTTCTCATTATGCATGGTTAAGGTAGAAACACAACGTCGTCTTAACCGTTATAGTAAAATACCAGGGATCGTTCACCTACAAATTAAAATTTTCAAATCTAAATGACTTTGTCCTCTGTGGAACACAATAGAATACATACAAGAATAAATTGAATGAATTATCCCTGTAAGTGCAATTTTTCAACAAATACATTCTCTTATTAGTGTCACTACACAAACGAGAAGGTATACAATGTAATATTCAGAGTTTAAAATTCGATTTTTATTAATTTATTTTAGATGGATTTTCACATGCGATCACTGGAATTGGAGATCTACTTGTTTGGGCAGGTATATCTGAAAGTCCAAAATCTTTTTTTTTTTTTTTTTTTTTTTTTTTACATTAATGCATTTATCAGACGGTTTAATCAAAAAGCAGATTACAATGCACTCAAGGTTAATATTTTTGTTTATCAGTATGAGCTTCCTGGGAATAAATCCTTGGATCTTTGCACCATGCTCCAGCTGATGTGCAATAAAGTCAGTTGTGGTTAAAAAAGACTTCATCTTCAATGCTTGTGGCAGTATTGTGTTTTTTTAGTGGCTGGACAATAACGGTGATATGCACATACCCTTGTCAGCTGTACAGTGTGGGACGGCATGTCTTCAAATGTCTGGGAGAATGTTGAACATTCAAAATATTCATCAAACTTAAATAAAAAAAATTCCTGTACCTTTTACTGGTTTTCATTTTTGGTCAATTTTTTTAAAAGTTATTGGAATTTACGTGAAGATTCCAATATGTGTGGGTTTTTTGTTTTTTGGAATTTTCCTTTTTGGAACATCCATTTTATACTCTGATCACTTTTCTTTTCAAAAGGTTTCTAATGTGGCAAACAGCTGGATTCTGGAGGTTGTTCAAATTCATTTATGTCCGGTGGTATTAGGGTTGTACTGGTCTGATGAAGGTCCTAATGGAATAATTCTACACACAAAAAAGTACATGAAAAAGTTATTTAAAACAACAGGAATGGAGGCCTGGAGATGGAAGGATTTAAATTACACATCATTTTTTTTCACAATGTATCACACGGTTTGAAATATGAATATCATGTTCATAATTGTTTGAACATGTCAGCACCAGCCGGAAACCAACATGCTTGTGATCACTACACTGTTTCTAACTGGTAATTACCTCAAAAGGAATCTAAAGGTAAAAAAAGGGGTCGAGACTTGCTTATCTGGCTAGTTCAAATACAGTTTGATATGAAGCCAGATCCCGTAAAAATGGTCATGGGTTTCATGTGGAAGGAATATTTGCTGAAGATGATGAATTGTGAACTTAAAGGTGGTCTTAAAGGCTGTTACGCTTTAGGCTTGAGGAACGTCTGTTTAATACAGTGAGTCATGGTCCGATTTACTAATACTGAAAGTATACCATTTGGGTTTCAATCTTATTCTTTTGATTAGACTGGTATAATGTGTAAGATTGTGGTTCATCATTGATCATCGTAATCTCTTTAAAACATCAGTGGTGTTGGCAACTATAATAATGGTTATCTAAATTACTTGTGGTTGAATAAAAGTTGAAAATGGTTGCTTATGCTGGGAAAATCTAATGTCTAGATTCACTCATAGACAAAAAGCATTGAGCCTTGTCTGACATATTGGCTGTTTGGAAATCATCTTTTGTGGGATGGAGAATGAGAACCTTATCACATGGCCTATGAACGTATTGTCATTGATGTAATGGGTCGTAATGTCACAGATTGCTGTGGTGTTCAGTGCTAATGGAGTTACTGGGTTCTTAATAAACAGGGTGAATGACTTGTGACTGGTTGCAAAGTGGTATTCAGTTAAAAGTTGTCCTTATTAGCTATGCATGTTTTACATATAACCAATGAGATGACAAAAACCAACAACAACAAAAGACCCAATAGCCGCTCATTGCAAAGCAGACTGTAAACGTATGGTCGGATGGTTTGGCAGGGGTTTAAATCAGATGGTTATTGCATGGTTTACGGCTTTCCAGAAAATGAGAGATTTGTGTTATAAAAGCAAGTACATGCAGTTGTCCGACATGTATGGGAGGAAAGAATCTCCTAATTGGGTCTTATTGGACTTATTTCAATTTTGGCCAGTTTTGTCAATTTTGAAAACGAGTCATGTCGATAAGAAACAATGTTCAGATAGTGTTGGTTTGTGCTTGGTACTCCCATTTAGTCAAATATGCTGCTACAGATTTCCATCAGGTTCTGCTTTCTATATCTGGAGTGTAAATTATAATTGATTGTACAGATGTATATGACCCCATTAAAGAAAAGTCAAAGGATTACGAATGAGTGTTTGTAAATCGTGTGTTTGTGTGCATATGTAATATTAATAACTGTTCCTTTCACTTCAAAGGGCCCAGGGATCATGGAGCTGGTGGGCCAAATAGTAAGTATACGGCAACTTCTTACTGCAGCTACTTGCATTATTAGACAATTTTCAAACATGATTATAAATTTCTAATTTTTGTTACAGTGCAGGAGCAGGATAACTCTGACAACAACACCATCTTTGTGCAAGGTCTTGGAGACAACTATACTGTGGACTCAGTTGCTGACTACTTTAAACAGATCGGCATCATCAAGGTGGAAAAGCAAAAAGAAGTTTCATTGTGCTGCAGCTACCTTTATAGTTCTCCTTGTCATAATATCTATTTTTTACACAGATCAATAAGAAGACAGGATTACCCATGATAAATCTATATACAGACAGAGAGTCAGGCAAGCTTAAAGGGGAGGCTACGGTTTCATTTGATGACCCCCCTTCAGCAAAAGCAGCCATTGATTGGTTTGATGGTACGTTAAAAGAGAACCCCACAAATGCCTACCTTCTAAAACAAAGCTGGAGTTTTTGGGCGTCTGTCCAGTCTGAGTCACATTCATCTTTTCCCCTCAGGTAAAGATTTTAATGGAAATCCAATCAAGGTGTCCTTCGCCACTCGCAGAGCTGAATTTGGACGCGGCGGTGGCAGCATGAGAGGTGGTCGTGGTCGAGGAGGTATTTTAGGTTCTCTCCTTCTCTTAGTCTCTGTTTTGTTTTTCTGACTTGGGTTTTCTCTCTCTTCTCGCAGGGCCAATGGGCCGTGGGGGATTTGGGGGAGTCAGAGGTGGTGGTGGCGGCTTCCCAGGTAACAATGGTGGTGGTGGTGGCAACGGTGGTGGCGGTGGCAATGGTGGCAATGGCGGTGGCGGCCAGCAAAGAGCAGGAGACTGGAAATGTTCAAATCCGTAAGTTATCCGTTTGCACTTACTTTTAACAGATTATTTTTTAGCAAAATGTAAATATTATCTTGCATCTCTAGTTGGATATAAAAGTATGTCCAATACTGCTAAATGAGACTATAAGGCATTACGATACTATAAACGGTATGATTATGATTTTCTAGAAGGCTGATTTGGAACAATTGTTTTGTCAAACCAAAAATGTACTGATAAAGGCGCTGTATAAATAAATTTCACTTGACTTGATAAATTCATATTTTCTGTACTTTTCTCTTATGCGTATGCAGAACATGTGGCAATTTAAACTTCTCATGGCGAAATGAGTGTAATCAGTGCAAAGCTCCCAAACCAGAAGGAAGTGGAGGTGGAATGTCACCGATTGGAGGTAAAGAGGAACTTTCCTGTGAAAATGAACTAGATGTTGTGGCAGCATCTGACTTATTAGTGATCGTGGATTGCGGCTTAAATGCACCTGTTTTTGTAGGTGGTTTTGGTGGAGACAGGGGCAGAGGCGGTTTCGATCGAGGTAGTTTCCGCAGTCGTGGTGGGGATCGAGGGGGCTTCAGAGGAGGGAGGGGAGGTGACCGGGGTGGATTCGGATCTGGGAAGATGGACTCAAGGTGAATGCGCTGATGATTCACAATGTTGCACATCTTAAAATGTTAATTGGTAGAAAACTGATTTTCAATATACACTTCAATATAGACACTGTTGTGTGTTTTTCAGGGGAGATCACAGGCATGAGCGCAGAGAACGGCCTTACTAATGGGAAATTCTCTTTTGTCCAAATAAGACTTTAATTCCATGTGGGACCAGTATTCACTCCACTTCAACACTTGTTACCTTCTTCCATACGTTTTGTGTTGTATGTTTTTCAAATAAGTGTTTTTGTTTTAGTTCTGGTAATATAAGTTTTTGTACTATTCTCTCTAGACTCTGATATTGTTAATTATGAATAACTTATTTTTTCTCTCTTTGAACTTGTTGGTGCTTAGATCATAGTAGTAATATTCGTGCAATTTATTAAATATACTTTCTTTGAATATTTTTTTTTTATTGTGGTTTAAAATTAAAAATGTCTGAAAATTAGTAAATTGTGATGTGGCATTACTTTATTATCTCAACTTCATTTCATTTTCAAGTACTTTGCATTTGTCGATCTCATTGACTTATGAGAGTAATAACCTGCTTATATCTCTAAATAAATTATATTTCTTAAATACAGGGTTATTATCATAGTTAACTAAAAAAACATTTTCATTACTTGAAATAAAATAAATGTTTACTGAAATTATATAATATATATACACACACACACACACATACAGTACTGGACAAAAGTTTAAAAAATAATGTTTTTGAAAGAAGTCTCTCATATTCACAGATTCTGCATTTATTTAATCGAAGAAAAAAAAACAGTAATATTGTTAATATATAATTACAATTTTGAATAAAGTTTTTCTATTATAATGTTTTTTAAATGTAATTTATTCCTGTGATAATAAAACTGAATTTTCAGCATCATTTCTCCAGTCTTCTGTGTCACATGATCCTTCTAAAATCATTTTAATATGCTGATTTATTATCAATGTTGGAAACAGCTGTGCTGCTTAATATTTTTTTTTCATAACCTGTGATACTTTTTTCAGTATCCATAGATGAATAAAAAGTTTTTTTTTTAAAGAACAGCATTTTTTTAACATGACAAACTTCTGTAGTTTGGGGTCAGTCATTTGTTCCTCCTTTTTTTGGAAAGAAATTAATACTTTTAGTCAGCAAGGATGTGTTAAATTGATAAAGTGATAGAAAAGATTTAAATTGTTAGATAAGATTTCTTTTTAGAATAAAGGCTGTTCGTCTTGACGTTTTATTCATTAATGAATCCTGAAAAAGTATCACAGGTTCCAAAAAATTTTAAGCAGCACAACTGTTTCCGACATTGATAAGAACTGACCAGCAAATTATCATCTTAAAATGATTTCTGAAGTATCGTGTGACACTGAAGACTGGAGTAATGATGCTGAAAATACTGCTTTTACATTACAGGAATAAATTACATTTTAAAATATATTACAATAGAAAACCATTATTTTAAATTGAAATAATATTTCACAATTTTACTTTTTTATTCAGTATTTTTGATCAAATAAATGCAGCCATCGTGAGCATAAGAGACTTCTTTCAAAAACATAAAAAATAGTAATGTTTCCCAACTTTGGGACATTACATTTCAGCTTGTTGCCAAAGTAACATTTTCATTTGGTTTAACTTGATGTGTTAAAATAACAAAGGCGCTTTTTTTAAAGGATTTTTCACAATTCGTATTCAAGAAGCAGTGTCATTGTATCTCACAAAATCTCATCTTAGGTAATCAGCTCTCAGGTCTGTTACCAAGCAACCCACGACTCGCAAGCAGCTGCTATGTGAAGTAAACGCTAGAGAAATAAAATAGGTGCGCTTTTAATTGAGTGCTGCAGAAAGAGAAGTTTTGGTATCATTATATTTCGTGGGAGTCTGAAATTATTTATCAGTGTTTTTTTGTTTTTCAAATTACAGCACACCATTTGGGTGTTTAAAAAGTCGTTCCAGCATCAAACATCATTGATCTTCATTTTGTATCATTTAATAAGTGACGTCATTCTCAGACAAGGCTATTGTTATGAGATTTTTACAATTACCTTTCAAATAATTTTGAATGCTTTTGGATGCTTCTGTAATACCCCTTTTCTATCCGTAGTTAAGATAAGATTATGCACATACAGTTTTTTTTTATTCGTTATGTTACTATTTTCACAAGTGGTACATAAGGCCTACATTTTCAAAACTCTTAGTACAAAAATCCAAACTGATCACACTTGTAACACAGCCAGTCTTTCTTTCAAAACTTGACCTCGTGCTTTCACTTGCCTAGTCATTACATTTTTTGTTTCAAACACAAGATCATTGTGATGTAACGAGAACATTTGGTTTAATCACTGAAACACAACATTATGATCTTCTTTCAATTTAGTACTTTTACCAATCAGTTCATTCAAACAATGCAAGATACATGTTCCCTTGCAAGATACATCACCCTTGTTGCAGAAATACTGGCCTACAGTAATATTGGGCTATAGATGCCACATTAGAAAATACACTTACATAACCTAACCATCTGTCTCCCTTCTATTGATACATCTCTGGTCAATCTGTTGTTACTCTATACACAGTTCCTCTTCTGTCTTTCCTTTCCCTCTCACTCTATGTTTACAAAGAGCAAATTTCTCTCTCTCTTTCTCTCTCTCTCTCTCTCTCTCTCTCTCTCTCTCTCTCTCTCTCTCTCACACACTCACACTCACATACACTTTCGTGCACAAACTTTGAACATAATTGTGGTCATCATCTAGGATTAAATCAATAAAATATTATTTTATTAATTAATAAAATAATTAATTTCATTTGGTTATCCGTATCGGAAATTGCAAAAAAAATAGAAAGAAACTATGTCAAGTATATAATCAATATAGAAGTCTAGATGTACCAAATTATTGATTGATTAACCATTGAGATCAGTTGGATTAAATAACAGAATGAGAATAGAAGCATTCAAAAGTTTGATAGTAAGAGCTTTATTAAAGGCAGTTACTGTGAATTAAACATTAGATGAAACATGTATGTTGTGTAGTGAAACACAATTTGTGTATTGTACTAACACAATTGAAAATATGCTGAAATGTTTGGGGAAAAAGTACCCTTTTGATAATCTGTTGTGATATTAGTATTATTATATTAATGTTATATAATATATTATATAAATAATATTAGTATTAAGTACTAAGAGTTTTGAGAAGGTACATCTTATTTGTGAAAATAGTAATAAGTTAATAATAAAAAAACTAATACAAGTCATTTTGTAATAGCTTTTGTCCTAAATAAGGTTTTGACTAACATCACCATGGTTACACAACAGATCAGATAGGATTCTAATGTTAGGATCTTTCTATAATGCGCCCCCTGGAATAGAAATTATTAATAATAACAAAAACACTATATAAACATTAAAAACACAAAAGCTCTTGGTGAAGTTTGAACTTTCAGACATTCAACCTCCAACCCAGGAATCAACAAAAGAACAGGTGAGAGAAAAAAATTACACTTGTCTACCATTATATTTACTACCTTATGTCCCACTAGTAATAGTGCAAAATACCCCCTTTTTTCAATAATAACAGTATAGGTTACCTATAAATACTGTACTGTTGTAGCTCCACCTGCTGTTCACTAAACTAAAGTGTAGTAGGTTCTGAACTTGTGAACAGAATGAGTAAGAATAAAACAAAATAAAATCTATAAAAATAAATGAATACTAATGACTAAATGTTTGTATGAAGTACTTCCTAGTCAGTACAATATGCATGTTGGAAAATGTGTCAATGAATCTCACCTCTCGTAGTGCAACAAAAAAACATGATACTGATAACTTTATGTAGCTCACAAAGATTTAGCTATTTATTTGTTTGTGCGATTTAAGATTTCTTTAGGAATATAAGCTACGTTGTAATTATCTAAGTAATTATAATTAATTATTTAATTAGTGTATATAAATTTGCCTTTCATGTGTCTCGAAAAACCTCAGTTTTAGTACTTGTGAGGACATTATTTCTGCGCATAGCTCATAATTTATCAAATTCTAAATAGGTTGGTTTAACTATTTATCAAAGTAAACATTGTTATGAACTTGTGCGATTGTTCGTACACCATGTAAATAACGCAGAGCCACGCAGCTGTATCAAGTTCGTACTTCGATGACGTAAATGAAAATGAAATGCAGATTCGCCACAAAGTTATGCTTACAATGGTCAAAATTATTTTGAGTTGATCGAAGAAAAGTAAAAGCAGAAAATAGCTTCATGTTAATGTATAGTACAGTTTTACTTTTCACGAAAACATATATATTTTAAAATGATTTAATAAATAATGTATAGCAAAGCCACATAGTCGTGAATTATGTGGAATGTACGAGTGCCAATGCAACTGCTAAATATTTCTAGTGACTGATGGCGAGCAGGCGAGGCTCTCAGGTTAGTAATGCGATGGCCGCTCACTGTATTATGTTATTCTTTTTAGTACATTTCATTTTCTGGCGGAATTTAAAGAATTTTGCCGCATCGATATTGCACCGGAATACTAGCGACACCGTTTTACATCAGATTTATGGTGCACATATCAAAACGGAGCTAGATTTTAACTAAGGATTGTCTGTTTTCCCCCGTCCGATACAGGCCTAGCTGTAGCGAGCTAGCGGCTGTCGGAGCGGGCAAACCTCCTCAAGACGCGCGCTCCGTTGTGTGAGTGTTTTGGGACACCGTGTAGGAATAATTCATTTTGGTATCGGAAATTTGTGTCGATTCGTTTGCTAGAAGTAATTGGCATTTGCCCTGACACATAATTTTTAAGTTGAACTTTAGCTAGCTCGCGCTGTGAGCAGCTAGCATCTTCAGTGTTTATTATGTTAGCGTGTTGTTGTTGCTAGTCGATATGTCAGATAATGCATTTTGCATTATAACCACAGTGCTTCTTGCTTATTACTCTGTAAAATGCAGCAGTAAGTCGTATTTTTATTGTCTACACTTTAATATATGATAAATGTGACATTTTAACTCGGATATAAGAGATGTCAGATCAGCTTGTCAGGTTGAAAACAAAATATTAGAGAATATCATGATAAAGAGATGACAACGAATTATAGCTCCCTAAATAGAGACCTCTTTGTCTGTTTTTTTTTTTTTTAAAGAAATGAAAACTTTTCACGTCTAACTGTATAATATGTTGCTTTTTTCCATTGTTTGATATTACTGTTTTAATGATTACACTGTCAAGTCTTCAAGATTAAAGTGTTAGTGGCTGTTCTGCATGTGGACACTGTCAGATTAGTTGCCTGGTGAAGTAAATGAGCCATAAGTGAAAAGCTTTTCTCACTGAGTCATTGAGTGATGTGAGCATCTGCACAACATCTCAGTCTCCTCTCTGTCTCTGCAGTGATAGCATGGATCCGGACAGCGGGGCGGACACTCAGCGAACTCTCAGTCTGCAATGGAAAAGCTATAAGCTTGTTCAAGACCCCGCTCTCCGACGGGTTGCTCAGAAAATCTACAGATATGATGGGATTCACTTTAGTGTACCGGTATGGACATGCATATATACTTCTAACCAGCAAAAAAAAACAGAGCAAGGAGTCAGCCTACAATTCTCTCTTTGAACAGGCTTTTTCATAATATATATATTATTATTATAATTTTTTTCATTTTGTTTATGGATATTTGATTATGTAAAGATTGTGTGTTCTGCCTATTTTTAGGATTCAGGATTCCCACCTGTGGGGGACTTGCGTGATCCAAGACCCCGCAGAATCTGGTCTAGACACACAGAGCTGTCGCTGCCAGTGCCCAAATTTAAGGTGTGTTTTTCTTTTTATCATTTAATGTATCAACCTGCTTTTCTAGTGAGCTCTTTGTTCTCGTCTTTTTTTGTATTCTGCATGCTAACACATTACTTAATTTCCCCTTTTTTTGTTATAGTTGGATGAGTACTACGTAGGCCCTATACCACTTAAGGAAGTGACATTTGCAAGGTTGAACGATAATATCAAGGAGCCGTTCCTGGCGGAGATGTGCGCCAAGTTTGGTGAGGTTGAGGAAATGGAGATTCTGTTTCATCCCAAGACCCGGAAGCACTTGGGCTTGGCCCGCGTCCTCTTCACCAGCACTAGAGGGGCCAAAGACACTGTCAAACACCTGCACAATACTTCTGTCATGGGAAACATTGTCCATGTCCAGCTGGATATCAAAGGTGCATCTCTCTCTTTAAATTATTGTCTTTAGTTTGATAATTAATATTCTGTAAGTACTTTCAATGCTACCTTTCAACAGTATGTCAGTAAGATTAAATTGTTTTTGTTTCGAATGAAATTAATACTTTTATTTAGCAAGAATACAATCAATTGATTAGAAGTGACATGCTGAATGCTGTTCTTTTGAACTTGAAATGAATCCCAGTTTCCACAAAAACTTTAAGCAGCATGACTGTTTTCAACATTTATAATAATAGTTTCTTGAGCATCAAATCGCCATATTCCAATGATTTCTGAAGGATCATGTGACACTGAAGAGTAATGCTGAAAATTCAGCTATTCCATCACAGGAATACATTCTATTTTTAAATATATTAAGATAGAAAATAATTATTTTAAATTAATTATATTTTACAATATTTCTGTTTTAGCTTTTGGATGGTTGTATATATCTGCTGCTTACTAAAATCTATAAGAAATGACTGGCTTATTACATTGTGCTTACCAGGTTTCAGTTAGTTTGAATCGAGTCTTTAAATTCTTATCTTAGAAGAAAATAGTCTATTTGCATATGAATTGACAAGCATTAATATGGTATATAATACACAAGTTTGAGCTGAATTGTGTGAGCTAATTTAGATAAGTAAATTTGAAAAACACTGATAGTAAAACAATGTGTTGTGTCTCATGCCAGTATTGATTCAAAATATATTGGTTATCTGGTGATGTAAATATATTGTATATTGTACAAAATATTTTGTACTTATTGGTATCGATCAATATTGGATATTTAATTCTGCTTACTCATTTCCCCCCTTTTTACATTTAGATGATCTTTTCGTCATCTAATGCTCACTTAAAATTAGGGCTTCTCCCTAATAGTCAACTAAACGTTAGTCAATGAGAAGAGGCTTGGTAGACTCAATTTTAATTAGTCAGGTAGTCGAAGAAAAAACTCCAAGGATTTGGCGAAGTCATGCAGTGACAGATCGTTAACACGGCTGGTCCATGCGGTAGTATGTCTGGCAGAAAATCCAAAGTGTGGGAACATTTCGACGGTAAAGAATGACCACAAAAAGGTGACGTGACCTCAAACTTATTTAAAATATGTAGGTAGTAGCCTAATGTTAGCCACTTTACATGGCTGCTTACTCTAATGTTAACGATAACCTAGTTAAATGTGCGCTAATATTAAGCCATATCTAAGTGTTCATGCGGAGTGTGGAAGCTAAATTATTGCCCTGGTTACTGCACAAAATGTCTAACTTAACTTCCACATCCTCTCCATCGAAGTGCGTTTTCTCAAAGGTCGGCTACATTGTGAGCAAGTCACGGAGCTCACTCATGCCCGACAACTTGGACAAACTCGTGCTCCTTTCTAAAGCTGTTATTTATATTATGTTACTTATTTTGTTTGCGTTCTCAGAGAAGAATTTATTTGTAGCATTTAAAATGTTTGATTTTAGTTTTATTTATTGTAGTATAAGTAAGTATTTACATACAATTGTAATGTGTGCATTCCTATTTGCATAGAGATGTCAAAACACATTTTAGAATAATGCTAGTTTATATCCTGCCATCTCGTCATTTCATGAAAATATGAAACAGTGGGAAAGTCAAACATTGCATGATGACATAAAGGCACCAGTCTGTAGTTGAATTTAAATTGTGTGCATGTTTTTCGTAGGCCAACAGAGGATGAAGTACTATGACTTGATTGTGAGTGGCTCATACACCCCTCAGACAGTGCCGACTGGAGGCAAAGCTCTCACAGAGAAATTTCAGCCCCCAGCCCCAACACAGCCAGATACGGTGAGTACACAAACAAATCTTAGCTCAGCTACACTGGAAAGTATGCTTTGCTTTCCTATAAGTGACTGGATTGAGGCCCCATCCAGACTACTGCATTTTAGTTTAGAAACTAAACCCAAAACCGACGCTCCATGTACGGTTGATACCGCCGCTGCACGTGGGAATTGTCATAGATCGCTCGAATAATAGCCTGCCTCCGGCGCATGTAGGCAGTTATAGCATTGTAAAAAACAGAATTTACTTGCACTAACGTAACTGGTAGTCCAGGCTGTTGTATGTTTTCTTCCGTTGTAGGACACCCAATCAGAGAGCCGAGCGTGAGCCTCTGCGTCATCGTTTCTAAAGTCCTCCGTTGTGATTAAAAATGCAAAACGGGGTCAGCAGCGTTTCTAAACTTCTCCATTTTAGGTCTTCGTTTTTGCCGTTTTAGTCTGGATGGGAGGTGCAAACGTAGCAAAAGGTCTCCGTTTTGGTCTCCCGAGAAAGCTCTTTTCGGCCGCCTGTATCCGGGATCTTGTCCTTTTGGTCATGACCCAAAGGTCATGACCATAGGTGAGAGTAGGAACGTAGATTGACCGGTAAATCGAGAGCTTTGCCTTACGGCTCAGCTCCTTCACCACAACAGACCAGTACATCGACCGCATAACTGCAGAAGCTGCACCGATCAGTCTGTCAATCTCCCGTTCCATCCTTCCCTCACTCGTGAACAAAACCCCAAGATACTTAAACTCCTACACATTACAGTCACTCAAATACCATGCCAGTGTTATTATCATGGTCATGGGTGGACCACAAAATGTGTGAAAGACAAAGAGCTATCAAGCCTCTTACAGTGCATTCTTGAGTTTCCAAATACAATGCAGAGGAAAACTGTTTCTGCAGAAGATAGGAGCGATTGCTTCTTCAATGTATTTGAAAGTGGTTGTGCTACTTAATATTTTTGTGGAACCTGTGATTAATTTTTTCAGGATTCTTTGTATAGAAAGTTCAAAAGAACAGCATTTATTTGAAATAAAAATCTTTTGTAGCATAAATGTCTTTTGTCACTTTTGATCAATTGAATGCATCCGTGCTGAATAAAAGTATACATGTCCTTCTGACCCTTACATTTGCTCAGTAACGTAAGTGAAAAGTATAGCGCTACAAAAAATTGCAGTCTGAAATATCATTTTGAGATTAATTTATTAGTGTTTTTAAAGAGTAATATAATTTTGACTTTTGAGTGTGTTAAATGACAGCGAATATCATAAATGTAAAAACCACATATGGACAATATCAACCAATACGTTTAACAATAAACGATATTGTAAATTGTACATCACTCATTTTTATGAAACTCACTCTAAATGCTGTTATTTCCTGTCTTCTTTTATTAGTCCTCTGATATCCGACGGAGGCTCTCCACAGACCAGACGGCAGTTCCTGCTCCTGCTGCTGCTGCGCCTCTCAACTCTGGCAGCACCACCCCTTGTTCTGTGGAAACTGGGTTTGGAGACCAGCGCCTAGATACCCCTCCATCCTCAATGGGGGGGCCCTATACCCCGGGTTCCTCTGCTTCTTCACAGGGTGGGGGCACCCCTTATACCCCTCGCTCTGGGACCCCTTTCTCCCAGGACTCGGGCTACTCTGTGGGCAGGTTGGTTCCCTTATTTACATTTAAAACTAATATTTCCTTGGTGAAGCTTCTTTAGCAAATTGGAAAAAAAACATCCCCTCTTTTTTTCTATCAGGCATGGTGGATATACCAGCACTCAGAGTTATCCCCAGCAGGATATGCTTCCATCTTCCTCCTGCTCCTCTTCAGCGGTCTCTTCATCATCAGGATTCAAGCCCCCTCGCTTTCATGAAGACCTACATGCTCTACCTCCACAAGAACCCTCCGTGTTCCACAGGGGTCGGCCGGGATATCCTTCATCTGCACCTTTCAGACCTAATGAACCTCCCTATCCGTATCCCAATGTTGGAGGTTCAGGGATGCACATGCCGCTACATACACCCATGCCACCTCCAGGGCCTCAGTTTGAGCCATCTCCTCTGTCTGACAGAGAGAGAGACAGAGAAAGGGGTCACAGGGACAGGGATCGAGAGAGAGACTCAGGAGGGCGCTATGGAGGCGGGATAAGCTCCCGTCGTTCCTCTTACCACTATCAACAGGATACTAACTCTTCGTCCACCTCTAAATCCTACCATTCGCATCACTCGCATCATCCCGACCGGCGAGAGGACAGAGACGGCAGGGGGTACCGGCGGGACAGTTCAGGCTCCCGCTCAGGAGATCACGGAAGGCATCGGAACCACCATCACTCCCACAACCACCACAGCAGCAGTGGAGGTGGGTCGAGTCGGCGGAGGAGTAGCAGAGACCGTGAATGGGAGCGAGATAGAGAAGGAGACTATAATAGCTCTGATCCACGTTACGGAGGGCACTCAAACTCAAGCCACAACTCATCCAACAGCCTCTCCCCTCCCTCTGCCTCCTCCTCTTATGGAGGATACTCGTCATCTAAAGACTTGTCCCCCTACGACACACCCTCCTCCTCCCGGCTGGAACCCTCACCGGCCTTTCATCCTCAGCAATGTGCCGGCGAGAGGGTTTTTGGAATGGGAGGTAGTATGGACAATGACTACCGTGCTCATTCTCACCACACACCCCTGGCGCCGCCGCCTCCACCTCCTCCCCTCCCACCAGCCTCTGTCATCGCAGCCGCTGTGGCCGAAACCCTTGGCACTCTTGATTTCGGCCAGGACAGTCCCATCCGAGAAGAACAGTGGACCAAACCTAAACGCCATCCCAGCACGCCACCCCATCCGCCTCCGACCTCCTCGCCTCCCCACGCCTCCGTACCGTCATCCTCCACCTCCCCGTCTTCAACCTCCCTGCCTCACCACCTCCCCTCTTCCACAGCATCCCTCTCTCCGCCTCCTCCACAACGTGACTCCTCCCCGGAACCAGACTCCACTAATGAGAGCCTGCCGTTCATGCACCATAGCAGCAGCTTGGACTCACGTATTGAGATGTTGCTGAAGGAACAAAAGGCCAAGTTTTCCTTTCTTGCCTCAGATGATGAGGACAATGAGGAGGAGGACAAAGAGAGAGGAAAAACAGACGAGAACACAGAAGGAGGGGGAAACAAACTCGGAGAGGAGAATGGAGAACGGCCTAGTCACAAGAGACAAGGAGAGACGGAGGGAGGCCAACAGAGGAGGAGAGGAGAGAAAGATGGACGTCGCAGCAGGAGCAGGAGGCAAGGTGGTGGAGTAAGTGAAGGCAGGAAAACTCCTCCAGAGGTGGCCTCCTCCACTCCTGCCATGCACAGTTTAGTGTCCGAATCTCTTCAGGGCCAAATGCCACCACCTCAGGAGGAGCACACAGCCTCTGATACACACATGGCTCCACATACTCCACCCACATACAATGGAGAGACACAGGTGAGTCCCCCCAATTACATTTGGATGGATAATGGATCTATGAGCTTCTTTTTTTTGATAGAAGGAAAACATTGAGTCAGTACATTAAACTAAGAAACGGGTAGCTTTGATTATATTGTGATGTGGATCTCAACTGGTTGGAGTTGCCCAACAATAAGTTGGCAGGCTAAACCACAGCAGAAGTGTGGTTTACTAGCCAAACACTAGGAAGTGTACAAAATATTGTATTAGTCGTTTCCTCTCCAAAGGCCAAAATACTGTATGAGTTTTTACATATTCTTCTTAGATTTGTCATACAGCCTTTGCCTTTTAGCATATTTGTTGCATATTTGTCAAAGGAAGATATTAAAAATATCTTAATTTATGTTCCAAAGACGAACAAAAGTTTTATGGGTTTAGAATAAGATGGACGTGAGTAAATAAAGAATTCGTCAATTTTGTTGAACTATCCTTTTATCTGTTGAAGCTGCTGAAATGTTATTTTTATAACTATAGTAATTCTGAAATGATATAAATGAACCAGTAAGCTAACCGAAATTAAACTGACATGCTTTTGCTCTTTTCTTTGTGCTCTGGTTGTCACTCCTTTGCACAGTGTCTGAGTATTATTTCTCAGTTTCGGTGCACCAATACATTTGATTCAAGCTTGAAAATGTCCTCCTCCCAGTGGAGTGTTTAAGTGTTTAAACTATAATCTTCACAATCTCTTCTCCTTAGCCATCTCCTCACTCCTCTGGGGAGGATATGGAAATATCCGATGAAGATGACAATGCCATCACCACAGCGACACCCCATCACGCTGCCTCATCGTCCTCTTCACCAGCCACCTCCTCGCAATCTGCCCTCCCCTCACAAACTCAAGACCCTTCTGCAAGCCCTACTCCTGACACCAGCCAGCACTTCAGCGCCACCATGCCACCTCCGCCCATCCCGTCTTACCCTCCCCACCTCCCTCCCCCACCTCTGCCTGGCTTCTCCCTGCAGCCACCTCCGCCACCTGGCATACCTCCTCCGCTTCCTCACATGGAGCTGCACCCGGAGTATCCTCCTCCGCTGCCGCACCATATGTACGACTATGCCAGCTCCATGGAGCTCATGAGCCAGTATTGTGGCGGAGTGCCCATGTCATTCCAGATGCAGACGCACATGCTCAGTCGTCTCCACCAGATGCGAATGGCCTCCTCCAACAGCACTACGGCACCACCTGGAGAAGTCCCGCCTGCCTCTGAATATCCCCCGTCATATCACCTCCATTCAATTCCCCCTCCACATGTACATCCACACCACCCATACATGGACCAAGATGGGAATGTTGCCTCCCACTACGACCAGGACCACCGCTACATCCCTCCTCACTTACCGTACGCCTACCCGGACCCTCACGCCGCCCAGCTTCCGCATCATCATGCCATCCCGCCTCCACACAGCCCCTGGCCTCCTCACCTACCACCCCAGCAGTTTCCTTCCCACTATCCTCCACCTGGCTTCGGCACAGTGCCTGGTGTGGATGGAGAGCTGTACGCAGCGGCAGGTGACCAGATGGCCATAATGGGCCACAACCCCTGCGAGGCCGTGGTGCAGCAAGTACTGGCAGCTTTGATTGAGGAGATGAAGAACATCATGCAGAGGGACCTGAACCGCAAGATGGTGGAGAACGTCGCCTTTGGCACCTTTGATGAGTGGTGGGACCGAAAAGAAAGAAAAGCTAAGGTAACATCAGAGAGTTTTCTTCATATTTGTTTTGAATGACCTATATTGTTTTTCAACCATGCCACCTCTTGCTCTCGTTTGCACAGCCATTCCAGACAGCCATGAGGGGAGTTGCGGTGGTGCGCGAGGAAGATAAGAAGGATGAGAAGACCAGCAACCGACCTCGAGAGCCACTTATGTCTCTGGTAGACTGGGCCAAGAGTGGAGGCATGGAGGGTTTCTCCCTGCGGGGAGCCTTGCGCTTGCCTTCTTTCAAGGTGCCTGTCTTTACCACCTCTTAAACATCTAAAAATTAAATTGCCTTTCCACTGTCTCTTATATTCACATACATCTGATATTCATCGAATTTCACTCCCTTGTGGCCGTCTAATGGAACTTTCAAATTGGTCTTGAAGCAGTCCTTACCCTTTATGTAATCACCATGTTGATGAATGAATATATCCACACAAAACAAATGATCTCCAATACATGTGAAAGAAAAACATTGAAAGTTTTCTAGGGCTAATTTATATAAATAATTATAAAGTATTATTTTGTACATAATTATTCATAATCGTCCATTTGACAAAAATAGTGCAGACATATATTAATTATAAATAATTATAAAAAGTATTATTTTGTACATAATTATTCATAATCGTCCATTTGACAAAAATAGTGCAGACATATATTAATAATTCTCTCCTCATGGTCATAGTTTTGATTCAAATACAACACACATGGTTGAATACAGTCTAGCTGCAAAAGGACAAATGTTTAATAAAATCAACCGAAGCTCAAATCGGATCCATATTTGCAAACAACAGAGAACATTATTTTATAGGTAGGCTGACAAAAAAGAATGTGTCCTATGATCATTTGACTATAATTTATGAGTTTAAATACATTAAAAAATTAAAAGATACTTGTTGGGTTATTAAAGTAATACCAAAAACACATGTCACATTTATTGCCTGATACCGATTCAGCTGCCAATATCCAGTTAAGTCTGACATCACCACGGTCCAAACACTTTATCAATCACAAAAGCAAACGACAAATAATACTAGTATATACTCGGGGTGTAATATATCCTGTCACAATATATCGCAATACAAAAATGCAACAAAATGTATCATGGATAGTGACTATATATATTGTGTATAATTCACTTAAATATTTTTCTTTACACAGACAATTTCATTTTAAGTTTACAGTTTTAGTGTCAGTACTACACTGCCCTACAAAGGCAAAATACCTTAATTCGCTAGAGTGTGGAACTGAGAAAAATGACTTTTAAAGATTTTACGCTGTCCCGCCAAATTAATTATAGGTAGGACACTGGAAATCTGGCAATAAGATGTTTTAGTAATGAAAATCATCTACATAAAAAATCTTGAGCTCAAACTTGACTTTTGATCACTATTTTAAAGTTACTGAACTCTGCCTTTGTATTGTCAACAAAAAGTTAGAAGTCATGCCAAGGCAAAAGGCAGTAACTTTCACATTATCAATATTTGGTTGCTGATCACCATTAACAAAATCATTATATTATCGCCTGTGTAAAATCTAATGATCATGGCATTTATTTTGTATGATTTACAACTACTTCTAGACATATGCTTATTGCCATCCTGTGCTTTGGTTGCATTCTGGTGCCGTTATTAATACATTAGACATGATAAAATACCTCCATAGTATCTTCAATTGGTACCGAGTGGCATAAGACTTGCTCAAACGCGCGTTCAAAATGATCACGATAAAACAGATCCTCGCGCACATTCGACCCGGGGACTGGAATGTCGATGGAGCGGGTTCAGACCATACTAAATGTTCTGACCGCATTTGTGCAGGACAAAGCTCAGAGGACATCAGAAGTTACAGGGACTGATGGCAGCTGTACAAAGTACACAGGCTACATCGTAATTTCAATTTTAATGGCGAGTAAAACAAAGGCAGAACACCGTAAAATCTGATAGGTAGCATTATTTGACAGAACACCAGCACAGTAACTTCATATTGATGCGCGGCTAAACAAAGGCAGAGTACCGTAACTCAATATGAGCGTTCCAGAACAAAGTTTAATTGCGGTAACTGGTGTTTCGGTGTTCTGCCTTAGTTTTTCATGGGCTTTTGGAATTTACTGTTAAGACAACCCATTATTTTCTCGAAAAAACAACGGAATTGACTCAAGATACTTATCCACATGATAAAGGAGGTCTTGAATGTGCCAAAAATATCAATAACTCATTTTCAACCAAAAACGAAGTTACGGTCTTTTGCCTTTGCACAGCAGTACATTAAACTACTATATATAATGTTGAATAAAATGTATAATAATGCAATCGGGGAATATTTGTCGGTCCTTATGTTACCAATAAAAAGTGGTTACCAATAAAATTGTTACCTTATGTTACCAATAAAAAGTAAAACATTATTTTAAGTATATCTAGTCAGTGACAGGATGCAAGCATATTCGTCCAAAATTATTCTGTATTTTCAGTTTCAGAATCATGAATATTTTTATTCTGGTGTCACAATTGTCCTGTGCATTAGGATACCAGCACCAAGTCTAAGCCTATTCATTTACACCCACAACGTAAAATCAAATTTAGCATTTTAATCAACAGTTAATTTTTTGTTAACTTTTTTATGTCTTGAAGTATCGCAATAATATTGTTTTGTGAGTTCAGTATCATGATATGTATCGAATCGTGACATGAGAGTATCGTTACACCCCTAATAATACTGATCGAAAAATCATAATCTTAGCCTTTATATCCATAGCAAAATCTCTATTGGCTATTCAGTGATTAATCTTCTCTGAATCGTTAAAATGTGGTTGTCTGGGACGCTATGAGCCCAGAGGCTGTAGTGTACACCCTGAGTTTTTAAAACCTTAGCTTAAAGATGTGCTATTTTAGTAATTGTACTAATAGGACGAAACGGCTGTTGAGACGGAGTAGTGGAGCAGACCACTTTGACAAGGAAACAACAATCAATACATCCTGCTTGACTTAAGCAGATACTTAAGCATACTTAAAATTGAATGGTTTTAACAAGGCAGGCACACTTCATTACCATGATTTGAAAATAATCCTATATAAAATTGTTACTAACGAGGAATGTGTTCTTCAGGTTAAGAGGAAGGAGCCTCAGGAGCTTGTCGAGGGTGATGAGCTGAAGGCCAGGCCTTCCACTCCAGCCGATGAGGAAGATGAAGGTATGGTCCTCATGCCGTTTTAGAGCTTGCATTAACTCACAGAAATTCTCTTTTTGACATTTATGTAATTGTACTTTTATAATAGGGCTGGGTAAAAAATATCGATTTCTCAATATTAATCGATTCTCATTTTTATGAACAATATCGATTCTTAAATCTCAAGAATCGATTAGTCATCCTGTTTTAATTTGATGAATGAATGGATCATTGTTGTGCGCATCCCATCCAATAAATCACAATAATCTTGGTGCTTTGTTAGTATTGATATGAAATAAAGTCTCAAATTTCAAATTACGTCCATTTTATTATGATATTCAAAAACATAAACCGTTTTGGCGCTGTGGCGTGAGATTGCTCCGGCGCAGCTCAAGAGAAGCAGCATCACATGATCTTCTCTTCCGCCTTAATAATACCAGTTACAGCTCGAAATAAACATGAATGAACATCTAAAAGTGAGTTAAAGATAGAGAACAACTTATCGAAATCAATATTGAATCGAAATCGAATTGCAAGCCTGTGAATCAAATCAAATTGTGAAATTTGTGTCAATACCCAGCCCTATTTTATAACTCTCTCTCTCTCTCTCTCTCTCTCTCTCTCTCTCTCTCTCTCTCTCTCTCTCTCTCTCTCTCTCTCTCTCTCTCTCTCTCTCTCTCTCTCTCTCTCTCTCTCTCTCTCTCTCTCTCTCTCTCTATCTATCTCTCTATATATATATATATATATATACACACACTTCCTTTCTATGTACAATCTTTCTCTCTCTCTCTTTCAGACTCCTATCAGGGGAAATCTGCAGACGCTGCTACAGGAAGAACAGAGGATAGGCGTGTGGCAGACAGAGGAGCAGCGCGGAGGAGGAGCAGAGCCAAGGCGCGTAAGCCATATGACCTAGACAGCGAGGGAGAAGAAACATCAGATGGTTCCTCTGAGAAGGTTGGTTTGTATGTCATTAAATCTGTCCTTTATGCATGTATTTGTGGACACAGGCTGGTTTAGAGTGTTCCATTACTTCATTACAATTTGAGCATTATGCAAAGAATGCCACTCCCATGGCCTGCACCAGAGAATTGGAGAGGCTCATTATGTTTTTAAAATGCATGCCTTTAGTCCAGTGTTTCTCAACTAGTGGGTCGTGGATCATTCAATAGGGGGTCGTGAGATTTTCTCTTTCTTCTCTGTGTTACACAGGCACAGCCAATAAGTGCGCTTCACAAAAGGCTCATTGCAACAGGCTACATTTACATGCAACCAAATAATTCGTTAGTAAACGCATTTACGACTCAATCGGACTGAAAAGCCTTCATGTAAACACCTTAATCGATCCTAATGAGCTCGATGTGAATGAAATTTCGATCGTATTGAAAGGGGTGGTTTATTCCTTTTCTAATCCAATCGAGAGAACATGTAAACACTTGATCGGATTGAAAACCGCATAGCATAATGATGTATGAGCTATTGGCTGCGCATAGAATAATGATGTACGATGCGCTGAATGAGCTATTTTTCCTGTTGAATAAAGTGTCATATAAATGACTCACTCCGCGTCAGTGAATATTTCTTTAATGTATATATTTATGAAAGAGGGTATCATGTCTTCAGTATTTGAGGTGAATCATTTGTTTTCTCCCATATAGTGTCACTATACATTTGGGGGATGCCCATGAAGGCAAAAAAGGCTATCTAGGTCAATAGTTATGTAGCTCTTTACTGAAAGCATTGCTATTGTAAACTTTTTGCAGAGTATATTCTGTTCTACTTGTTTGTTTTTTCACTAAATTGTGGCTAGATGGCAGCATTTCTTATTTTCTTCAAGTGCTGTGGAAGAATTTCAATCAGATGAGTTCAGACATGGTATTGTCATTATTGTGACTGGTGACTCCTTATGTTACGTTTAGGAGGAGGATGAAGACAGTGACAAAGTGGATGAGTCAGAAGGTATGAAGCCGCCTTGTTTTTCTTTCATTCTGTGCTCATTCATTTGGGCTCTTGTTGCTATTTGCACATTATCACAACAATTTTAGGCTTTTATATGTATATCTGATCATATCTAGCTTAATGTTTTTTGATTTCCAACTATTTTCTCTGTTGCTCATGTTTCTCAGATGAAGCCTTTAGTGCAGACAGTGACGATGAGAGCGTTTCTTCCTCTTCTTCTGAGAGCTCATCATCATCCTCCTCGGCATCGTCTTCCTCCTCTGATGAGGAAGATGAAGAGGAAGGTGAGCAGGCTGCAGAGAGCGAGTCATTGGATACAATGGATGAATCTACAATGGACAGCATAGCTATGGACAAAGAAAAGGGTGAAAGGTATGTCCCTCTGTGTGAAGCGATGGAATAAAGAGTGTTGTGTTGGTGGACTGATAAGTTGACATGACTCATGTCTAATTTTTACAGGGACAAAGCCAGCATTGACCAATCATCAGTTACTGCTGCGGAGGTCAAACTTGGTCAGTTAAAGATCATTCTGTTTTTTTAGGGAATTAAAGTAATAGAATAAATTTACAGCATTTATTCATCCTCATGTCATTTCGTATCTGTATGACTTTCTTCTGCTGAACATGAGATATTTTGAAATATGTTGGAAACAGTTAACAACATTCTTGTTGTATTCAAGGCAATACAGGTTTGGAACGACATGAAAGTGAGTAAAGTATGATGGAATTAAAAAACATTTTGGTGCACTTTTGAACAAAAAAAAAACATTTGGGTGGTATATCCCTATAATGAACAAATGTATAATAGTCCTGAAACTTTGAAACTCCTGATTTTTATTTTCAAAAATATTAAGTTTTGTGTTCACTTTATTCTTTCTTTCTTTAACTACCAGAAGAAGAGAAAACGCCTACAGCTGTGCCTTCATCATCTCCATATCCCCGGCCTTCTTCCCCTATCCTTCTCCTCCCCCCACTCAAGAAACGGCGCAAGACAGTTTCTTTCTCAATGGAAGAAAGCGAGGTCAAGCCCCCCATTCTGTCATCTTCTGCTCCCTCTCCATCTCCCACTCCTGTCTCACAAGCTTCAGACATTCCTACTTCCACTTCTCCCGGAAGCACACCCACAGCGGCTGCTCCACCCGCCGTCTCCAAACACACCCCAATGCTCCTTCCATTTGCTTCTCGTCCCAGTGAGAGTAACGCCCTGACTTCCCCTGCTTCCCCTTCCGCTGTTCTTACTGTCCCCCCACCAGTGCGTTCCCTGCGGCCTGATGAGCCCAAAAGGAGTCCAGGCACCCCGCCATCTCCACAAACTCCCACTGCCAAAAACTCCTCTAAACGTGGCAAAGACTCCCCTAGAACGCCCCCTGTGCCCGTCTGTCTCACGGTCCAGAACCTCCCGCTGGACCATGCCTCTTTGGTCAAAATGGCCTATGAGGACCCCATCCCTGTTCCAACCACACAAAAGGGTCGCATACGCGGCCGCCCTCGGACACTCAGCCAATCGGTTTCTGGCCCTCATCTGCATCCCTCTGTGGAGGAAGAGGATGAAGAGGAGCTGGAGCAGCGTCTGAAACTCAGGGAGCAGCTGGGAGTGTCCAGCCTGCTGCAGCTGGCCTCTGCCCCTAAGCCTGACCTGTCTGTGCTGGCCGATGTGGCATTGAAGATGGACCCGGAGGCAGATATCGACTCAGAAGAGACTGAGACCTCAGATGAGGCAGAGGAGCACAAGTTGGAGGAGGAAGAGGGCGACTTCTTTGCCCCACACCCACGTCAACCACTCCTGGATCCAGAGGGTCTGTTCGTCCTGCAGGAGCACAACTATTCTAAGACTCTTGCGCCTCCACTCCTCACATCTCCACAGAAGAGGACGAAACAGGACCCCACCGTCCTGCTTCCTGCAGACCTCAACCAGCACGGTGTTCAGGAAGCACCCGAAGAGGTCATTGGGGAAGCTCTTGCCGCCAGGGGAGAACCTCCGGAGCTGTACGAGGATCTTTCCGGGTTGGGCCTGCTGTGCGAAGCCAGGGACGCGGCTGATAAACGGATCAAGAGTCTCGGCCCACCATACAAGAGGAAAGGATCAATTAGCAAAGAGATGGAGATGGAAGAGAGGGGGAAAGCAAAGAGCAAGAAGAGAAGTAGGAAGGACAAAGAAAATGAGGAACTCCAGATCTCTAAGAAGCAGAAGGAGAAACAGATTAAGAAACAGAGGAAGCGGAAGTTAGAGGTTTGTGATTCTGTCTGGTTCTCATTACAGAATTTGAGTGAGAATTAACATTTAAACATCAGTTACTGTAATTATCGTGTAAGGATTGTGCTAGACGCATTAACTTTTCCAGCAACAAACTACTACTATATATACAACCTCTTTATATATTAGGGATGTGTGAAATCCTCGTTAATTTCATTAACGTTTAAATGGGATTTTGCAACCGAGCAGTCGACTAGTCTAACCCCGCCCCCAGAGACAGTCTGTATATGCAATCCATTTGAAATAGGCTTATTTATCTATGAACAGTCAGATCCCATACCGAATGCCACTAAAAATAGGTCAGATACATGTGATGTCCTTGCCTTAAATTATGATCATTGTATATTAAACTTAAACACTTGAACTGTGTTACTGTAACTGTTAGCAGTTACAGACATGTTTATTCAAATCAACTGAATCAATAGGCAGGACCAATAAGTTCAAACCTAATAGCATATTATAAATAGATTTGCTCAAATAAATGTTAGTCCACATAATTCAGCATGTTAAGGTATTGTTATTAGTTACCACAGCAACCAGGTTTGAACGCTTCTCGGGTATGAAAAGTGTATACACATGACGGGCGTCAAAATCGCAAGAAAAGCTTGACGTGTAAATTACTATTATCTCTAAAGGCGGGCTATCTCTAAAAATATCAATTTATATACTTTCTATATGCATACAACACACTTAATGTTGAATCAGTACTAACATAAACACAGAATTACGGACGATGTTCCTAGATTTCGGTGCGAGTTTGGATACTCGGCAGGGAACTACACTGCGACCAAAATGGTCGCATATGCGACCTTTTGAAATGCCATTGCAACCCTAATTTTTAATGGGTCGCAAATGTATCACTGATTATTTTTGTACCTATGTTTTTAGGCAATATGCTATGCTTTACTATGAGCATTTATTAAAACAGAAATGTGTATTTTAAGAATACGTTTTATAACGTGCTCTGAGCATTCAACACATCAAGTTGGCTTCAGCCCCGCGACCGTTACTTAGATTAAAACGTACCATTGTATCAGTGCTGCGCGAGCTCTCTCTCTCAGAAACACGGACGCGCGCACACAGAGAGAGAGAAGATAATTGTAAAATGAAAATTGGCTATAGTTTAAATTTTGTTCTTGCTTGTTTTTTTTCTGTCAAAATGTCAGAAAGCATTTTGTATTATCCATCCGTGTTTTTAAAATTCGTTAAATGACGGCCGTTTTACTGCTAACACAGCCCTCATTATAGGCCTATGTCGGATTCATTTAACTTATACTTGATATTATTTTTATAATAAGTGATTTGTTATGCTATTATTGGACTTCTTTCTATTCATTGTCAACTGTTTTCTATAAATATGTTTGTATTGGCTAACATTTATTCAGCTAATGCGTGTCCTGTTTAAAATGTGCAATGTTCAAACGCAAAGACAGCACGTCACAAATAGAAGCCGTTTTCCCTGGATATTGGAATAATAAATACAACACTTTTTTTTTCAGCATTTTTTTTTTTTACTCTTTTCTAGGGGTTTCTTAATTTTAGACAAGTTGACCAGCACACATTATATGCAATGCAATATAATGCATGCGTGTCCTATGTGTGACATATTTTGCACACAGGTAAAGGTGCCCAATATCAGTCATTTCTAAAGTAAAAAAAAGAAAAGAAAAGTGTTTTTAAAAATATCTCTTTATTTGATTATCAGTAAATTTGTTTTCTATACAGAGATATCGACCATAACAGCAATATTAATATCGGTTATCGGTATCGGCCACAATTTTCACATCGGTGCATCACTACTTACGAGTTCACGAGTCTGCCCATCTGTGCAAACCATAGCATGTTGAAATCCATTTTGCTCTTTGTGTACAGTATTTTCTATTGCAGTAAATCTATCCCAACCAATGTTAAAGAAAACAAAAACAAGGCGGCATGTGGTTTAAAACATGGCAAGTAAAATAAAAAGCACATCTGTATGCAATACAGTTTCATTATTGTTCATTATTATCCAGAGCGGCTTACTATAAATAATTTGTGCGACCAAATCATATTTTGCGCTAGTAACTGAAAAAGTTAGTAGTGCAAGTGCCACCAGTGGAAAAGGTTAGTGTAGTTCCCTGCTCGGGAGGTTGTGAGATATTGCACACGTTACGAGTCAGTTAACTTGGTAATCGCATCAAAGCAGCTGGTACACAGCTCGACTGTCCGGCACTAAATTTATCCCGAGCCGGCGGCAATCACAAGCTTTCGGGCTAAACACAGGGACTGGAGCTTTCAATGTTGCAAGCAACTATAGCTTCATATAGAAAAATTACAGAAATGTGTGTGCAAATGATTTGTTGAAAAGCAGAGAACAGTAGCCATTCAGAGAGAGAGAGAGAGAGAGAGAGTTTGCTGCCCCTGAGCTATAGTCCCATCGATCTACCCTGTGACGTAGTTATGTATGATTTGGCAATAGGGGACAGCCTGTACGCTGGTGAAAATCGGGCCGACTCCACAAATGTTTTTAAACATGTTTAAAAATGATCGGGAGGTGCTCGTAACATGCTTTGCTCGGCTCGGAATTCCTCTCATACGCTGCAAGCCGTGAGCATCACCGATTTCCATGCGATCATCTGCGTGCTCGTAAAACTGCAAAAAACGCACCATGTACGCCCGCCTTAAAGGACTAGTTCACTTTTAAAAAAACTTTTGCTGATAATTTACTCACCCCCATGTCATCCAAGATGTCCATGTCTTTCTTTCTTCAGTCGATAAGAAATTAAGGTTTTTTAAGAAAACATTCCAGGAATTTTCTCCATATAATGGACTTCAATAGGACCCAAACAGTCCAAGGTCCAAATGACAGTTTCAGTGCAGCTTCAAATGGCTTTAAACGATTCCAGACGATGAATAAGTCTTATCTAGCGAAACGATCGGTCATTTCAAAAATAAATAAAAGCACAAATGCTCGCCTTGCTCTGTTCTGTGATGCACGTTTGTGACGGCACGTAATACACAATGACGTTAAATTACGTTACCTATTAAAGTCCATTATATGGAGAAAATTCCTGGAATGTTTTCTTAAAAAACCTTAATTTCTTTCCGACTGAAGAAAGAAAGACATGGACATCTTGGCTGACATGGGGGTGAGTAAATTATCAGCAAAAGTTTTTTTTAAAGCGAACTAATCCTTTAAGTCGACTTGCAGCAGCAGTATTTAGTCGACGGGTTTTGCACATTCCTATTATATGTAGCATACTTTTTTTTTTACGTTCATGTTATTTTGGTCACATTTTGCATTAACAGCTGATACATCGAACTGATACAATCAAACAGTTTTCACTAGGCCTGGATAAAATGTAGATGATTCTTGATGTGCAGTGAATGTTTATATGGTTATCAATGAATGGAATGCTATATATAATTTTGAGTTTAATAAGATTTCACCCAAAAATGGGCAAGACCTCCATGATTCCTGTTCTTTCTGATGAAAAAGCACTCGAATGAGACGAGCTACCTGAATCGTAATCGCAAGCTCTTTGCTGGGTTTAGCTACATCCAGCCTTCTGATAAATATTTACACCTGTTGCACCAACTAATACTACGACCAGGCGGAACTGCGCCCAGCATAGACCAGCTAGTGTAACCGGCCTCTGCTTTTTAACGCTTTCACTCAAATAGATACTCCCATTGTCTTTGAGCCAGATAAATGCTGCTCTGATTGCGAAACAACAATAATAGTTTGATGTGCATGTATGTTTATGCATGTTTTGTTTGTTGCTTGTAATGTAACTATTTCTTAAGGGTAACTTAACTAAATTTAAATAGCTTGAAGCTTGAAAAGCTGCCTACCAGTTTCAACATTAGTTCTTGTGTGAGGAACTTTGCAACATCTTGCGTAGGATGTATACATATTTTCTCAATGTTCTACATCCTACTTGAAAGGCCTATGTTTCAGGCTGTTGCGATATAACAGTTTGTCCTATAAACCCACAGAATTTGAACTGCTTTCCACTGTTCTGCATTGTTGCATTGTTGGGTAACACTGATAAGTTTGCCAAATAGTGACCCATATCCCCCTTTTGTGTGGATTTTTTATATTTCCTAACATTTTCCTAACATATTCTGTTGTCAGGATTTCGAAGAAGATGTGGATGTGGAGCAGTTGGAGTCTGGTGAGCTTTCCAGCTCTAGCTCTGACTCGGGAGACTCTGAATTTGGTTTAGAGAGATCACTGGAGTTTGAAAAGGAAGAGGTTAGAAAGAGCGAACGACTTTTTCTTCAGGAAGCTGGCTTGACCCCTTCGACTCAGCGGCGGCCCAAACACTTGCCCGCAGCAGCTCCTATACTCCGTCCCTCTTACAAGAACCGCAGCGAGTTTGAGCAGATGACCATCCTGTATGACATCTGGAACACTGGCCTGGACCAGGAAGATTTGAGACTCCTGAAGAGCACCTACGAAAAACTACTGCAAGATGACCATGGCACCGACTGGCTCAATGACACACACTGGGTCCCTCATACCAATATCCTTAAAGCTGCCTAAGAATAAAAATGTATAGCTTATACAAACAAAGTCAGTTGCTTTTATTTGTCATGCAGCAGCCAACAGTATTAGCAGTACCACTATACCAATTTTGAGTTTGCTAGAAGTGTAAATTCCTAGTAAAGACAGTAAATAAAGAGAGTTAGGGGAAGGGGAACTCTGATACTGCCTTCTCAGTTGATTTAGCTCAAGTTTTGCCCCTTAACCTCTTGCCTGCACTCACCAACATCCCGAACCCCCGTCGGAAGAAGAAGACAGCAGCTGGGCAGCTAAGAGAGCATGTCACTGGCTGTGCTCGCAGTGAAGGCTACTATGCCATCAGCCGCAAGGAAAAAGACGTCTACCTTGAGCTAGACCAGCCAGTGACTGTGCAGGAAGTTGGGGACTATGATACTGCAGTACGTTCACTTGATTTTAACAACTCAAATATGTGTTGAACTTGTAATTAAAGCCTTATTCATGTTTTTTTTAGGGGGTTTTGTTGTGTGAAGACATTTTAGATTTAAACATATTTATTGTAGTTGTGCTAATGCAAATACATTTTTGACTAAATGACACATTTCTATGGCACACAGTTTGGGTCAGTAGTTTGTATCCATCTGAGCAGCTTTCACTCACTCTCTCTGCCCGTCACAGGGCTCGAATCGTCTGCTGTCTGAAAGGCGCTCCGAGCAGCGGCGTCTCCTCAGTGCTATCGGCACTCAAGCAGTGATGGACTCAGACCTGCTGAAACTGAACCAGCTGAAGGTAAAGTTCTTAAGTTTGTTGACATGACCTTGATCATACTATCAACACTTTGATTACAATGACCTCAGCGCTCCTCCTATTCCAGAAACTCCCTTTAGTTTTTCAGTGTATAATTCATAGCATTCTATTAAATGTTTGACATACAATAAGTGTTATGCCCGTATAATGGATGGCATCTAGCCAGGTAGGTTCACCGGGTAGGTCAGTTTGTACCCTTTGTAGAATAATTCATACCATCCAAACAGCTTTATAAAGTCCGCTGACTCGGTGCCATTGACCCTGACGGGCTCCTTATCAGAGGTTTTGGCTGTTGTAATGCTCTGTAAGCTCTTTGACATCGAGTACATGTGTATAAAGTTAAAAGGTGTTCCTTTAAAAGTATTTCTTATCTTAGGACCTCCTGTATTGCATGTTCTTTGCAATAGGAAAGAGTTAATGAATGCACTCTGTATGTTTTTGAAAGGGCGGACATTGTTAGTTTATTGTGCAGTAAATATGGAGGTACTTCTCACAAAGGATCCCCTATGGGTCACTCTTTAATGTTATTTTTAATAAGCCTGATTATAATCAGTGAGCTGGATTTATGTGCTTTCTGTTGTAAAAAAGCTTTTATCAGTCCATTTATCAAGTGGTTACTAGGAGAAAATGTCTATATCTGTCTTTCTGTTTTGGAAAAACGTGTGTAACTGGATGTTTGAACAGATAGGAATGCTCCTGCCTAGAAATGTTCCATAGTAATTGTTCGGTCTGTCATCATTTAATCACCCTCATGTCATTCCTGTACAATCAGTCAGCAAGATGATTAAAAAAAAAAAAAAAAAATGAATACTTATATTCAGCAAGGATACATTTAATGGGTCAAAAATTACAGTAAAGATTTTTAAATAAATAAAGACACAGCAAGCATTTTTATAAGGCCTAAGAAAAGCATCTTAGCATAGCAACGTGGATATGTTTGCACAAGCTCTTCAATTCGTCACGTTTATATATATATATATATCACTTTATGCAATAGATTGCTTAAAATCAAGCAGCTTTACCATAATAAACATTAAAAACAGTGTCAGTGTCTCGTTTCATCAGAAGTACAACATTTTCTGCTATAAAGCGGCTCTCCAGTGTGTTCATATTTTTTCTCGCGGATGTCTGACCTATTACGTAATTGCCACGGACCAATGGACTTAATCGAGTTAACTCAATCTATATATGGCTAAATTCTAGTTAATGTACATAAAATATTCTTGTGCCTGTAAACAGTCAATCGTATACATCTTTACATCACATTTATGATTGAATTCTGCTTGCAGTTCCGTAAGAAGAAGCTGAGGTTTGGCCGCAGCCGAATCCATGAATGGGGCTTGTTTGCCATGGAACCCATTGCTGCAGATGAGATGGTCATTGAATATGTGGGACAGAATATTAGACAGGTGAGCCTTCTAGCTGAAGTATAACTAACAGCTGTGAAAATTATTTATACTAGGAAGTGAGTTTGGTTCTTCTTGAGGAAAACGTGCTTTTTGATGAATTGGTGTTAAAAGATTATGTGTTTGTTGCTTCAATTGTAGATGGTGGCTGATAATCGAGAGAAGCGATATGCCCAGGAAGGCATCGGCAGCAGCTACTTATTCCGTGTCGACCATGACACTATCATTGACGCCACCAAGTGTGGCAACTTGGCTCGGTTTATTAACCACTGCTGCACGGTAAGTACCCTTCTAGTGACGCATACATATCCATATATCTCAAGTACCATATGGCCTCTGATTAACATATTGCTGCCACTCCTAACGTGAATAGATACTTGTTTTTGGAGTACATTTATATAGACCAACCATTAATATAGCATTAAATTGAAGAAGCTCTATAATAACTGTTATTTAGGGTTATGCAGGTCTCAATGCTAAGGATTATTTAAGGGCCAGTGGTTCAAATTCTGTACCTTTCCTGCCAAAATAAATAAATAAAACGGTTATTGTTTTCATTGTTTTTGACCCATGTAACAATTTTAGTCTAATAATATAGTATTATGATACCAAAATTTAGATACCAACCCAACTAATATAGTTAAAACATTGTTAAAGACAAGGGAACAATCAAAAATTAAATGAGAACAAATAAACATATTACAAACCATAGCACAAATAAATACAATAGACCAAAGATACAAATGAAATAAAAAACAGTGATTTAAGTTTTTCAGGTAGGTCAACTTGGTAGTATTCAGGTACCAATTATTTAGTGATTTTCTTATCGTCTTTTGTTTTTTGATTAACATTAAGAACACAGGCAGCAGTGGGTTTTTTAGGCTGCTGTCACTTTAAGACCTAATGCACACATCCAATAAATTGATACTGATACGCATGTTTTCTTTCTCAACTATTTACATTCACTTAAGAAATAACCAACTGTTTTTACAGGAATGCTAAACAAGACATGCATTTCGACAATTCTGTGTGTATTTGCTTGTTCAAGTGCAAGAAAACAAAAAAATAACTCCGTAAATGAAGTTATAAAATAACAGTATGCACGGTTTGAGAGGTGGCTTTCTGCACACACAATTCTGTTGTCTGCAGAATGCTGAATTGAATTCTTCTCGTTGTCATGTACTTGAATGGTTTAAAATTAATTTACTGTTTAATTCGGCAAGACTTAAAGGTTAACTATGCAAGTTTTTGCACTCTAGCAAAAAAACAAACAAAATGCATGCATTGTTTTGGTTGTGTTTCAGCTTTCCGTGACTGTGGATGAATATGGTTCTTATAACTAATAAAAGAAAGGGAGATTATCCTACTCTGCATGAAACAAAAACACATTTTGAATGAAGGATTGACTCATTTAAATTGTTACTTTTGAACAAAAAAAAGTTTCATGGTGTAAGTGTACTTTTAAAAACACATGCAACTGATAAACTTTTGTGCCAGTAATAATTCTGTTGACTGTCCCAAGTGTTTTTAACACCGTTATAAATGTTTACAGATGACCTTCCAGATTAGCAGATTTTGTCCCCTGGCTGCATGTTGCCATGCAGTTTCTGGATTTGCTTATTTATTGCTTGATAAGACTTGCTTAAACTTGCATCTGGTCTTTTACATTATCTGTAAAAGCCAAGAAAAATGCATGTTTTTTTCCTTGCTCCATCTGTCATGGGAATTTGTGTTTGCACCATGGTTATCATCCCCTCCAGCAACCCAAAATGAGCTCATAGATTTTGTTAAACATACCCCGTAGAGCTATGCAGTGGAACAAACTCAGAAACAGAACATTAAAAAATGTCAAGCTCTTCTATGGGAAGGAACGTAATTCAAGAAACCCATATTTATCCATGATTTCATGTACTTCTCTCTCACAGCCCAACTGCTATGCCAAAGTGATTACCATCGAGTCCCAGAAGAAGATCGTCATATACTCCAAGCAGCCTATTGGTGTGAACGAGGAGATTACATATGATTACAAGTTTCCCATTGAAGAGAACAAAATCCCATGTCTGTGTGGCACGGAGAACTGCAGAGGAACCCTCAACTAAGTGTCCTACTCCTTCCCCAATACAAGACTTGCCAATCAGCTTTCCTTGCCCACAAGCTATTTTTCTCAGAGCGCACAAAAACGTAGGTAGTGTGTGAAGGAAAAACGTTTGGTCAGACTCTTTAAAAAGCTTCTATACAGACACAAGGTGTCGAGATGTTTAGTCCAGGGTCATTGGGATCTCAGCACTGCCGCAACACCCTGAGTTCCATCTGTGAAGTTTTTTTTCTCTCCTGTCCCAGGCCCTTATCTCATTTTGTTCCTCCTGTTGCAGCTGTGTCTAGTGGTGTTGTTTTTGCCAAGGTCTATGCTTTGAAATACCGCAATTAATAGACTGCACAGACACACACACACACACATATTCCGCTCACTTCTGCACAGCACATGACAGTGGCACCCTTATAGTGCTGGGTCTTTTTTTCAAGGGCAACTTTTAAAGTGCTACCTAAAGACATGGATTTAAGACTTGTGTAATGCTGCACCCCTGTTGTGAGAGAGAGTATTAATTTTAGTTTATTTATTTATCATCCCTGTTCTGATGCCTGTCCTTTCCTGTCATTCATTTAGGTCAGATCTATCACTGTACCTTCTTTTAGATCATTTGCGTAGAATCACTTCTGCCTATTATTATTTTAATATGAAGCTGTTTTGACGCACGTTTCTTTTTGAAACTTCCTCCGAGAGGAACCGATCTTAATTAAAAATGTCCCCTTTTCCAGCATGACATGCTGGTATTCTATAACTTAAAAAAATTATATAGTATAAGTTACATTCTACATTGCCAGTTTAATTTTATAAATAAGTTGTTACAATGCCAGTACACTGTAACAACACTGTTATTATAGAGGTTAATATGTACCTCCCATCATTTTAAAACACCCCTTACATGAAGTCATAACCCTTTCATCAATAGTTTTTAGCAATATAAGGACAGGACAGATGTGGTCGTCTTTTTGGTGTACTGAAAAAAAATGCACATTGATATTTTAGCAGAAGGATGAAATTATTAATTGGATTTTCTTTTGCCATTGATATTTTTGAAAAATGAATGGGGTATATGTTTTGAGATAAAGCACTCTACTTTGGGGCTAGTAACTCCTCTCTGCTAAGGAGAACATGCTTGCACAAATATGTATATATACACACACAGAGTGCATTTTCTAAGAGTTGAAAGATCAGAGTTTGCGTGTGCGTATTTGAACACAAAATTGATGTCCCAAGTCCCCTGGAAGATGTGCCAAGAGTCGCTAAACCGGATGTCTGTTCCTACTGTTCTTTCCTTTCGTATTACTGGTCATCTGTTTCTCTCTCCTCTGCCATAAATTGACATGTTGACATTTCTTCTTTGCTTCCTCCCCACTTATCTCCCAACCCCCCCCTCCCCCCCACCCTCCTCTCCACACACTCTGAGGGCCTTGCCAGCACTCTGTTCCTTTGAGAGGAAGACCTGTAAAATATGTAGATGTATTGCAGTCTTTCAGTAAAAACTGATCCACTGAAGTGTAACCATAAAAAAAGGACAAAAAAGTTAAAAAGAATTACATGTAAATATTGTAGAGGTGTTTGTTTCTCGTAGAAACACACTGGTTCTAGTCTGTAAATATGTTCATCCTTTTCCTACTTCCCATTGCAAGAAAATAATTGTATATAGCTATCATTCAGTTTTGTTTTTGTTGGTTTTTTTTCTTTTAATTTGATTTAAAGTTTTAATATTATTTGCAATATTTCTCTTGTATTAATGCGTTGGACCCTTTATTAATGGTGCATTAAAATATTTTTTAAAAAATAATTGCGGTTCAGTTTTTCTTGCCACATCATAGTTGATGCTACTTTCAGCTGACAATACTTTTTTTCACAATCACTGAGAGTCAGAATAATAAGTGAAGTGAAAGTTACTGATGGCCAAGTATGGTAACCCATATTTGGAATTTGACCTCTGCATTTAACCCATCCAAATTAGTGCACACACATTAGTGAGTACACACACTGCTAACGTTGATACACACCCAGAGCAGCGATTGGGGCTTAGGTGCCTTGCTCAAGGGCACCTCAGTCATTTCCTGCTGGTACTGGAATCGAACCAGCAACCTTTGGGTCACCAGTCCAGCTCACCATCCATTAGGCTATGACCGCCCACAATAACAGCATTAGAATGGCAACATCGACCCACAAAATAGATTCACAATTACACTATAATCTGAAAATTTCATTAGGAATTGATTTGGTTAATGACAAGTGCAGTCATTTGTGTATAAAATGATAAAAAAATTAGGAACTTACACCTCCTTGAGGGGCCCCTGTGCTGCTTGCTACAACAGCAGACAACACTGAATTAAATTTCACTAGTGTTCTGTTTGTTAAAAAATAATACCAATGAATAAAAAAAAGATTAACCTTTAAATTAACTAATTTCTCCAGCAATGTATGTGGTTGAATCATGTTAAACGCAGAACTAAAATCAATAAAAACAGCATAGCATAGGCAACAAGACTTTCCAGATGCTTCAAAACAAGGTGATTAATGTAGACATATAGCATTATTAGTAGCCTACCCTGATTACTCTTGAAACTGATAGTGATCTACGGATGGCTCCACTTGCCTCTTCTGTAATAACCTTTTCTATTGATTTCATGACTTTAGATGACACATGATTATAGTCATTGTTTTCCAAAGGACAAGAAATGTTAGGACTTGGAATTGTAATAGATTTTCCCCAAAGCTCTGGAAAGGCAGATAAGCTTTTAGTCTGCATCATGGCAGATGGCCAGCATTCCAGCAGGACTGAGTTGGATGAGCATCTTCTTTTCTTCCCATGACAATAGCAGATATTTCGACAACGATTGAGTGGCATTTCCAAACTTTGTCTTCAGATTATTGTAGATTTGGGCTATTGTTACAAATGTAAATAAAGGAGTCTGAATATTGATGTGTTGTGTTTTATTTTTTCCCACACTAAGGCAGTAGAAATAACCTCTGTCACTCTTGCTCTCCTTTCTTGTGAGCTGTAAAATGCGCGGCGGAAGCATGCGGCCTGCAGAGAGGAAGATGCACATCCGTCTCAAAAAATTGCACAGGAAATAGTAACATCAATGTTGAGCTCACTGGATTCATTGAAGAAAAAATGGAAGTTACAGAGGTAAGGGTTAAATTCAAAGATATAAATAGATGTGTTTTTGTAGACCACCCGCGAAGTTCTTGGTAAAGTACTGAAAGAGGGATGTTGAGGAGCACGAAGCATCAAGTGACAGATTCAGTCATCTGACTTTGATAACCTCATTTTGTTGTGGCCCATGGACACAAAGGAGACTGGATAAGGTTTCGCGGAAAGTCTCTTTTAGAAACACAATACCATTGAACTGAAACACAGTAGGCTACTCATTCATTCTGGAAGGAAATCTGAACGGATACCATGTTGAAGTGTTCGAGACCTCGAGTACAGTTTTGGCGTTAAAAGACAGGACATAGCCTATCATTGTGTCATCCTGACGACGTCTCTTTTTGAAGGCTGCGTCCTCCGGAGGTCGCATTTGTCGGCAGCATTCGTCATAAACAATGTCTTATTTCAGAACAGTAACCATTTTACAATTGACCGTTATTCCCAGTGAAGCGTAAATTGTAGTAAATTGTAGTAAATTGTAGTAAATTGCAAGGGGGGGGGGGCTGCACTTGAACACATCGAGAAACAGCTGTCAGCTAGGATGCGCGTTCTGCGCCTGCGTGTAAATGATACAACTGTCTAATTCGGCAGAAGATAGGCCTATATTCGTCTTTGTTCGTCATTCAAAAATGGAAACCGATGCTGCAGATACACAAACCGTAAACAAAGCAGTGCGTGCTTACCGTTTTGAATATCAACCTTGCTATTACTTTCTTTATTCCACTCTCATGTTAATATTGAAATATTCGCCAAAGAACATTCAGGTAAGATGACGTAACATTAGAACAGCCTTCTATCTGTACTGTTTTGTCTTTTTTGCTCGCTGTTTTGCTATTATTCTCGTGCACTCTCTAGTTCACTAACGTTAAGGTGAACAGCCCGATCAGAGTTCCCTCTTTCACCGACGGCCCATGTTGAATCGGCCCCAAAAAACACGACAGCCTCCACTCTATGCGTCCACTAGAGCACACAGGAAAAACTACATTGCCCGACGGCCGATCGTCGGCTTGGTGTGTGCTAGGCTTTTGACTTAAAGCAAAGTTGCAAAGTTAACGCGGCACCTGATCGGAAATTCTAGATAGACCTAACGGAAGACGAACATGTCAGTTTATCGGCGAGAAGTTCCCGAGTTAACAGTGGCGAATCGCTAATGTGGATAAAGGGTGGATAGTGATTAATTTAAGCCAAGTCTGAATTATGACATTATGAATTAAAAATGTGGTTTTCAAGTAATTTTCTAAAATTGTGCAGTAGTAAAACAGAAATTATTCTCGTTGGTTAAAAAAATACTAAGTCAAATTTATTTATTCTGTGGTAATAGATAATTAATTGCTCTGTTCCTCTCTCTAATAAGGTTAAAAGTTTGGGTGTCATTCTTGACAGAACTCTTGTTTTTTGAAGGTCACAGTGTTACTCGTTGTTGGTCGGCGCTACGTCACAAATCATGTGACCTGCATAGCAACAAGCCGGCGGCGTGTTTGAAGAGTAAAACCATAGACATTAGGCTTGTTCGACTTGAACCGGCGCTGCACAGACCGATCGGTTGATGACATCAAAGTACCGCGAGAGCGATTAGAGAGCAGACGGCTCCTTATGCTTTTGAATCGCTCTCGCGGTACTTTGATGTCATCAACCGATCGGTCTGTGCAGCGCCGGTTCAAGTCGAACAAGCCTATTAATAAATACATAGACGCCCTATTGGCCGCTTTGTAACGTTGCTGCGATACGTCAACGCGTCCGCCATTTTGCGGAGGGCACGACTGCACTGTAATCAAATGCAAGTAAACGGTGAGCTGCGGTTTTTCTGGATAAAAACAAAACAAACAAAAAACATTTATCAACTGATTTCAGTGGTTTGTACGTGCTGTACAAAAAGTTCCATCTCTAGTTATTTAAAATCTCGATACTTCTTATAAAACATTTTTTTTTTAAATAAGGAATTGTCAAAGCTCAGGCTTGTCATGTAGGCTATCTGGCTTTTTATTATTGGTTAAGAATTGTGAAGATAATTTAATTTTTACATTAATAAAATAAAGTTTTCTTATTGTGGAAAAAGCATTTTCTGTGATTGACCCGATTTTAGCAATAACAAAGATAACTGATGGATCCTTTATGGTAATACATATGATATGGTACAACTACAGTGCAATGCAAATAGTAAATATAAGATAAAGTGAGAAGTAATAGTAAATAGTTTAGTCAATAAAATAAACAAGCAGTATACAGCTAATGAATAGTATAATTATATAATAGCATAAGTAGCTACATAATATAATAATACACATATTGATAATAGCATATAGTTTATGTATAATACTATAATAATAGCAATGGAATAAGAAATATCAATTAAAGTATATAGACAATAAAAAATAATAAGTTAAATAGTGACTATGAATAGTACAATCATTTAACAGCATAACTGTAATAGATTGATAATTGCAAGTGGTATAATATTATTAAAATAATAATAAGAACAGAAAATACAATGTAATATCAATTGCAGAATAATATAGACAATATGAACAAATATGAAACATTATAATATTGATCATTAAACTGACATTTAACAAAAAGATGTGTGTAATTTTATTATAGGCCTACATACAGTGAAGAGAATGTAGCCTATCTAAATAATTATATCTTAAAATATTCCTACATAGCCTATATAAAATAAAATGTCACAACCCTGTCTCTTTTTGTGAGACCAAAGATCGCCCGTTTATATATATCATGTTCAACCACTAGACTAGAGACATCAGAGCCAGCGGCACACGCCAGAAGCACTAGCCGAGGTAAGGCTGTTCCAGGCGGGGTGCAGAGCGCTGAGCGCCCGGTGATCCCCTGGATCTCACAACAAATCTAATCTTTAAATAGGCGATATCTTTATAAATAAACCACAGATTTGAGCTTTAAACAACTACATTGTCGACTGAAAAACTATTAAAACTACATTTCGTCGAACAATAACAGTAGTATTTTTAAATTTCGCGGCTTTTCTCCCCTGAACATTACTATTACTAATTATATCATGACCAAATACAACCAGAAACAAATATTCAGTCTTGCTTGTGAAAGATAATTCCTCGAGACCTGTTTTCAAATGTGTGGCGATTTGTACAGCCCGAAGCAGCGCACGAAACATGCATTTTTCTCAATTCTCGTAATGAGAAGTATTTTAAAGTTGCCCTCCGCAATATGGCGGCGCCGTTGACGTACGCTCCAGCTGCCAATAGGGCGTCTATGTATTTATTATGTCTATGAGTAAAACAAACCGAAGGCAAAGCCCGAGGCAAATCAAAAACGTATCTATTCACAGAAGTTTTGCTGTTTTGCTTCCACCAATATGGATCAATAATTTTGATGACGAGAAGCTAAAGTGTCCCGCCCCCAAGAAGATACTGAAGCTGGGGCTGCCATCGGTAGCCTACTTCACAGTATCACTTTTTTATATATGGTGAATGGCGCATAGCTCACTAGGGGATAGGAAATGAATCAGACATTGTAAATATGCTTTCCATTGGGGTGAATGAAGTCTGGTTTCGTGTTTGTCATGTGAACCGCCGCATCGCATACAGTCTGCTCTGTTCCAGAGACACGATATGCCAGAGAGGATCATATGCGCAAGTCTCCGCAGACCACAAAACGTATCGGACCCATTTTAATACAGCACAGAATGCTTTATTAAAGCGATTTGGAGGAGAAAAAGTTAGACAGACTCTGCACTGACGAGTGGAAGAGAAAACACCGGTCCCATGCGTGCAACCAACATACATTTCAAAACGACACATCTACACAAACTACACTTTTCAAACTACACATCCTCAGCATAATAATGATCACTGTGTTGCTTTAGTAACAGTTTCATATTAAATCTAAAGGGGGGATCTATTTGACTGGCTGCCAAATACTGGCTTTACCGAGTTCAACAGCTCTGTCTGGCTGAGCTGTGATAATAAGCAAAGCGGTATTGTCCATTTTAAAAAAGGCGAGGAGCCGCTCGATTTGTCCGCCTTGTCTTCCTGTTTCAGTGGAAATTACGTCGCCACATTAAAAAACTCTGCATGTTTCAAAGGACTTGTCTTGCATGTTGATTATTACCACACTGACTTAATTTAGTGGACAAACTTTTTTTTTTAAATATTAATATTTTTATTATTATAGAATACAAATTACTTTTATTCCAACAATTGAAAACATGTCCATCATAGAAGAGGTGTGTTCAAGTCATTTGGTTAATAAATTGCATTATTAATCCATCTTAAAATACAAAAATGCATTACATCATTGACCCATCTGCAGTCAGTCATGAAAGGAGGTCTGGAATGTTATTCTTGAGCCACAATGACATGCAGCCAACACTTCAGTAATGTAACACAATAACCATATTCAGTTTATTTAATATAAATTGAGAAATGAAGGGGAGAAGCACAAATAACTGCAGTTCATCCGGTCATTGGTGAACTTCAAATATAAAAGAATACGTTAACGATTCTTGTTAATTTGCAAAACTACTGAATTAAAACATCTGCTAAAAGAAAAAAAACTGTCCAAACTATAAAATTCCACTGATGCCTTGTTTATTTTAATATAATGCCCCTCTTTCTGCTAACAGTGCTGTATACACTATGAACCTGTCAGCTGAAACTGTATATTATGAAGTATCATTTACTCAACCTCATGTTTTTAACCTGTATGAGTTTCTTTCTTCTGTTGGAAGAAAAAAAAAATACATTTTGAAGAATGTTGGCAGCCAGCCAGAAAATTAGTTGCTACTAGTAAGACTTATATTGTAGGGGGAAAAAAGTACTATGAAAGTCAGTGGGTGAAGTGTAGTTACCAACATTCTTTAAAATATCTTCTTTTGAGTTCTACATACAGGTTTGGAAACACATGAGGGTGAGTAAATGAGAACAGATACTATCTCTTTAAACTTATTTTGTTTAGAATGTTTTAGTTCTTAAGTCAAGTTAAGAACTATTGATCTGATGTAACCAGTTTGGTAATATAGTTCAACTCATTAACGGTTTTGCTACGCAAATTATCTTGCTTAATTTCCCTTAAAGGGATAGTTCACCCAAAAATGAAAATCCTGTCAGTATTTACTCACCCTCATGTTGTTCCAACCCCGTAAGACCTTCGTTCATCTTCGGAACACGAATTAAGATATTTTTGATGAAATCTGAGACCTGGATCACTCCTCCATACTTGTCCATAGGCTTCTTCAGGGATTGAAACTGCCGGCCCCTAAAAGTCATTAAAGACGTTGTTAAAATAGTCCAAGTGACTACAGTGGCTCAATCTTAAGTTTATCAAATGAAGTGAATACTTTTTGTGCGCAAAAACAAACAAATATAACGACTTTATTTCAACTATTCATTTCCTTCTCTGTGGGCCTCCAGTCAGTTAACGTAGTGTAACAGCGTAAGCTTCTGTTGTTGTGCGTCACACGCATCACACACATGACCAGCGTCGGCCAATAGTGTGCCTACGTGTGACGTAGCTCTACGCTATCAGACTACGTTAACTGACTAGAGGCCCAAAGAGAAGGATATGAATAGTTGAAATAAAGTTGTTATTTTTATTTCTTTTTGCGCACAAAAAGTATTCTTGTTGTTTGATAAACTTAAGATTGAGCCACTGTAGTCACTTGGACTATTTTAACAATGTCTTTAATGACTTTTCGAGGCCGGCAAGTTTCAATCCCTGAAGAAGCCTATATATGGACTAGTATGGAGGAGTGATCCAGCTCTCAGATTTCATCAAAAATATCTTAATTCGTGTTCCGAAGATGAACGAAGGTCTTACGGGGTTGGAACAACATGAGGGTGAGTAAATACTGACAGAATTTTCATTTTTGGGTGAACTAACCCTTCAATGTACAGTTTTTTTCCCTCACACAGGGTTGAAGATTATGCAAAAAAGAAGCAGTTTTAGTGCCAAACTGAAAGTGCTGGAAGGGTTATTTGATGTGATTTATAAAGTTTAAACTCTTTTCTATCCACATTGGTTTTCACATATTCTGTTTTAACAGGTTCAATTGTATGGCACTGTCCTCTAAATGGCACTGTCCTTGACATGAAATTGGGCTTGTGATTACAGTTATGATCATTGTTAAATATTAACTACTCACACACTTTGGGATTTAGCAAATAGGTTGCGTGACTTTGAATTCATGTCTTGATTTGGGCTTGCAAGATATTTTTGCAGAGTAGAAAAAGTTAGTATTACACTGTAAAAAGTGAATATGGGTGTAAGTTGGATTACTAGAACTATTTGAGTCTATTAACTTCGTATTTCTGCTTTCCTAAACATAATTGATTATTGTACACTCATTCAACTTGAATGCATAGAAATTCACAGACACTCAAATATCTCACTTTCACCCAAAGTATAATAGTATAATAGTGTTAGTGGTTGAGTGATGTGCACAAAAGACTAATTAAAGAAGTCAAATTGGAAAAAATAATTCGCTCCAGTTGGGTAATCGATCTCCATTTCTTCTCCATTTCATCCAAAAATGAAAATTCTTTCATTAAAGATACAATATGTAAGATTTTTCTAATAAAATATCCAAAAATCACTTGCACAGTCTGATATATTTCCTGCACTTGTGTACTTACAATATCCCAAAAGTCCACAAAGGGTTTTAATTTCAGAGAAAGTCCAATTTTAAATAATGGTCCGTCCCGGAAAAAAATGTCGCCTGTCAGTGACGCAATATCTGCGCTATCCTCGGTTTCCCGCGATATCACGTGGACAAATGTGGAAGCGGTGGTTTTAGCTGTTGTGTACATCGGTTCCCAACAGGGGGGTCGCGGCCCACAAGGAGGCCTCAGCGAGCTCTTTGGGGGGTCGCGCCATATTTTGAAAAGTGTTAAACAGGGAGCATTAAAGCAGCAGCAATTCGTAACTTTTTTTGTTCAAAATTTACTACATTTATATCATTAGCGAGTACATCATGAATCCATTTTCCAAACCGTGTTTTTGTCTTATCCTGAGTCACCATGGTACACCTATAATAAGTGTTTATATTGGGACTATTTTACACTGGTTCGGGTCGTATCGCTGCGGTGTAACCCAGTTCCTGCGTGACTCGTCATAGACATAAACAGAGAGAAGGAGCTCCGGCTACAATGTTCTTCCGCAAGACGCATTATTCTGTTAATAAACGCATGTTTATTAATGGCTAGAGCGCCAAACGATCATGTTACATTAGCTAATTTTATTCAGGATCCCTGGCTGAACAAAAAATGGGTTTTCAATGAGGTCCCAGACACCAGTCATTTTAGGCTATATTAATTATTTTTTCCCTGCACACAGTGTGAATACTGATAATTTTGTTATTGCATTTCAAATAGGGCCAATTAATAGGCTACTTCTAGGCTTACGTTTTTGAATTTACAAATGGCCTACTCATGTTTTTGTTATAGTATTTTCAATATTATACGCTATTATTTGTGCATAAACATATCTAGTTACAGTAATAAACATACTATTTGTTTAAAAACAAAATATTTTATCATCCTTGCTGCAAGCTTACAAGAGCGACAATATCATTAAATGTGAAGGGGGGCCCTAAAATATTTTCTTGGGAAAAAGGGGGTCTCAGACAAAAAAAGTTGGGAACCACTGGTGTACATCATGGATCACGATTACTCTTTGGCGAGTATTGAAATATATTGTATGGCAAGCCATTTTAGCTTAAATTGTAGGCTACCCAGCCTTACTCGTCGTAATTGCATTTTTACTAGTAAGAATTCAATTAGAGAGCTTTACTATTCAATTCTTACTAGTAGCAATTACAATTAGAGAGCTCTCTAATTCACTTCTTACTAGTAAAAATACAATTAGAGAGCTCTCTAATTCAATTCTTAGTAACAATTCCGATTAGAAAGCTCTCTAATTCACTTCTTACTAGTAAAAATACAATTAGAGAGCTCTCTAATTCAATTCTTAGTAACAATTCCGATTAGAAAGCTCTCTAATTCGATTCTTACTAGTAAGAATGCAATTGCAGAGCTCTGTAATTGAATTAAAGAGCTCTGCAATTACATTCTTACTAGTAAGAATCGAAATGGGCGGGCACTGTCGACAGATCAGAAGCTAGGCGGAGGGAATTCATGTATAACCACATTGAGACAGTAAGATTTACTTGTTCTCTGCTTGTCACGACTGTAGTCTGCAGCCTGTATTGCTTGTTACGTTGTAGCCTACTTGACGTCCTTTTATTTCGTTTGCAGAGTGAATCTCTTCGGTCAGTAACGGGAGAGGATTCAACGGAGTTATAAAATGTCTAATGAGAAATCGAAGTTAACTTATTTGATAACTGGAGGATGCGGTTTTCTTGGGCAGCACCTGTTGAGAGTTTTGTTGGAGAAGGAAGAAAACATCAGAGAGATTAGACTTTTCGACAAAACCGTTTACCCTAATCTACAAAGTCACAGTACAGGTAAGAGACACATGGAACAAACGGTTCATTGCGAGCTTATTAGTTCCCACAATGGTTTGAATATTGATATATAGCCTACTAATTTGTTAAAAATACGTTTATGGTTTTGTCTTAATACTTAGTTGTGCTTCACACCTATTCATCGTAACGTTCACTACGTTCGTTTTAGTTTTCAGACGCTTGATGTTAACTATCATGCTATTTTTGTCATGTTTTTAAAGTAATTAACGTTTTGATCACATCTCAAATTATGCATTGCGTTATATTAGATTCGATCATGGGGATTACATTTTAAACATTTTTGGATTAAAATGACAGACTCCTTTATCTTGCTGAGCATTTCAAAGCTATAGCCTATTTATTGTTGCATACGTTGAAAAAAATTAAAGCAATCTTGATTGGCAATGACACAGGCTAAATAAAAATGTTAGGCTATATTCACAAAATATTTAATATTTATTGTTCTTTATTTTCTTCATCATGCATCACATTTCATAGTAAACTGAGACTGTTGCTTCAACAGTGTTAGTTTAAGATGAAATGTGATGTATGATGAAGAAAATAAAGAACAATAAATATTAAATATTTTGTTGGTAACCAAGTACACACAACTTCTGAAAACATTTATGTCAAAATGTCTGTTTGTGTTGGAAATTAAGCCACAAATCGAAGGGGACAAGTGGAAATATTTTTGGGAAATAAATAAATCTCTAATTCTAATACTCTAAATATTGAAATTCTGTATATTCTTCCTTTAGACGATCATAGTTTTAAAAATGTAGAAATTTATAGGTTGTTTTTGACATTCGTGACGGCACAGTATAGGGTGGAGTTCCTGAAAGTGCCCAGGGGAAACATCTGTTGTTTTTTATGACTCCAATAATGGGAAAGAACATTGAAAAGACTGAGGAAATGGAAATGTTCATTCATGTCATTGTGTAGGCCTATATTCTGGCTTGGTTAAGTTGTTGAGGTCAAGCCACACCAGTCACTTACATCCAATCCAGTGTCCTCTTCCCTGCTCCATGAATCTGATGTCCTGATGTACAAGGGGATCTTATTCGGTGTATTGACCACCCCCCACTGATCATGGTGTAATGGAGAAATGGATCTCTTTTTTCAGTAAGTGTAGCTCTGCTTAGCTGAAGCACAGTGTCCTTTTGCACTATCATTATGCAACGTCTGCCTGTGAAACAGATGCACGAGGCAGGTTGAATTTTGAATTCAGTTAGCTGCTTCTAATTTAAATTTCAAATGTTTTCTATATTCCAGAGTTTCTTGGCTCTTTCATCAAGTAGATCTCATACATGACAGTGTCCGTTGTCCTGCCTTAATGTATTCTACTCCTCACATATTTTGATAGTTTTTATCCAGGGGCAATGGGGGAAATATTGCATTACTTCCACAAAGATGCTTGGAATTGACAACAGTTTAACGTGGTCAAAGTCTAAATGGCAACAGAAAGACGTTAGATAACCATTTGTTATCAGAAGTGAACATTGACCGTTTGCACAGTGAACTAGCAGGAGGTTTTTTTTTTGTATGTGGCTGATTTTATATAAACTTTGTGACTGCTTGCAAAGATTGTGTTCATAGGCAGACTTTATATATGTTATTTATAATGTTTTATCAGAAAGCTTAATTAAACAACATCACCCAGATACAAGGGACACTAGAAACATGTTTTTTTGAACATCTTTGCATGGCACAGAGGCAATTACAAGTTGTTTCAGGCACAGAATTATTGTTTGTCTTGTGTAGCGGCTAAAGAGTTTGTCATTATTTGGAGTTGTTCAATGCATAAGTGTAAAAGCAATTGAAAACTTCAGCTATCAGAAAGATGCTACAGCAGATCCAGAGACAGTATTTCTTTGCAGAACAGTTATGAAAGGCTGTTCTTTGTTATAAAAAAAGCTACGAATGAGAAAGGGAACAATGCATTTTGTTTACAAGACGAGGATGCTGCTTTCACCAGAGTTTATTGTTTATTTCCTGTACTCCATAATTGCATCATTGTAATCAAGAATATAAATCACAATCCTGAAAAAGACATCAGGAAGCTGACCAAAGTGACCTTGTCATCAGCTGTCACCAACACACCCACACACTCCCTCATTCACTAGAATACATAAAGCACGCACACACTTTGGTACAAGGAAAACAAACATGTCAGTAGATTTAAAACTATAGAAATCTTTTTATTCTAAAAAAATATTGGTTACACTTTTATTTTAAATTGTCCTTGTTACAGTGTAATTATGCATTTAAGTATTGAGTAATATTAATGAATAACATGTACTTACTATAGGGTTAGGAATAGGGTTTGGTTAGGGTTTTTTGCCTGTAATTATGTATAATTTATTGCTATTGGTACAGTAAGTGGTTACACTATAAAAGGAATGTAGTTACATTGTACTTATACTCAAATAAGTTGCTGGGTGAGACAGTGCTGTTGTCATGCGTGTGGGACCGAGGTACATGACGGGTAAATGCCTTTTTTTATAGACATCCATGCCTTTTATTAAAACAAGCCATTTGCTTTTTAACAAGGTATCTTCTCTCTTTCTCTTTTATTCGCAGAGCATGTGAAGGTGGTGGTGGTGCAGGGGGATATAACAAAGTATGAGAGCGTGCGTGATGCCTTTCAGGGAGCAGACCTGGTTATCCACGCAGCTAGCTTGGTTGATGTATGGTATAAAGTCCCTGAGAAGGCCATCTATGCTGTCAATGTACAAGGTGAGTGAAGAATAAGATTGAGGAACAAAAGGAGATGGATAATAATGACTTCACTGTAGAAGTGATGCCATTGTTAAGCACTTTGAACGGGTTTAGGAGTTGGCTAAGAAAACACTGAATGTTGCCAGCTTCGAAGATGTACTACTGTTTAAAAGTTTGGGGTTGGTAATGTCTTATCAAATGTATGCTCACAAGGCTGCATTTATTGTAACAAACATATAGTAAAAAGCGTAATGCTGTGAAATAATATTGCATTATTATGTTTAATGGATTTGTGGCGAGCAGGACGAGGCCGAGGGCCCGCGAGAGAGCGGCACGAGGCCGGTGGCGTGATTACTGATGAGCGCGACGTGCGCGAAGCATCGGGTCTCGTATCTCTCACGGAGGAGCGGAAGCATAAAAGGAGGAGCGACGACAGTGGAGATACGAGACCGGTGCGTCGCGCGCATCAGTAATCACGCCACCGGCCTCGTGCCGCTCTCTCACGGGCCCTCGGCCTCATCCTGCTTGCCACAGGAATATATTTTTTTCAAATCTGAATTTTCAGTATCATTACTCCAGTCTTCAGTGTCACATGATTCTTCAGAGATCATTCTGATATGATGATTTGCTTCTCAAGAAACACTTTTGTATTATTATCAATGTTGAAAACAGTTAACATTTTCTTGGAAACCATGATATATTTTCTTCTGTAACTATGCAAGTCTTCACTGTCACTTTTTATTTCATGCATCTTTGCTGAATAAGTATTCTTTTTTTTCCTTTTTATTAAATCTTCTAGACCCCAAACTTTTAAACGGTAGTGTTTTTGGGTTTTTTTGACAGTGGGTGTTATAAAGGTTTTGGTTTCTCCTACAGTTTTTCTTTGGTTACATTTCCAGTAACCCGAAAACTTTACGATCTGTTTGGACCGGAAATGCATCATTTACTCTCACACACAAGAGGAGAATTTGTATCGTTTTCTTTCTGCATATGCAGTGAGCAATATAAGCATGTGCTTTTTAGCTACAGTCCACAGCTCTTCTACGATAAACCCTCATGCTAGTCATTTGCATGAGTGAAAACATGTCTATATTATCAGACCTGATGTTCTTATATATGTGCTCAGATCTGTCTCCGCCCTTTCATGGTTTTACATTTATTCATCAGCCTGTTTTTAATTTAGACTGTTTGTGCGGTAGACCTTACTGGTTTTAGTGTTCCTAACATGTGTTTAGGCCTGTGTCAGTTTAGCACTCATTGATATAGACGAACCCAGAGGATACAGATAAAAACAAGAGCAAGAGATGAAGAATGTGCTATCGTAATGGAATGTTCCATTGGTTTGGATCCTCCCTTATTTGATGCTTTTCTCTCACATCTGCATTCCACATTAATTTCCCAGAAATCTCCTCTTTAAATGCCATTGAAAGAGGCTAGATACTTAAAAGCCATCTGCACAATTGTTTACCTTTATTTTTCTACTTATCAGTAAATACCTGATACTTCAGAAAGCATTTACATTCTCGTTCAGACTATCTGGTGCTTCCAAGTGCATGAAACTGAAAGCATTAGGCTACTTGGAATTTAGGGATTGTGTCATCAGTTCCATCTTAACAAATCTGAGTCTCGTTAATGTCAGTGTAAGCAACACAAACAGCTTTCTTTTAGCTCTAAATTTTGTTTTAGTACAGCAGTAGTGTTCCTTTTTTCTTCACCTCTTTTTTTATGTATTTTTATTTAATGCTTTTTTATTTCTGGATGCTGTTTTCCATCAGGGACGGAGAATGTAATAAATGCCTGTGTAGAAATCGGTATTCAGAATTTGATCTATACAAGCTCCATGGAGGTGGTTGGTCCAAATGTAAAAGGAGATGCATTCATCAGGTAAGTGTATTTATTTAAATAGCGTTTTTGATGTATGTAAGAAGACTTTACATAGTGTTGTGTGTTCAGATTCAAAATATTCACTGGAATAAAAAGAGTTTAAAGGATTTGGGTCTAATGGAGAGAATGTCTGGGAGACTGAAGGAGAGGAAGGGTTTGCACACGGCTGAATGCATTCTGGAATAACATACAGGAATTCCACGTTCTCAACATTCCATCTTGATATATATGTCAAGCCGAATAAATACAGGCAACAGTTGTGATGGACAGAGTTTGAGAATGCTATTTACACTTTTTTAACATTCAAAAAGTAAAGGTCTGTATCTCTGCCACTGCGATTTTTCTACTGGACACCTGAAGCAAATGACGCTTGCATGTCTCAAAACACTTGTGGTGTTGTGCATTCTTTGTGTATCGTGTTCTAATGTTAGGAATTCTAAAGTAGCAATTGCCAGCTCTGTAATTAGTCACCCCAGATGGAATCTTATGTTTCTCCCACATGTTCTGTGTTGATTTTGCAGGAAACTTATGAATTCTGCTTGTAAACATGTTAGAATGTGAGCTGAGAGTACTAAAGACACCAACTATTTAGCCACAATATGTAAAAAAATATATATATAACAAAAATGTGTAAATGTTATGAATTGTGAATACTCCAGATATGGAGGTTTGGCCTAGTAATCAACCAAACTCAAAGACAAATTTGTCATGCAGTCTTATCAGTGACCCAAATGACAAATTTAGGATGACTTTTAAGTGCAACAAAGGTTTTTAACTCAAGTCTTGCCACCAACTTCAAATAAAAAAGCACACCGAGAAAACCTTGAAGTCTTTTGTCTGTTTCTATTACTGTCACGAGCTAGAAACATTATTGTTTTCCTGTGTGACTAACACACACACAGATCATCAGTTTTTAGATATTTTCATTCAAACATACACACATTCACACATCATTATTTATGTTGCAATACCCATAAATGAAAACATAACTTAATTTATTAATATTTCTTTATATTTTTTATTTGTAAATAGATGTTAGTAAGCATGTGATGAGGTCAAATGTCCAGTTTGGGATATGATAACTTGTAATAAGGGATTGTTGCCCAATCCCAATGGTAAAATTGCCCAAAACGTCACCTGCCATCATGTCTATCGGCTCGCTTTAGGGTTAAACTTTCCGCGACTGGGTTATAGGTTGCCAGGTTGAGGTGACAAACGGCTTGAAATTGTTAATGGTCTGTGGATTTGCAGACCAATGCATTTAATAAAATCTGGCAACTGGTCAACATTAGACAAACATATTGGTCCGATTATTCACAAAGGAGTTTGGGCCATGCAAATTACGGAAGTTTCCTGGGAAAAATAACTAACCGGGAGGGGTACGGGAGATAGGGCTAAAAAACGGGAGTGTTGACAGGTATGTTTTAAGGTCATGAAAATAATGAATGTTTTGGCTGGAAAATGTGAGCTGCCAAAGACAATTATTCACACAAGAAAGATAAAAACTCTTTGGAAAGCAGTATTGCAAAAAGGATTTGTGTTGTTGCAATATCTGTGTTTCTCTCAACTTAAAAAATTAAAAGCGTATAAAAGTTATACCTAGGTAAAATGTTTGAACTAGGTTTAGGTTTGTTATTAAAGGTGCATTTTGCAATATTTAGGAGGATCTGTTGACAGAAATGCAATCATACATAACTATTTTTTCAGTGGCATATAAAGACCTTACTTAATGAACCGTTATGTTTTTATTACCTTAGAATGAGCCATTTCTATCTACAAACAACGCGGGTCCCCTTACATTGAAATGCGCTGACATGTTTCTACAGTAGCTCTAAACGGACAAACGCGTTTCATCACTGTTGTTCTTCGTGCAAAGAAGCTAGCTAAAGTCAGCGAATAAAACACTGACACAGTGATGAACAAGTAACAATATATTCGCAATAACAAATCGTTTTACTGAATAATTAAGTAAACATAATTTCTTAATTTATCTTTGTAAAGAAACCTCAATGCTGAACTGGCTACTCTCTGCTGTCTCAACGACGACATCTTTTCCTGTCGGCCACCGCAACTTCTGTTGGTTGCAATTTGCAACCTCACCACTAGATGCCGCTCAAAATTACACAGTGCACCTTTAAGTGACAATTATTTATAAAAAAAATTTTTGTTTCATTTTACCAAAACTGTAATTTTATATGTGCAAGACTCACTGTGCAATGACAGAGACAGTGATGTTTCAGCCATCCTCAGGATGTAGCGTCATTTTGTGCTTGCACACACATTCCATCTGTGCAAGCTGTAATAATGCATCTGTGTCTACTCATTCAGAGAGGGTATACAAAGAGAGCGAGCATTATGGGGATTTGTTTGGTCTTATAGTTTGACAGTATTGGTCGGGTTGTGCCACATAATTTTAGTTCCAGACTTGAGTTGAAGCTTTAACTTAATGCCTGTGTAGCTCTGCTGCCTATTATTTAACAACATAAAAAAAAAATCTCAGACTTTACATCTTTGTGTTCTTCCTTGACACAGAGGGAATGAGGATACTCCATATAATATATTCCATGAGATGCCCTACCCAAAGACCAAAGCTGCAGCTGAGAAAATGGTGCTGGGAGCCAATGGCACAAAGGTATTACACAATACAACTGAGTACAACAATCACACACCGATTTAGATATGATCCTGGCTTTTCACTTTTTAGTGTTCAATCACTTAGAAAAGTCACAATCACCATTTACAAACACACTGATTAAAAAACAGGAAACAGGCACTGATACATTTTCCTATCTTTAATTCACATATACGAAGTTAGAGTATGTTTACACGACAACGATATGCTAAAAACCGAAAGTTTTTTTCTTTTTACAGATGACAACATTATCAAAACGATCCCCGTTCACACGGATCTGTGAAAACGACTTATAACGCTGTATTATAAATGCCAGACTTAGTTGGCGAGGTCATGTGGTAAAGAAAGTCGAACGCACATGCTTATAGACACAAATTACGTAATCTATCATTTTTGTCCGATTTTCATTCTAACGATTGTTAATCTTGATAATATTGTATTATTACTTTGTCTTCTGGGTAAATTTTATCTTCGCAAAGCCAGAACCATTCACTGTAATGCCAATTTTCTGTTCTCCTCTGATATAAAGTCCCTTTTTTGCTTCCTCTAAGAAAATGTCAAAACCTTTGAACACAAAGGCTTCGAAAACATGTATCGTCCTTGAGTCGGTTGTAAGGAACCTTTAATATTTCATGATGTCAAAATTTTATACTGTTAAATGTTATAATGTATACATTTTCCTATCTTTAATTCACATATACGAAGTTAGAGTATGTGACAATGTCCGTAGTCCCCCAGCCGCCTATTTCTTACTGTTAATATCTGTATCCTTTCATTTGGATATATATTTCATCCTTTCAAAAAAGCCTATAGACTAAACACATAATGGCCTACGCATGTGCCTGACGTCACCGTTTTCACAGATTCACTTTTTTGTAGTTTACACAGAGGTGATAAAGGTCTCGTTTTCAAAAACTTGCACCTTGAAACCCGTTTTCAAAAGTTTGCGTTTTCACGCCATTGTCGGGTAAATGAACGCCCAAGACTCCATTTTTAGTTGAAAGCAGTGTCATGTTAACAGCCCCTTAGATTAAATTGCTGACTTCCAAGCTCACATTTTGTTTTGAACTACATTATTTACATGCATTTTGATGCATATACTGCACATGTTTGCAGTTTTATCAACTTTTCTTCAAGTAATTCATATAATTTAAAAAAATAACTATTGTATTCTTTTTTTAACGCAAGTTTTCTACTTAGTACTTGCGTATGTTATATTCAGGAGGGATGTACAATATCAACCAAAACTTTATTACAATCTACTAACATTTTGCTGGAATTGAAACTCTTCTCAATCACATTCTAGTTGCTATTTTCCAACTTTGCACAATACTACACCCTCCCAAACCCAAGGGAAACAAACATCACATAGCACTCATGCTGGAATCCTTGAATCAATATGGATGTTTTTGTGACGCCTTTGCTCTTGGTGTTTCATGCCATGTGTTTACTGGCGTTTCTAAACACTATAAATCTGCATAACATTGTTGGTGTGTCCTCTGCATCTAAGTGATTTGTTTTGTAATGGAAAAATAATTTGTTTGCTTTTCTGCTGCATAAAATGATTGATTTCTTTCTCTCTCCATGATTAGGTAAAGGGAGGGAACATTCTCTACACATGCTGTCTGCGGCCAACAGGTATCTATGGGGAACAACACCAGCTCATGAAGGACTTCTACCAGAACGGGGTCCGTACAGGTGGTTGGGTAATCAGGGGAGTTCCACGGGACACGGAGCACGGACGGGTCTATGCAGGTTAACCAACAGACTCTTGCTTCAGTGTGTGATGATTCAGATTTACCATAAACACTGTAATTACGGTAACAGGGGATGAGAGAAAAATTCATAGAATCTTGATTGATTTGATGTCACTTTATACACTCTTTTTTCTAAAACTTCGCAAATCTGTCTGGTCATAGTCTAAGAGGGATTTTCAAACATTGTGATGCCTTGTGAAGACACGTTTATACTGTGAAAAATAAAAGTCTTGTAAACAAGTCGTAAATATTGCCTGGAAAATATTCAGTAGTATTAATGATAATATTTATCTTTTTGTAGCCATTAGATTACTTTTAGTTAGATAAACCTCAAGCATAAACCATAAGTAAAACTGGCTGTCGGTGGAATCAGTTAATTGTGTTAAATTTCATGATTTTCGTCCAGTCCTCAGAAAGCAGAATGAATGAAATAATATCAAATTTAGTATATTTTAACTTTTTTTTATTTGATGTAATACATTTATTTATTTTAGACTTTTTTTCTCCTGACTTTTTTGTGTTCCCGCTAGAACTCTTGACTTTATTAAATGAGTAGGAAAAATGTCAGTTCATACATAGAACGTGAATGTATCTGTGCTGTTTATATACTTGAGTTTGGAATGATAGACTCTGTTAGACTCTGATAGATGTTTTTTTGCACGCAGGTAATGTGGCCTGGATGCATCTGCTAGCAGCACGTGCTCTGCGGGAACATCCTGATCGGCTGGGTGGGGAGTTTTATTTCTGCTATGATGACTCTCCATACAAGAGCTACGAAGACTTCAACATGCAGTTCCTGTCGACCTTCAACTTTCGCCCGTTGCATGTGCCAGTGTGGGTGCTGTGGTTCATAGCGTGGATGAACGACCTGATGCGCTGGCTCCTCAAGCCGTTCTACAACTACACACCACTGCTAAATGGATACACACTCGCTGTGGCCTGCACATCCTTTACTGTCTGCACAGACAAAGCATTTCGTCACTTTCAGTACCGTCCGCTCTACAGCTGGGAGCAGTGCCTGGCCCGTACACAGAGCTGGGTCAACACATTCCCTTTAGAAACCAGCACTAAGGACACCTAACAGCTGCTTTAATATCATGAGGACAGGTTTAATAAACACATCTGTGGCCAAATATGAAAGATGCACTTTTGGTTTTGAGTAACGACCTCATTTAATGAAGGACTGCATACAATTTTTTTAAATGTTGTATTGCAGTATTTAGTATGTGCTTTGCATTAAATACACTTAATCATTAAATGTACCTCTTAATCATATAATCATAGTTTGAATGATCTATCAGACATTTAGTGGAATGAAAAGTCATGTAATTATTGACATTATTATTAACAGCTTGGATAAACTTTACATTACAAGCACTTTCATGCAAAATGCATAGCCGAAGCCAATTTGATAGTAATCTGGCAATGCAAAAACATGTACTCTGTTGATCTGATAGCTGATTAATGTATCAAATATAACTTGTTATACAATCCACCACATATACTTGTATATTTATACATTTCTTTGTCCAAATTATTTAATTCAAAAAAATTGTGTAAATATTATATGGAATATATTTAGATTTAAATGCATTATAATGTTTCTTTACTCATGTATAGGTTTGAAAATAAAACTATGGCTGTCAATAGAATAAATATTTGTATTTCATCCTGTCTTTACAAAGCAGAAGGAGTTTGGAATAACTAGTTTTAATTAATTAATTCATTTTATTATTGTTATTATTTATTTTGTCATTTACATTTCTACACAATTTATCTCAGAAATGTTCAAACCCCCCTAGCAATCTTGTTTCATTAAATTCATTAATGGAAATACATAAACTTAATGATGTGCTGTTTATATTGCTTCATGATTTTAAAATTGCTATAATTAAGAAGGTGAATCACTTGTTATTGTTACCTATATATAACTCAATGGCAGTAAAGACTTCTAGACTCTCTTTTTTTCCTTAAAGAATCGCTACAGTGACTCACAATAACCACCCTCACCCTCCAGGAAACTCAGATGTTCCATCTCTGCCTGGACAAGAAACACCACATGATTTTTCCAGAAGGCCAGGTTTTCCACATCAGGTTATATTGTCATAGAGGTATCATAGCAATCATTTTGCATATGGTACCCATTTAGATATGAAAGTAGACTCTGATTACGCTTTAAAGAAGAAAGAAAGAAATGCATAATGTACTCTCTCTCTCTCTCTCTATCTCTCTATCTCTCTCTCTCTGTGGGGTGGGGTGGTGTGTGTGTTTTCTTCCACAGAAGAAATAAAGTCATGCAGGTTTAAAATGACATGAGGGTGAGTAAATGATGATAGTATTTTCATTCTTGGGTGAACTTTCTGTGTGGTTAGAAACATTTAAAGAGCAGAAAAAAACACAAGGGTGTTCCCAACTGGTTTCAGTTCAGGGGCATTCCCTTGTAATGAGTTGAAGACTATGGGAGTACCTCGTAACAGCTTCCATAGTGACCGTCACAATATTTATTCTTATATAATTGATGAACAGCTGAACATAATATGTTGACGAGCAGTTAATTATCTGTGGTTTAGCCCTGAGGGATTTGTAGTTAGACAAATAAAGATTAGCTACATTGCATGTACAAACTGTAGGACAACAGAGACATCTAGTGGTTAACATGAGACATCACCTCTTCCTGGAATTAGTATTTTTAGAATGACTTACCTATTTTCTTGGCATGACGATAAATCATAGTGATAAATCTGTGTATATACATTTACTTTTTTAAATAGGAAGCATTATGTCAACGTCTGTTATTATAAATCAGTAACTATGCATAAGATAATTTTTGAATGGGATTTCTAACTATCTATTATCATAAGTGACCCCTAAATTGCCCTTAATTTTGATATACACATGACATAATAATTTTGCTCATGAATAAGTGCCTTATAGTTTGATTTAACCTTTGTAATGCTTTTGTATAATCTGTAACTGTTTTTATCTTTCGTTTGGCATATGCCTTTATGTATAATGGCATACAAAAATAGAATTTTTCAGGGTTGATGCATTGTGAAATTCAACCAGTATAATGATATGATATTCGGCTCACCTTTTTTTAATACTCTTTTCATTATTTATGTATTAATTAATTGATTATTATTTATTTTTATTGGATAAAAAAACAATAACACTTTATTTGCAGTGTCTTTGTTACCTGTTACTGAGTACACATTAGTTAATCGTTACTGATACTTACTGGAGTAATAACTGTAAATGATACACAATTACAAGCAGGGCTGGACTGGGACAGAAAATCGGCCCTGGCATTTTGGCCCAGACTGGCCCACTACATATGATCATAAACACCACCCATCTTTGCACACCCTTGAATATGTTCAACTCCTATTCATTGAAACCACTAATGGCATGTAATGAGTGAGTAGGAACGAGTGAGAGTTAACAGATGAAATAAGTACAAAATTGTAATTTATTAATACAATTGAACTATACTCCGCAGTGATGCATCAAAAAACAAGCTATAAGCTGCACTGGCATAGCAATACCAGTGTTTCCCACAGGATCTTTTGTGTGCATTTTAATGTTAAATTCATCAATCTGGTGCACTTTGAGAGTTAAAAATGAAAAGCGCCAACCCATTTTTAGTGTGCAAATTAAACAAAGAAAAAAAACAAAACTCTTTTAGTATAAAACTATATTTACTATATTACACTACTACATAATAATAGTTATAATTTATCTCAAGACAGTAGCCTAATAGCCATATATTGTAAAACAAATGCACTGAAAAATAAAGAAAACTTTCATAATTAGTTTTGTACTAATTTATAAACTTGAAAGAGATAAGCACATGATCTTTTATTTTGACGGAAACTGCATCAAGCTTTTATTTTGGCGGAAAACATGGATACAAACGCGTCTCATTAAACTTCTAGTAAATTGCTGTAATCGTCAACAATGCAGATGTGGAAATAATGCGTAACTAGGTAATGGGTTCCTACACTCATAGCCAAAGTGTTTTAAAAAGTAGTTCTGCTTACCACAGACTCTACACTTTCTCATCTCTCTCTCCTGATCCTCCTCACTATCCTCCTCATCAGCCACTGGAGCTGATGAAGGTCCTGCTGCTGCAGAAAACACATATACTTTGACAAATTTTACAGCGTCTGCTTTTCAGGGCCTATATCTATTTTTCATGCTATTTCTTTGCACATTCCTTGCGTTTCCTCTCCATCTCTCAGACTATAGACAGATACACACTTGACACTGCTCGCTCACTCAAAGCACAAAGGGGGAGGTGTTTAAAGATGTGATTGGGCCAGCCCAGTGTCAATCAAGGAAACAACCAATGGGCCGCTGATCTACGTGTTTCATGGGCCGGTCTGTCATTGGAAAAAAAATGATTTTGTGTACGAGTTTTATGGGCCGTAAAAAAAAAAAAAAAAAAAAAAAGAGATGTATCGGCCCAAAAAGCACGTCGGCCCACCGGGCATTTGCCCGGAATGCCAGATTACCAGTCCAGCCCTGATTACAAGCAGCTAAACCTGCTTACTATACTATTTTACTATACTTGGCCTACGTTAATTAATATCAATCAGTACGAATGTGTAATTACATTTAAACAAGGCCCATTTAAAGTAAAGAATTACCCAAAAAAACAATCAACATTTAATTTTTATTTAACAGCTTTATATTGTTTATTATTTTAAATAATGATTCCCTTATCGTACCTTATCGTAGTTATCTCTTAATAAGAGGTAAATATTCTATCTGGGATAAAGAAGGTCCATTGGCAGTTGCTTGTCTTTTTAAACGAATGTGCAAAACAATATATAGACAATATAACAACGAGAAGCAAAATTATAAAAGAGAAAAAAGAGGGTTAAATACAATAATAAAAAATATAAAACATTGACAAATAAATATATAATAAAATACTTACAAGTTTTTTGAATTACAAGTCAGTTAAACGTTCAAAAAAGAATTGAAAACAAAATGTTAAAGCTTTTTTGCTTAGATATTCCAACGGGAGTCCTCAGCGTTGGTTGACCTGACTGAGCGCGCTCACGTCTTGCGTGACGGGTGCGCGCACGTCGCTGTCACTCAGAGTTGGTTGTAGGAAATGCGGACACGGCGATATGTCAGCAGGGCCGTGTGTATCTCTTCCAGCGATGTGGCCCGATTCCCATTTCAGGGAGGTTTCTTGACTTTCTCAAACGCAATGCACAAGTGCACTCAATGCCAACTCTGATACGGATTTGTTTGCGCGCGGATGGGTGGGAACCTATTATTGCGGAGCGGCAGTGTTTAGCTAACCGTTAGCCCTTTAACACACCAGCCTCCACACACAGACCCCTAACCGCACTTTTTGGTTTATCATTAAAATTTTCCTATCTGCCCAGAGGCTTATCAACGGCCTGCCTTCCTCGCGCCTTAAATCCGTTCAACGTCGGCGGCGGTGGCGGGGGGTCACGGCAACCGGTGTGGACAGGAGCCCCCCGGCACGGACGGACAGATCCCCCAGCTGCGGGTGAGTCTGCACACTCTTCTCTATTGTCTTCTCTCAGAGTAGACAGATGTGCCAAAACAGATCAACACAGTTAATCATTTTCCTGCGCCGTAAACCGGGAAGTTGAGCTGATCGGCCGCACTGGATATGTAGGCATGAGCTAGCAAGTTAGCAGGCCAATTTCTGCAACTAATTTAGTAACGTTGCATTACAATTAAAAACGTTTTTAATTGTAAAAAAAAAAGTTTTGTAAGCATCGTATGTATCACTGAGTGATTGATGATTCTCGGCATAGTTAGGACACGTTTGATGAGAGGCTGTTGCGTGACAGATCGGACAGCACGATTAGCTGCTTTAGATTAAATTTGGCAGTCACAAATCCAGCTACTCCTGCGGGTTAAGTCTCAATTACCAAATCATCACTTTATGACCTTGCTTGTGTGTCTTATGGATTTAGTCTTGCGTTTAAAAGCGTGATGTATTTTGTATAGATGTTGGTCTTTTAGAAATGGAGGTTTCCCGGTATCCGGTACCACTGTATTATTGTCCAGTCACCTCACACATGTGGTTAGTCACACTGCGATTGACAGCTCACACGTTTGCACCATTGCCAAACTGTCCCTGAAAGTTATTTTGTGTGGTTTGGTTTGTTTACATCTCATCTCCGTCCTCACACTTTAGATATTAGTAGTCTTGGTCACCCGGAACGAGCACGGTTCATGTGTATGGGTGGAGTCCCACTAAGTAGCATTGTCCTTTTGAGGACAACGAATTGTTCTTTTGAGCCGGATTGTTTCAGTGAATCTTTTGAACCGATTCACAAAATCAGTTCGAACTATTCATTTACGATTTGGGGTTTTAACCGAAAACAACTGATTGAAATTACTTCAAGAGTATTTGGAGGATTTGACAGTTGGGGAAGAAAAAATACATTACGTTATTCAAACAGCATGAATGTGACAGATATGATTGTTTATCTTCACATACGAGTTGGTTGAATAATAGCTTTAAAATGGTGTAAACCATTTTTCAGCCAATAGATGAACTTTTTTTTTAGCATTGTCTAATGTAAATACTCATTTATATTTAGGTACCAAATGATTGTTCTTTTTAAGATTAATTTATGAGCATTTGTATTACACCATGTCTTAAAAGGATAATTGAGTCGTTTTTGCACCTGTCTGAAAACCAATTTGTGAAAATGAGCAAGACTTCCTATCTCTACCACAAAGGCTTCCTGATGAGTTTTAGAGTTTTACAATTAGGTTAGTAATTGTTTATTGTGCAATAACTCTTTATAACACATTACTTTTTAATAGTCATCAGACTTCTGTGAATGTTTATCAGCTTTTTGTAGACACCCCATAGTTTGACAAACACACATGGTGTGTGTTTCAAAATGCCTAGACAGCATTTGTGCTTTACATTCACAAGCATCTTCAAACTTTCAGCCACGCTGCTTCTATCAAGGAAATCACTTCCTTTTTATCTGCTGTCAGCATGTGTACTTTATATATAGATCATACGGAAGTCTATGAGGCAGATCTTAGTGTAAGAGGAAATAGTGGTAACCTGTTCCTTTACACTGTACCTAAACTTGATCTGTAAAGACTTGTGCAGCCCCTCATATCACTGTTGTTTGCATCGGTTTAATTCATGTTCATTGAGACTTTCTTTGAAACAGTTCACCATTTTCTTTGCCAAACAATTGAAAGGTCCTCTGGTCTGAATGTCTCTTACTCTTTAGGATATGCTTAAATACAATGCTTCATGTCACGTGTTTTTCAGAATCAGAAAGAGGTTTATTGCTAAGTGTGCTTGCACACACAAGGAATTTTTTTTGGTACTGAGGCTTCCAGTGCACATATACAAATACAACAAGAAACATAATACTACAAATTATAAGAATAAAAAATAAAAATATAAATATATGAGAATAAAAGTATCACAGTTGGGTTTAGTCAGAATAGACATTTTCAGATTTACAGATTATGAACATATTAACAGTGTTTTGAATATTATAAATAAATAAATCTACATATAAGTATCACCTGAATTTTTAAGATATTGCACTAAACAGTGGGAGTATTGCACTTAAAGGCATATGCCTTGGGAGGAGTGTTAACTGTTCAGGAGGGAAATGGCCTGTGGGAAGAAACTGTTCCTGTGCCTAGACGTTCTTGTGGCCAGTGATCTGAGTCTCCGTCTTGACGGTAACAGTTCAAACAGGTTGTGTCCAGGGTGAGTGGAGTCTGTGATGATTTTACCTGCTCTCTTCCTCACTCTGGAAGAGTACAGGTCCTGGAGGTTTGGCAGGGGGCACCAATGATCCTCTCCGCAGTCCGGACTGTCCGTTGTAGTCTCCTGATGTCTGATTTGGTAGCTGAACCAAACCAGACAGTGATGGAAGCGCACAAGACAGACTCAATAACGGCTGAGTAGAACTGAATCAGCAGATCCTGTGGCAGGTTGAACTACCTCAGCTGGCGAAGGAAGTACAGTCTCTGCTGGGCTTTTTCCACAACGGAGTCAATGTGATTGTCCCACTTCAGGTCCTGAGAGATGATAGTTCCCAGGAACCTGAATGACTCCACTGCTTCCACAGTGCTGTTCATGATGGTGAGTGGGGGGAGTGCTGAGCTGTTCCTCCTGAAGTCCACGATCATCTCTACTGTTTTGAGCATGTTCAGCTCAAGGTTGTTATAACTGCACCAGACAGCCAGCTGTTCAACCTCCAGTCTGTAAGCAGACTCGTCACCGTTTTGGATGAGACCGATGACAGTGGTGCCGTCTAGAAATTTCAGGAGCTTGACAGTGGGGTCTTTAGAAGTGCAGTCATTAGTGTACAGGGAGAAGAGCAGTGGGGAGAGAACGCACCCTTGATGGGTGCCAGTGCTGGTGGTGAGAGTCCTGGATGTGTGTTTCCCCAGTCTCACTCGCTGCTGCCGGTCCGTCAGGAAGCTGGTGATCCACTGACAGATCGAGGATGGTATGGAGAGCTGGATCAGTTTGGCTGTGAGAAGATCAGGCATGATGGTATTGAAGGCCGAACTGATGTCCACAAAGAGGATCCTTGCATAAGTCCCATGCTTAAGTCCCAGGTCTGTCGAGATGTTGCAGGATATAATGCAGTCCCATGTTGACTGCATCATCCACAGACCTGTTTGCTCTGTAAGCAAACTGAAAGGGATCCAGCAGCAGTCCAGTGATGTCCTTCAGGTGGGCCAACACCAGTCTTTCAAACGACTTCATGACCACAGACGTGAGAGCGACAGGTCTGTAGTCATTAAGTCCAGTGATTTGGTTTTTTTTGGGGACCTGCAATAAAATGAGTTTAAATCATCAACCAGGTGTTGATTGTCCACAGATCGGGGGGATGGTGACTTGTAGTTGGTGATGTTCCTCAGGCCATTCCAGACTGATGATGGGTCGTTGGATGAAAACTGTTGGATGAAAAGTGTTGTTACCCTCTATTTATTTTAGTTACTAATTTATATTTAAAACGATAATTAATATAAACTAATTTGTGCTTTTTAAATACTTATTCAGCAAGAATACATTTAAATGTTACAAAATATTTTATTTTTCAGGATAAATTGCATTAAAAAAAATGCAATTATTAAACAGCATTATTTCACAAAATAACTGGTTTTACTTTATCAAATAAATGCAGCCTAGGTGAGCAGAAGATTGAAGATTTTAAAAAATATTTTTCATTTTTAAAAAATCTTTCTGACCGACCCCAAACCTTTGAACTGTAGTGTGTATTCGGGGTTAAAATAATACTCGTTGTAGTTCTCTACAAGTTAAGCATGCTGTCAGTTACTACATAAAAGAAAAATTCATGTCACGGATTGTATAAGCAAACAAGAAATGTGTGGATATTTGCCCCATAGACTTCTAGTATAAGTGCATTTAAAAAAAAAATATTCCTCAAAGACATGTCATTCTAGAATTCTTGTTGTCTTACTTGTAACAAATGGATGAATGATAGATGATAAAACAAATATAGACTAACCAACACAATCCTGTCTAGCTAGTGCGCTTCCCATAATGTTTATGCATTAGGTCATTAGTCGGAAGAGTCTGCGGTCTTTTGTGGCTGTTCAAACACATTTGACCACATGAGCGTTTACACTATGAAAGCAATCCGGTCAAATGAGTTTTCGACTACCTCTTAAAGGGGTCAAACGTGGACAAGCTAAAAATATTGTAGACCCCGTTTACACCTAAATTTAGAGTCGTCAACTTGTGATCGAATTGACGAAGACGCTTCTTAATACCAGGTTTAAACAGGGCCTTTAATTTGGATGAGACCAGCTTTGGAAACTGTGCTTATTTTCTATTTTTGAACATTTCCATTTTTATGAAATACAATATTTAAGTATAGTTTTCCTCTCATTTATTTTAATTGATAAGAGAGAATAGTATCTGACTTATGATTATTGTGAGAAAGAGACAGTCAAAGGTGATCAGAGATTGTTTTTGGAGCAGCACACTTGAGTCTAATGACTTGGTGAACTATGCAGGTTTTTTACCTCAACCGATCAGCTTCGGAGTCATTGGAATGGTTATATTACTCTTTTCGGGTTGAATGTTGGTCGTTTCGCACCCCCGCATGTGAGCGGAAAAAAACACACTTGCAACTTTGAGCCGGCGGGTCGCCGGCCGCAGCATCAGGAAGTGTCGCGTGATATCAGGTCTCGCAATGTAACGAATTGCTTTACGGCAAAAAAGATCTGATAAAATTCTGATAAAATGAGCATCAAACAGGAATAACCCGGCGCCGTATACATGTGGTGTTCGAGGCGCACATACAATACAGACTGCCGACAGTTAAACAGGGCGCGCGCAGCTCTTAAAGGGACCACACCTTATTTTCACTCGTTACAGCTTCTATCCTACTGAACAGGTACTGGTGTACAGGGGGAGGGGATCCGGCCATGAGTGCAGAGCCATCTCTGCGTGATTGCTATTTACGACAGTACAAATACTTCACAGCGACTCTAGGGGTCGCTGTTTGACAAAAACGGAATTCCTACTTAGTGCTGCTTTAAGGTGTGTATGTTATTATTTTAAGGTGAACAAAAATAGGAAAAATCATATCTCTGAAGAGCTGTGATAGCGACATGCGCATGGAATTTGACCTAAGATTTATTTGGTTCTTTTTTTAATACGTTTGTTAATGTTTTCTCTCTTTTCCTGCGAACTGAGAGTCTTAGTCACATGTAAACACCTGCTTCATTGCAGCCATTCACTTCTCAGACCAAAAGGGGCTTACTCTTTTAATGAAATGACAATGTTTGTTTTTCTTCTTGTATTTCAAGGCATAATAATCACTGACTCTGGTTTTGTCTCTCTTTTGATCAGCTGTACCATTGAGGAGCAGCTATGGCTGAAATCTCCGCCCTCAGCCCCTCCCCTCCCAGTATGAGCGACCAATCAGTGCCTGCTCCCTCCAGCCCACAGCCTCTCCCTTCAGAAACTCCCATCCCAAAATCATCTCTCTACGGGGACCGAGCCGTAATGGGAAACCCAATGTTACAGGCAGGAGGAAAAAATTCTTCGTCTTGGGCGCCCACACCTGGCCAAAACAATGCAGCTGCCACTTCAACAGCAACAAAAAGTGCTGTTGGACCACCAGTAGAGGTACTAGCTGCTACAGATACTGAGTCAAATGGGAAAAGTGATTGCATTGGCCAAACAGAACGGCACACTGAAGCACAGGGCTCAGAGCAGGAACAGCAGATGCCCCTGTCGCCTGAACTTAATCCCAGTCCTAATCTGTATCCCATCGTTCAAGTCAGCCAGAATTCCAGTCCTGTTCCCCCCATGGAGGTTCCTCCTCGATTTACCCCTCCTCCCGTTCAAGACTCCAACCCGGGCCCCTTTTCACAAGATTCCAGGCAAACAGAAGCACAAACAGCCCCACAGCCCGAGCCCATCCAAAACCCCGAACCCAACAGTCCCAACAGCGATAAGATGACCCCTGAGCCCCCCTGCACACCCTCCAGGCCCGAACCCCCAGCTGTACTGGTGCAGGAGTCTGTTGGGTCCGTGTTTCTGCCCTCCACGTACAGGCGTCCAGCCCCGGACACGCTCAGCTACCTGGAGTCGGCCAGCCTAATGTCAGGAACTCTGGAGTCTCTGTCAGGGCTCGGCGAGGACGGCAGCTCGGTGGGGTCAGACTCGGAGATCAACGGTCCAGTGAGGCGTACTGATAAATATGGCTTCCTAGGAGGAGCGCAGTACAGTGAGGGAAGGTGGGTGGTTGTGAACCGAATGACACAAAAACACATTCTCACGTTATTTTTATGGTTTTCTTGTAAGCACAGAGAGTAAAGACTAACCACTTCAGATTATTAGAGCATGTCACATATTTCATGTGTTAAAAGAGTGTTTTACAATGTAAAAATTCTTCCCTTTCCTGCATATTGAAACTTGCCTCTATTTGCTTTTCGACTGTCAGCTGCTTGCTTGTCAACTTAATTATGATGTAAAAATAAATGTCAAATACATAGTATATATATATATATATATATATATATATATATATATATATATATATATATATAGATAAAATCAAATTGAAACACTTTACAAATCATTTTGCTTTCATAATCTGATGTGATATATTTTGATTATGCTTGGCTGTCAATGTCTTTGCCGTTCATCAGCTGGAAAAATCATTCTGAAAGTGATTCCAATGATATCATTCCTCTTTGTCTTTAATATTGCTATAGTTGTGGTGTGGGCTAAGTGTGAATAGGCCTTAAGAGTTGGTATGTTTGATTCATTTTTATGAATCAGTTCAAACGGTCAGTTACAATAAATCAATTTGAAACTTTGATTCAACGATTCATTTTACAGCATCCCTGCAAATATTACCTGAAGTCTTTGTTTTTCATATACAGTATATTAAAAAGTATATATTAAAATGTTTTAGTTAAATTTAAGTAGGTAAATATTGATATTTATTACTGTTTTATTATTATATATTATTATAATTTAATAGTGTTCATTTAGTGCAGCACATTGAAAAACAGGCATTAATGATTTTAAACTGGCGTTTTACTGTTTTTAAGCTATTTCCGAACAAATACATAAAATATATATATTGATTATTGTCAAAGGCAGAAATGTATTGATCAATCCCAGTACAACAAGTCCATGAACATACGTTAAGAAAGGATTTGGTTTCATTTTGAAACTCATATATTGAATATACTTGTGTTTGGCTCTACTTGGTTTGATAAATCAGAATAAGCATTTATAATGAATGAGATTGATAGGGTAATTGCCAGCACCTGATGTGTGGTGTGCTGCTGGGATATTAATAATTTACGCCTACGGCCGAGAGCAGGATGAGCATTTGGTGCGTTCTTCCTGTGTCCGTCTCTCTCGCTGCTTCTCGGTGTCCTTTGTGTGTTTGTTGTAAGTGACTCAGATTGTGCTGAGAGGGCTCGTCTGAGTCAGAGTGCACTGACTGTCTCACTTTTTGTCTCTCTTCCCCTGGCTGACTAATTCAACCTAAAATAGCTTCTAACACTGTCCTTTACGTTTGAACGTTTCCTTTTTTAATTCCAGCTCAGCCTAACTTATTAACCACCACATGCTTTTTCAGCTATTTAAAAATGGTCAGTGTGGGTTAGTCTTAAATTAGACTTTCTCATATGCACAGCGTGCTGTCTGTCAGATTTAGTTCTCTGCTATTTTTGTTTACAAGTTATTGTCTCGTTCACACGTTCACAAGTACCTGAATTACTGTCTAGTCAAGTTACAAGGCTAAACAAATCCCAAAGCCTTTTTATTAGAAGTCACATATTTCCTACAGTTTAAATGTTAAAAACAAATTTTGTACATTTAGTACAATGTTACTCTGGGATATTTCCTTGTTATAGAAACTGGTATAGAAATGTGTCAGATTTCAGACTTGTTACTTCAAACAGAGGTTCACTACCCTTCTTTCACTACTTCATATCTATATAGTAAATTATGTATAAATATTATTTAATTATGACAGTTAATTATTTAATAAATATTAATTGTATTATTCCTTTTTAATTAATTTCTCAAAATTCAATACATCTAAACACTAAACAGTGTAGCAATGTTCTGAGATGTTATTTCTTGTCTGTAAGCTACTGACTTGTTCACTATGTTCACAAATTTCTACTTTAGAGACCGAGTGAAGGCTGAAGTTAAGTAAGTTGAGTCATTTTTTTTTTTTTACTAGATGGTTTCCTGTAAATATTGGCTCTGTGCTGCAATCTTGTGTTTGAGCATCTTGACAAGCCCCAAATAGCGTAATTTGTTCAATCAGTGGTGTGAGTTTGGGGCGGGACAATTGGTTTTTGGACCAATGACAAACAAAGAATGTCTGTCCTTATAAAACTATAATTATTTTTGCAATTCTGTTTAGTACAGCAGAAATCCCACACTTTGACTAAGTAAGACCAAATTAAGATTCAAATGTTCTATCTGTCTGGCATCACTACTACTTGGCTTGTTCATTTGGAAGATGCTATTTCTTTACAAAGCTACAAAACTCGTAACACTTTGTTTATAAGTGATGTGGTTACATGTTACTACATGTTCTTACTATAGTATTAACAGTAAATTATTCATAATTACAAGTAACTAACCCTAACCTAACCCTAACTGTAACTAAACGAAGTACATGTAGTTAATTAAAGGGATAGTTCACCCAAAAATGAAAATTCTGTCAGTATTTACTCACCCTCATGTTGTTCCAACCCCGTAAGACTTTCGTTCATCTTCGGAGCACAAATTAAGATATTTTTGATGAAATCTGAGAGCTGGATCACTCCTCCATAGGCTTCTTCAGGGATTGACACTTGCCAGCCCCGAAAAGTTTTTAAAGACATCGATAAAATAGTCCAAGTGACTACAGTGGCTCAATCTTAAGTTTATTAAGCGACGAGAATATTTTTTGCGCGCAAAAATAACAAAAATATCAACTTTATTTCAACTATTCATTTCCTTCTCTGTGGGCATCGAGTGAGTTCACGTAGTGTAATAGCGTAAGCTTCTGTGTTGTACGTCACACTTAGGCTCACTATTGGCCGACGCTGGTCATGTGTGGGATGCGTGTGACGTACAACACAGAAGCGCTGCGCTGTTACACTAAGTTAACTGACTCGAGGCCCACAGAGAAGGAAATTAATAGTTGAAATAAAGTCGTTATTTTTGTGCGCAAAAAATATTCTAGTCGCTTGATAAACTTAAGATTGAGCCACTGTAGTCACTTGGACTATTTTAACGATGTCTTTAATAACTTTTCAGGGCTGGCAAGTTTCAATCCCTTAGAAGCCTATGGACTAGTATGGAGGAGTGATCCAGCTCTCAGATTTCATCAAAAATATCTTAATTCGTGTTCCGAAGATGAACGAAGGTCTTACGGGGTTGGAACACATGAGGGTGAGTAAATACTGACAGAATTTTCATTTTTGGGTGAACTATCCCTTTAAGTACAATGAAACTACATCACCTTAAAATGTTGGGTAACCCAAAAACATATTAATTTAGCAATAACTCGGAAGATTTCAGGGCTTTCTAATTAGTTTTGAGAGATTCAAAAGCTGTCTATTGTCTGTATATTAGATGTCTGTTTCTCCGATTCAGATTAAACCATTTTGACTTTGAGCCATTTGTCAAAAGCTCAACATTATCTCAGGGCTTGTGCGGGTGCTTGTAGGTTTATGCGTTGTATGTGGTTTGTGTTTTTGAATCCCTCCCTGTCTTGTAGCGAGGCGGAAATCGCTGTGGCAGTGGCGAGACAGAGAGAGATGAAATGGCTGGACATGTTCCGAAACTGGGACAAATGGGTATCCCGGCGCTTTCAAAAGGTCTGTTTCTTATTTAAAGTGTCACAGAAGACATTCCTGACTGGAATAAGAAATGCAGTTCTTATGAATGTTGATATATTCTGAGTTATGTTTCTTTCTGATGCAGGTAAAAATCCGTTGCAGGAAAGGAATCCCTTCCTCTCTCAGAGCTAAAGCCTGGCAGCTGCTTTCCAACAGCCAGGAGCTCCTCGAATCCAATCCTGGAAAGTTTGAGGTATGGTCAGGTTGATACACCTACTGTTCGGACAGTCATGGCCCTAAATCAACTTCTCCCAAGTTCATATGCTATTGCTGTTGTTAACTATTTAGGGTTTAATGTCAAGGGGCTCCTGACTAAAATTAAACAATTAAAAGACAGACACATCAGATTATAGACGATGTTTTTATTGTATTACACCATTTATTGCATCTGCTAATCATATTGCATATTTTGTTCCAGTTCACATTTGACAGTTAAGCTGTGACCACTAACAACATAGGGTTAAATGGGCATGAAAAATGACCACAAAACAACCATTTAGTTGCAATTTGGAACCCTTTTCTTACCTTTTAAATGTTCTTATACTCACTTAGCAGTGATGTATATCTTAGTTTAGATGATCAAAACACTCGTTTTTAATGTACAAACTTTTTTTATTTTAGACATATTTGTTCACTTTCCTTTTTTTTGTCTCTTAGGAGTTGGAGCAAGAGCAGGGAGATCCAAAGTGGTTGGACATCATAGAGAAGGACTTGCACAGGCAGTTCCCGTTTCATGAGATGTTTGCTGCTCGGGGAGGACATGGGTAAATTCAGATGAGGGTTTTTTCAAGAGAAAGAGTGATGCAAGGCTTTTATTTAGATAGTTACACAATCCTGGAAACTGAAGGAAGAAATTTTTTTCCCTTTGTTTTTTTGGTGTGCTTTGTGTTTTCTATTAGTCTTTATTCACTTCGTGGTGCACATTGATACCAACACTGACCCTCTCAAGCCCAAAGTATACTTTGTTTATTACACGTAAACGTGACACAAATTTCATCACTATAATAGTACACGTTTACTGTATATGCGCTGCCTGATTTTTGTAACCAATGCCACTTGAAGGTGAGCCTGCAACCTTAGCCGAAAAAAGCGTAATGCCTGTGGTAGGCAGGGAAGAAAACAAGAGGCCGTTTTTTTTTTATGGATATCAATGGAGGAGAGTTTTCTTTTTTTAAGAAAATAGCTAATTATTTGATGATTTGTCAGCCTATCAGCTAATCTTCAACATGTTTGCCATTCGTTTTGGTTTGATCTATTTCCACCGAAAAAATGCTGTTTTATAAGAGAAGTCACTGACAATTGCGCGACAGGTATGATTCAATTTACGGCACTTTTCATTTAATTCCATGGTATCCGCTAACTGCGAATGACTGTCACATAACTCACGAAATAACAAAATTCAGTGACGTCAAGGCTGTGATGTAATCGCTTATCAAGGCACATGTGATCCAAGTTTGCCATTACGCATTTGCCAATGGTAGGGCCATGGACCCTCACATCTCCCAATAATAAGAACATTGCTGTGTCCGAAATCGATTACTTCCCTACTATATAGCATGCGAAAAACAGCACAGCAACTGAGCAGTATGCCTGAATGCCAACACTGGCCCAGGTAAAATAATACAAAGACATTTTTATCGGTCATAACTTCTGGAGAAAAACAGCGCGGACACTGGACAATAGGGCTGGTCCGAATACAATTTTTTGAGCTTCGAAGCTTCGGTAGTAATGAACATCGAATATTCGAAGCTTCGGAATCTCTATAGCCTATGTCTGTCTGTCCGTTGCATTTTGATTATTTCGAGAACCGTTCATCCAAACGACTTCACAAGGGAGTGCAGTTTCGTATTTGGTGCAATATAGATAGACAGGCGAGACGTGACACGTTCAGAATTAATAAACTTTTAATAAACTACAGAACAGCGTGAGCCGGATGCGTGTGCGCCTCACGCGAGCAGAGCTTATATGCTCCGAGAATGGACACTGCACTAGTGATATAAAACACACGCAGGTCTGTTAACTTAAGCAATATTTTAATAAGGTAGTCTAATATTTTTCTCACTAACAAATTACTGACAAAGTAGGGTAGATTTAAATAAAGAAGCGGCGCACCTCACGCATGCAGGGCATATATTCTCCGAGAACGGACACTGCGCTAGTGATATAAAACACACACACACACACACGTCTTTTAACTTAAAGGTTGTATCAGTGATTTCTGGCCCAAAAATAAATGTCTAATCTTTCCTAACGATCCGCTAGCTGCCCGCCCCATAAGCATGCCGTCCAAAAACCGCGTCTCTGTAGGCAGCCTAGGGTCTGAGATCTGCACACAAAAACAAATGGGTACAACCACCACTCAAAACCAAAATAAACAGTCTTCCAACCAATCACTGACAGGGGCGGGTGTTGCTCCGATTTCGCGTCCAGCCGTGCACGAGCGCAAAACCTCACAACACCCGCCCCTGTCAGTGATTGGTTGGAACACTTTATTTTGGTTTTGAGTGGTGGTTGTACCCATTTGTTTTTGTGTGCAGATCTCAGAGCCTAGGCTGCCTACAGAGACGCGGTTTTTGGACGGCATGCTTATGGGGCGGGCAGCTAGCGGATCGCTAGGAAAGATTAGACATTTATTTTTGGGCCTGAAATCACTGATACAACCTTTAAGCAATATTTTTAATAAGGCAGTCTTATAATATTTTTCTCACTGACAAAGTAGGGTAGATTTAAATAAATAAAAACGAAATTTATATAAATAAAAACGAAATTTAAATATAGAAAAACGAAATTGAAATAAAGAAAAACGAAATTTAAATAAAGAAAAATGAAAACGTCCCAGTAAAATCTCAAAGTCTCCTATATTTAGCTGTAGATTAATTTAGATTGATAAGGCTAAAAAGGATAATACATTTTGTTTCTATTATTCTATGTTCCACAATGTCAAAGCAACGCAGCTTAACCCAAAATACAAGCTCATGCACTTCTGTCCATACAAACTCCGCTGTTCTGCACTCTAGTCAGAGAATATTACCGTTGCAGGAACACATTTAGTAGTCCAAGAAGAAGCAAATATATTTATTAAGTAGATATAACGAAGTTATATGTTATTATATTTCACCAGATTTTATAGTGTAAAACATTTTCAAGCGCGAATGAGAACAGTTTCGAGGGGGATGCCAGGTGTGCAAAAAAAAAAAAAAAATATTCGAATGTCACATTTTCAAATCATATACCAACACACCGAACGAATATTCGAATATCCGGGTCCAGCCCTACTGGACAAAGATGAAACTTTCTAGAGTGCATGCGTCTACCCCTATCAAATGGAGTATACTTTAAAAGGCTACATGTTCGGCTGTATGAATACACTAGCATTTGCGTTAGAAAACAAAAACAACGTATACTTTGGGCTTTAGTTGTATACTTCCCCACACTTTCACATCTCTCCTCTGCTCTGTTGTTTCTCAGTTCAGCTATTATATGTTGGGGAATATATCTATGCCAAGCAGATAATATCTTACCCAATTCAAACCGTACACCTTAAAAGGGGGGAAGAAAGGATTATTATTAATTTATTATATTATATCTAATAATAAGAAGAATTGCTGATATTTATTTTTGTCATGTGAACAATAATGTGATGAAGCATGTTGTGTTTTGATTGTTTAAACTTTAATAATAATAATAATAAATATTATTATTAATTATTTAAAAAACAACAACAAGAAGCAGAACACCATCATTTAATAAAATGATTGCCGATACCACAAAAATAAATATAAGCAATTCTTATTGTCAAAAGTTTTATGTGTGTGTGTTTGTGTTCAGGCAGCAGGACCTGTTCCGTATACTGAAGGCCTACACAATCTACCGGCCGGATGAAGGCTACTGTCAGGCCCAGGCACCAGTGGCAGCAGTGCTGCTCATGCACATGCCCGCTGAGGTAAGAAAGAGCTGAACAAAGCTCAGTCTAGGTTGCTGTTCTAGGCTGATTTTCTTTAAAAAATCAGGATGACGATAATATGACTTGTGTAATATCACAGGATATAACCCTGTCACCATCTTCACTGTTATTTTCTTCTAGCAAGCCTTCTGGTGTCTTGTGCAAATCTGTGAGAAGTTTTTGCCTGGCTACTACAGCGCTGGTTTGGTGAGTAACAAAAAGAGACTCTTACTAGGAGCACAGAGGAGAGAGTTTGTTTTCAAAACTCCTCTTTTTCCTCTCCTGTCCATCAGGAGGCTATCCAGCTGGACGGAGAGATTTTTTTCTCTCTTCTGAGGAGAGTGTGTCCGATGGCTTACCGTCACCTGAAGAAATTTAAGATCGACCCCATCCTGTACATGACAGAGTGGTTTATGTGCATTTTCTCCCGTACACTGCCTTGGTCTTGTGTCCTGCGTGTCTGGGACATGTTCTTCTGTGAAGGTTAGGCATACACATTAGTAAATAAAAGCATCTGTAAATAATTTTTTATGACAAAGCTGAATTTTCAGCAGTCATTATTTCAGTCTTCAGTCACATGATCCTTTAGAAATCATTGTAATATGCTCAAGAAACATTTCTTTTATCAGAATAAGAGTGTATTTTAGAGTTTTTTTATGTTGTTTGTCAGGAGTGAAGATCGTGTTCCGGGTAGGTTTGGTGCTACTTAAGCAGATGCTGGGCTCTGTGGATAAGCTCCGTGAAGTGCAGGGCATGTACGAGACCATGGAGCGACTAAGGAACATCCCCCCTGAAAGCATCAAGGAGGAAGTTCTGGTGCAAGAGGTGTGCACACAAACTCACTCTTACAAGAAAGCTCGCAATAGAGAAGTAGCAGTGCAGTACGCTCTGTCCTTTCTCATACTCTCCGCTCTGTTTTCAGGTGGTCTCTCTGTCTGTGACGGAGGCCCTAATCGAGAGGGAGTGCAGCATTCAGGTGCGTAAGTGGCGGGAATCTCGTGGAGAGTTGACCCACCAACCGAATCGTCGTTTGCATGGCACACGGGCCATCTTCGAGCAGAAACACCGGGCCGCTGCGATCAGCTCTGGCGGCAGCCTGTCATTTCTGGGTGGTCATATCCCTCCCCCCGGACCCTTGCGTGCGTCATCAAGCCTCCTGTCACTTCCTGGTCTTAGAAAGTCCAAGATGCCATTTCATTCACAGAATAAGAAGAGCTCCACCTCTGGCAGCTTGGGTCAGGATATCGTCCCAATGCAGCCACTTGGGGGCAGTGCCAGTGCAGTAGCCTCAAAACCTCCAGTGCCGTCTGCCTCTAATGCCGGAGCCGGTGGGCGTCCACCGGCACCGCATGGGCCCAGTCCTCTAGCTACAACATCTCCTACTACCACGCCACCGGCTCCAACCGCACACGCGTCCAGTGCGCACATGCTCCAGCCGTCACCTAAAGTTGTCTCTGAACAAATCACCCCCACCATCCCATCACCCACCGCAAACAACTCACCGTTACCCCCGTGCTCAGATACTCCAAAAACGGCAGGAGAGGAAGACGGGAAAAAGAAAAAGAAAACTAAGGAGGACAAAAGACGGGAGAAAGAGGAGGAGAAGCTAAAATTGCGGGAGAAGAAAGATAAGGACAAGAATGAAAAGGAAAGGCTGAAGAAGGAGAAGGAGAAAGCCGAGAAGGAGAAGAAAAGGGAGAAGGGGGGTAAGAAAAAAGACAAAGGGGGAGGAGAGACGGAGGAGAAAAATGGAGCCGCAGCAGCGAAAGATTTGGCCTAATTCTGTCCCGTCGTTCCTTCAACAAGAAGAGGACAAGGAATCGAAATGGCTGACTGGTGAAAAGAGACAGAGAGGGAAAGCGGACAATCTCCTGTAACCTCCATTTCATCTCAAGTACTTATTTCACAAAGATAACTGGATTTCTGCATCTGCCCTACGTCTCTCATCTCGTCTGCACAGTGCTTTCACCCAATGCTGCCACAGGAAGCGGTTCTTACTCAGCTTTTTATTCGTTTTTTTTTTTCGAAGTTGGATACCTGATTGATGAGATTAGCTTGATAATTAGTCAATTCTATTGTACTGGGAGCCATGGTGTACATACAGTAGACCTCTAGCGCCATCTGTGCCAGTCCAACCCCACAATCCCCCTCTGTCCGTCACCCGAGAGGTGTCTCAACCAGAATACCTAAATAAAACATTTCTGCTAAGCGAAAAGCGCAGCAGTGTCTAGTAATAAGTTATATTTTTAGTATTCTGGAGGATCTATTTATTCATCGTACTGTTGCTTGTTAGTGTGTGTTCTTGTATGTCTGTGCCTTGGCAGTGTAGTGAATTGTGTCAGTCTCGCGCAGCACACAGGTCTTGTCTTTCTTCTCTCTTTTCAGTCTCCTTTCAAAAGAGCTTTTCTTTCCTGTTGTGCTCTGGTTAGAGGAATTAATAAGTGTTGGGGGAGTGAAAATTGAACAGAGGAAAAGGTGTGTTCTCTTCCAAAACTGTGGAAAAAGTAACAAAGTTCCACTTTTAACTATCCTCTTAACAAAAGTTTGAATATCCGAATTAACATAATTACTAAGAGGAAATCCAAACTGTTCTTGGTGAGTGTACTTGTGTATCTCTGCTCAAAGACTGCAAACTCGTTAGATCTCAATCCATCGTTATGTCAGCCTCACCAAATATTTCCTCTTGCCGCAGATGAGCTTATTTATTTCTTTGTTTCTCTTTTCAAACAAATTGCATCACGTAAACTGCAGTAAAGGTTAAAAATTCTGCCAAGCGTGTAGATCACTCCAGATATCTGTGTGGTTTGATGTTAATTATCTTGATGTTGATATGGATGTAGAGTTCAGACTACGATTTTAATAAATGTATGCACTGAGGACTGTTGATTTTCAGCACTAACCTTGATGGGTTCATTAATATAGGCCACTCTTTAATCCAGTTCAGATGACTCCTTTAGTCCGCGCCTTGTTGGATGGGAAGGTTTTGGTGCAGAATTGTAGCATTAACCTTTGAAGTTCTCGGCCTCAGGCTGTTTTGATGTATAAACTATTAATTTAATCGGATGAAACCATGTAATATCTATTACAGCTATTATTAGTCTTATTTTGGATTAGATTTTTTATTTTTCTATGCAAGTAAATGGAGGCCTGGTAGACTGGAATGGCAGTGAGCTTTGTTTTAGTTGTATTCATCACAGGATTTATTTTTTTCTTTTATTTTCATGCGCTGAAAATGATTTTTGCACATTTTTCTCCCAACATCCTGGATAACAAAACCAAGCAGTTGTTATTTATTTTAGAAATTTTATAATCACTAGCTTGTCTAGTTTTACTGCAGTATTTGTTTCATGAGAGATGAGTTCATATTGATTAATATTTTCAGACCTTTTATAATTATTATAATTATTATTATTATATGTCCCATTGAAGGGGGAAAGAGTCGTGAAAGAAAAGGAATGGATCAATAAAATGTGTGCGAGGCATTTCTGTGGTAATTAAATGTTAAATATTGTCCTTAACAAAACTTAACTCGAAAAGTGTTACTCTTGATGAACACTGGCGAACTGAACTCCACCATAATCCACTGACCCCTCAGTATTATAAATTATTCTGATACATTCACTAGGTGATTGGACCATACTTATGCTTTTAGGGCTCCTACTCAGTATATAATATTTTCTGTCAAGACAGAAGAAACCTGAAGTGGTTTCTGGATTGCAATATGGTAGCCAATACTCTGTCAATGTTTTAATGGTGTCTCCTGTGTTTACTGGACTCGTTGCATCGTTCAGTTCCAACTGCAGGGGATCAAACCTCCTCATCACCTATCAGTGGTGACCTTACTGACCTCAGTGGTCATTGCTTCCTCTAAAGGCACTGCTGTTCAAATAAAAAGCAAGCCAATTATGTCTATGCAAACTTTGTTCCTAACTGTTTGCACAATGTAGATGTTGACATTTATGTTGTGGCCACCAGGGGCCTCAGACTACCTTCACTGTTGACACGAGCACTGGATCTGCTGAAGGTGAAGTGGAGTGGGATGTCCATGGCCTGTTACTTTCAGATAACCTGGGTGATCTAGATTAAGGTGTTTAATAATTCTTAATATTTGCTCTAAGTTCTAAGCACTGGCATAAACCTGGTTTTGCACCTGACAGGCCATCTTCACTAACACCATCCTGTCTCTATTGCCAACCAAAGGTACGACCGGTGGACTTAAATCTGTTCAAAAACTGTGCTCACCAGTAATTAATGAAAGGCCACCCAGTGTTGGTTTACTAACAATCTGAGACAGCTGGGACTGGGTGTAAAGTAGTTTGATGTGTCTTATGGATTTCTGCATTGGTAAATACGACCCAGTGTATGTTATTGAATTGTTGTCAAATTAATTTTAATCATTTCATTTTAGTGTTTGTTAGTACTCTCATTCTGTCCTTTTTGTGTCTCATACTTGTTTTTAAGTTTACATGAAACCTTTTACAGTTGAGAATGAAATAAATTCATAGATGAAGACAGCTGTTCTAAAACTGCTGAAGAGGAAGTTCACAGTGTATTTAATAATTACAGGTGTGATGAATAATAAATCATAATATATTAAAATCTCCCTCAAGATTGTTTTTTTATTTAAGTTATGAGTCATTTTAAGTGTCATTTAACTAGTTTGATACAATTAATGAGGAAGGGTGTGATGAATAATAAATCATAATATATTAAAATCTTCCTCAAGAGTGTTTTTTTCTATTTAAGTTATGAGTCATTTTAAGTGTAATTTAACTCTATCGACACAATTAATTAGTCAGCATTCGACAAAATTTTATTTCAAAATGTGTCATTTTGTTTTGTTTTTTTGTCACGTTTACGTGATTTACATCACGTGGTTCGAGAGACTGCTACAAATTAATATTTTTTTCAATTGAGGGTGTTGCGAGGGCTGTTTAATCGAAAATCTCAGTTTATTCAATAAGAAATCTATTGCAATTTCTTGTATACAGTATGTTAATCTTTTGTGGGAATGTACATAAAGTACTTTTACTCAGATCGCACTTGCGAATTTTTGAGGTGAGGCATTTTTACCTCTTGATACATTTTTTTTTTACTTTTTCCAAAGTTACTGATAAGTTACAATCAGGTTACAATCGGTCATCATTTTCTCCCTCTTATGTCGTTTAAAACTCCGCCACACTTTTTTTTACTACCGCTACAATCATTGATTTGGAATTCCAAGAAATAAACAATGTTTTAATGCTTTGAAACACTAAGGCATGGTTTATCTACTTTCCACTGAATTTGTGTCGTTTTCGAGTTGTGCTCACTGCAGAGCCAAATGACGCACAGCTCCGCCTCACTGGAGGTCATGGGTGGAGTTAATGGTAACGTACGGGTGTGGTTGGATATTCTAGTTCCACGCTTTACTCCCAAATTACATTCAGACTTCACACTCCATCCATGGCTCTGCATTTTCATATGTGAGTTAATTTCCAAATGAAATATAGTACAAGATGATTTTGCTTTAAATCCTAAGACAGATAGTGAAAATACATTTGAATGTGTTTGAAGTTTGCCAAAAATAATTTACCATAATAGGACAGTCAGTTATAAAAAGCCACCCTGTCAAAGGTCAGATGTTGAAAACAAATTTTAGTCTTAATTATATGTAAAATATAAAGTCATATATTTTTTTTTCAGTTGTGATTTCATAATTAGTCCAATATAGGGTTAACATATGCAGAGTTATTGAAATATATCTACATATTTTGAAGTAAAGCTTCATTTTATGAGAAGGCTACGTTCTACTACCTTTATATACTGTGGTCATGATTAGATTAGGTAAACAAGTTCATTCTATCTTTCTTTAACAAAGAATCGAAAATAGTGAGGAATTGAACCGCCCATTGCCCTACTGCCTGTGCAACGTCCTGCTTTTTACACTCATTACAAATAAATAAATATGCTCAGAGAGAATGCAAAAGAAAATCTCTTTTGGGTGAACTGTTCCAAACATGCATCACCTGGACGTTTAGTTTTGTTATGGATTAGATGTTAAATTGGACATTCACAGTTTTAAACCAAAGCATGTGCTCTTCAGCAAGATGCGTTTTTCTGCTTTTTGCTGTTTTAATAATTAGAAAACAGGCAATCAATGCTTAAAACATTTAAAACCTTTCAATTTATGTGGAGGCGAATGTGGCGTAGCAGCTCTGTTATCATTGCCGTTGTAGGACTATCATTGTCCAGCAGGTAGCGCTGGTCACATTATGCTAGTCACCCTTGTGATTTACTGCATCATTATCCTGCAGTCTTATGCAGCCTTCCCTATCTCACAGTGTCATCTTTATGCTCTGTAATTACACCTAAAACCGACTTGTCTAGTTTTTTCCCACCTATGACACACAGCCAGCAGACATAGCAGTACAAAAAGATGTTTTATTCACAGTTTGTGTCTTTTATTGGTTACAGAAGAGTTTCTGACAGAGCAAAGCAGGCCCAGATGCAGAAATCAAAAGGGTTGATAAAACAAAAAAAAAACATGAGAAATAGTGAAGAGGAGGGGAGAGGGGGAGTGAAGAGGATATGTTTTCTTTCAGTCCCTTCTCTCCTCTCTTCCTTGGATGGTCTGGCTCTCTCACTCCCTCCGTGATAAGCTTGGCATCGCTTTTAGGAGGCCCAACTCTCTCGGTACAAAACCCTCGTTTTCTCTTTCTTTTTAGTCAACCATCGGGGGAAAAAAGACGAGAATGATGATTGGTTCCTCTATTATAGAGCCCGATCACTCCATCTTGCCCCCCCCCCCCCCCAGAGTGAGCTATATCTTCCACATATATCTAGAGAGGTATATCAGCCCAAAGCTGCCTTCATTTCAACCCTCTAGACAGCAGCATAACATGCAACTTTCATGCATGCTTGATTGTAACGAAAGAGAGGTGGTCATGGGTAATGAGTGAGAAACAGAGAGAAAGAGAGAGTATGTGAGAGATATAGAAATGATGTTAATTTTATTGAAAACAATCCCATTTCCCCACTTGACAGACACTGGTCATGAGCCTCTCCACCCTCCCAATTCAGTCTCAGTGAGACAAGTCTTTGGAGAGATGGAGAGGGTAAGTGCTTGAAAGTAACAAAGATGATGGAAAGGAAGAAAGGGAGGAAGAAACAAAGAGAAGGAGGACAAAGAACAGCCTGGGAGAGTAAAGCAGAGAGAGAAACACGTTCATCTCTTTATTTTCTGTCTCGTCTCCACAGCCGTTTACTCCTCCTTCTCCTCTCCGTGTGTGATGACGTAGCAGATGTTCTTGTAGTCAACATTGCCAGCCACATCTGGGGGGAAGGCGGCAAACAGATTCTTCATCTAAAGGAGGAAGAACAACGAATTTAGGATTTAACAAACATTAAAATGCTTTTAGAGATTTCAACTAATCTAGGAAAATAGATTAAAGTTGCTTTCTATATTGTGACGGATTTTCCATACATCTGCGCGAACTGGATTGCCAATAAATAAATAAATGTAGGATGGGATTTGGCAGATCTGAAGTCCTACATATGTTATCAGAGAGAATGATGTTTTGATTAAAAATTATAATTTTTATTAAAATTATAGTATTTGAGTTAAAAATGAACTTTAAAAATTAAACATACATGGATGAATCATTTACAATAAGATAACCTGCATTTTGAAAATAGGGTGAATTCTCTTTTCATGCCGACTTTAAACTTCTAAAGACGAGCTACATCTGATCTCACCTCCTCTGCAGTGAACCTGTCGCACTGAGTGGTCAGAAGCTCCTCGAGGCTGGAATGAAATAGAAAGAGTAGCAGTCAGATATGGAATGTTTCTTTCTTTTTTTTCTGCATGGGAATAAAATGTCAGTGAATGTAGACTCACAATTCCTTCTTGATGGTGCCAGTGCCCTCTGGGTCCAGCACCTTGAAGGCAGACACAATGACGTCTTCGGGGTCAGCACCTTTCAGAGACACAGATAGTGAATTACACCAACTGAATATACAATGATTGGAAAACCAAAGGGAAAATGGACAGAAAAATAGACTTTTGCATACCCTTCAGCTTCTCTCCAAACATGGTGAGGAAAACGGTGAAGTTGATTGGGCCGCTGGCTTCCTTGATCATAGCCTCCAACTCCTCATTCTTCACGTTCAGCTGACCTTTAGAGAGAGATGAGGACGCTCAGCACAGATTCATGGATGTATTTACAAAATACACAACTGACACGTATCATAAACGCACCCAATGAGGCCAACACGTCCCTAAGGTCGTCTTTGCTGATGATACCGTCCCTGTTCTGGTCAATGATTGTGAAAGCCTATGTGTGCAGGCCAGAAAAAAGACAAGAACATTGTTACAGGAGTAGTTGGTGACGAAAAATGTTGCAAACCAATGACTAATGAGTCTTATCAGGAAATCTTCCCCTTGCAGGCTTTCTTTGTTGCCTGACAGTAGTAAAAATGTCGTTCTGAATCACGTGAAACTTAAGAAGGGGCTTGAATTCTTAACGGCAGCTGCTGCTTCCACCCGGCCCCCACAGAGACCCTCACTGATCCTTCTCTCCATCTGGGAGACGTGTTAAGTCAATCCCAACTGTAATGTCAGACATTCCTGAAGAGGAACTTGAGAAGGCTGTATCACTTACTTATAAACTAACCGTTTCACATCCTTACTTGGCTCAATCGCACACTAGCCTGACGCTAATTCCAGTCACCTCACCCTTTTAGCATGTGCTCACATACTCTTTTACTTAGAGTTCGAGATAATCATGCTAATTCAGATTAATCATGTTTGAGAACCATAACTAGAGACAACTACTCTTAAATATCAAATTTTTCCAATGTTATTTTGTGTGTGATTTACATGTAATTTCTGGGTCCACTTTCTGTTTTTTTCTTGGAACCACTTCAAGCGCCCTAGAACATGAACCTTATTTACAACAGTTTTTTTTTTTACTCACACTTTCCTTTGAGTCCAAGATAGAGGGCTGTTATTTATTACTTTTATCCATTAATCTCGTCTAATATTTCACATTCTTTTCTTTCTTTCTGTCTCTCTGGCATGCAGTGTGATCTTCAGCTGCTGTCCCAGTGGTATCAGAACAGTGTCTGACAGATGGGAGGGCAGTGGAGAGGAAGTCTCTTTTTATATATACAGTATATATAAATTAGCAGGCAAGACAAATTGATTGGATTAAGACGATCTGTTGAATCTGTCCAGTTGCTATACTATACAAACCTTAATATAGATATGGTTGGCCCTTTCTCTTAGTAGGGGTTCTTTTTTTTTGCCTTTGATCATATTAGCATTAAAGGGCCAGTTATAAAGCAACCTCTGTGACTAATCAGTGGTAACTTATTGCATTGAACTGATGCATACTAACATTTATTTCCCCTCAAACTCATTCGAATTTGATAAGCCACCATAAAGTGAAAGAATGCAACTTCGAAAACAACACATAATGATCTCAAAATATGATGTTTGTTAAGTATCAATGTATCTGAAATGGTTGAATTAGTGAGCTTGTCGATTGACAGGAAGATCTGAAAAAATATGTACCTCCTTGTACTCCTGAATCTGGCTCTGCTCAAACATGGAGAAGACGTTGGAGGAACCCTCTCCTCCTCCTGCCCTCCTCTTAGCCTTCTTGGGTGCCTACATATGCAAAATAAAATATATAATAATAATAATACAGTTTTTAATGTTTAACACAGCAGTGCATGCAAATAGAATAGATGTAGTGCTCATTTTTGACAATAATCCATATCAACATCATTTGAAAATCAGAAAATTAGACACTCACATAGCAGTGCCACACAGAGCTTAGAGACACCAGACTCTCACTCATAAGACATTTTAACACATTTATTGTTAATGGCCTACATCCTAAAAATTATCTTTGTATTAGTTTACAATGATTATTGACACTGTATTCAGTATTTTTGTAGCTTCAAGGGCATCATAGTCAGCTACTGGAAACTGTTGGATTGGATTCTGTTTTGAATTTGATCCAAAATACCTTTACATTAGTACATTAGCATTATGCTTTCTGAAACTATGCTGAAACTTACAACTTTCTATATACAAACATAATCTTTGTCCACTCAATAACTTTTAATAAATTACAAAAAACTGCATGTTATGGGAAGTGAAAGCAAAACCACTTAGTTTTGCAGCTTAAGCATTAACTTCCTGGTTCCAGTAATGCAGGTTCAGAAAAAGTGCCCAATTTATCACATCCTGTTAAAGGTATTGTAAGTCCAGAGTTCAATTATCCAAGAATCAGACGCTGATTCAAAACGTGAGCTCTCCTCCACGTGACCCTGCTGAGAGTGAGGCTTTATGTCCTTGGTTCCTATGTGTCCACCTAGATGGTGTGGCCAGGTAACAGCTAAGGTACTGGTTACTCACCATGCTGGGACGGTGTGAAGTCTAAGAAGCTCAAGAAGTGAAGACTGAAGCCGCGTAGTGACCTGTTCCCTCAAGCCTTATATACTGCCGAAGGCCCCTTGCTAATTATAGATCCAACCTTAAGTGTGGCTTGGGAAACAGCAGACAGAAAGAGCGAAACTATGAAAGGGGAGAGAGATGAGGTAGGGGGAAAGTGTTGAAGGAACACAAGGTGGGATGCACTATCAACTTACAGTGCTTACAAATAGCTATTAGAGTCTTGGATTGGGATGAATCTGATACTAATGGCAGCATGTGTGTGTCTCACGTCGACTAATAAGGACATGGAGACGTAAGGGACTGTTTGAGCCTCGCACAATCACATAACTCAGTTTGAGATGAATGAGCTGTAACCATAAACACTGAGGAGGACACAACTCCCACCACTATATTTAGATTAGCGGCAGATCAATATTGGGAGGTTGCAATCATAGATACTGATTGATTTAAATCCAGGAATTTTTTGAACCAATGATAAACTTGTGTACACGCCCCATCTGATTTATAAGAGGCAGTTCTGGCGTCAAATCATAGCCCTTCCCATTGCCTCTTTCCAAGTCAGCCCTAATTGAAAATAGGGTTTTAATGCCTTTCCTAGTATAGTGATACCGTAAGATTTGGGCCCATGTCCCCCTCCCTCACCCTGCCACCAGACCATGCCTATATTGAGCACTCTCTCTCTCCTTGGCGCTCTTTGACCTCCCTTGGCCACTCCACAGTCACTTTGAGGTGCAATTTGTGGTGGCAAATGGGAAGCTGCTCTATGAATGGGCACATAATTATCCTCTTTTCTTTTAGTCTGAGATGATCAGCACAATGCAGTCCAGTGGGGTTGGTAGGGGACACATGAAGAGAGGCTTAAAACAGGTTCTTTTGGGAAGGCGGGGGCAATGGACAGCTGAGAGCGACCAAAATAGCACAACAAACTTGTCTGCTTCTTGTGCTTGCCTTTTCTTCTCTCTTTAATCCATCAGTAATTTCCTCGACCTCTTCTGGAAACTCCACAGTTTGTTGTGCGTTCCGTTCCTCTTTTAGATAATTTGATATATTGTAGTTTGTCCTTTACTTGTGTTCCCGTATGTAGATCTTGCCTAGATCTTTCATTGTTCTATTTAAGCAATATTTTCTAATAGATTAGCTCAGCTGTAATTATATGCAGCATTTTATGAGGTGAATTTTAAGTGTTTTAAAATCAGAAAGTCATGTAAGTAGTGCATTTGCATCCTTGATAAATTTTGATCTATTTGATCAAATTCATATTGATTACCAATGATTTCCAATATATATATATATATATATATATATATATTCACATTAAATTATTATATATAATTATAAAAAGATTATTGTAAATTATAATATTGTTCATTAATACTGATCTTGAAAAGGAAATACTTACATATACACAAAGTATACCATTTTTCTGCATTTCCTGCAAATAACTGTATATATATATATATTGTATATATATTGGATTTATATTGGTTTAAGGTAACATTGATTAATAATTGAATCATTGATGCAGTTTAATGATTAGACAAGTTCTCAAATTAGATATGTATAGCCTATGCTATATTAACACACCCCTCATATAACTATATATGGTGGAACAGCCTTCAAAGAGTGTGTGTGTGTGAGAGAGAGAGAGAGAGAGAGAGAGAGAGAGAGAGAGAGAGAGAGAGAGAGAGAGTGAGAGTGAGAGAGAGAAAGAGAGAGAGAGAGAGAGAGTGAGAGAGAGAAAGAGAGAGAGAGAGAGAGAGAGAGAGAGAGAGAGAGAGAGAGAGAGAGAGAGAGTAACAGGGAGGGAAGGAGGTTTCTGGGTCAGAGGATCTGTGGACCTTGATTCGAGATATTTTTTATCATAGAAGAATGATTTAGGTCTTCAGTTTAGGCCTGTTAAGTATGTTCGCTTCATGACTGATATGGTTGTACACATCTGTGATTTAGTATCTTCATAGGCTGGACCATAGGCCACTGTGTTAACTCATCTTTGTTTTGTTTATAGCCTGTCAAAGGGTTCATGTCTATACGTACAGTACGAGTTATGCATAACGTGATCTGATATGACAGAGATGACTGGAATCCGGATGAGGTGAAAAAGGCCGCACCATCCCTATAGGGGTTAGACATACCTCAGGTCTGCAATGTGTTATGGTTGAAATGAGGATCTTCATGTTGCATCCAACCCTGAAGGCGTTGGTAGTTTTATTTCTGTTCTTAGAGCTTCTAATGTACGCTAACAAATCTCCATAAATCTTCATAACCTGTTGTGATTTTATTATTCATTACACTAACCACAATATCTGCCTATACTGAATGTTTGTATTAAATCTACTCACCATACTAAATTATTAATTTTCCTACATGCTGACAATTACATATTTGTATGTATATATATATGAAGTACAATAAAATTGATATTAACACTCAAACCGAACAATCAATGTTGTAAAAAAAATGTCCTTATTGCGGCTGTGAAATATGCAGTGTTGAAATACACTCAAAATGTTCAAACAGATCTTTACAGAATTTATTATAATGTACATCAGAGGATTAATACTAAAATCATTGCATCAAATTCTGTCAACAAATTATCATTAAAATAAATATTATAACAAAATGGATCTATATTAATTTCAGACAATTTGTTGTGGATGCAGTTAGAATAGAAATAGAATAGAAACTGTGAATATAGAAAACGTTTATTCAATAAAACACATCTAAAATTACTTCTATCATATATATATAATTTTGGGCGTTATATAATAAAACATTAATTTTCTCACGCTAAATATACAGTAGGTAGTAGTACTGTTAGTGAGGTGCAGTGTCCTCTGTTAACCCTATAAAGAGCTGCACTTCAGAAAAGATTAATGCATACAAACTGTACAGTTTATTTTTTTATATTGACTGATATGACTGTCAAACCTATTAAAAACTATTACTATTAAATAATGTGTCAAATAAACTAAAAACTAAAAGAAAAAAGGCACATCTACATCCTCAGAGAATTGAGCTGATGAGAAAGAAGAAGAGCAGACAGGGCATATATTTCAGTTTGTTTGTGAAACCTCCTGAACTGAGTGAAACATGTTTTGTAAGGCAGAACTTAACAGTCACTTATTCTTTAGAAAATCACATAAGTTCATTGACATCCTTCTGTCAAATAAAAGATGAGCATTGAGTACAAATCCAGACCTATTAATATACACAATACAATTCCTTTCATTTAGGCTCCCTCAGTACAAAATTTAGAAGATGTAACAATAAATTAAATATCAACCATTGTTAAAGCCTATGCATATACAACTAACATGTTATCTTAAATAAAGCAAATACTCAATCCCTTTACTAAACATGCATGACATCTGACCTCATTTGGCAGTATTTGAATTGCTTTGAATGCAATATGAACTTTTGCAGTAATGTCCGCACATAAATGATGGGTGTAAAACTATTTGTGGTTTGGGTCGGTTTTATGACAGTTGAAGCAAGAAGGAACTAGGCTGAGATGGGGGCTGAGACGTATAGGCCGACCACAGAGAGGAAATGAGAAACCATTTACCAGAAATGCCATCAAGATCAGAAGTCAGTGCTAATTTACATACCTTCATAAAATTAAACAGACAGCAGGATTCTTCAGTAATACATTTCATGAATCCTTAATACATTCATTAATCCATTGTTTTAGAACAGGATTTACTATTTTGATGACAACCTAAACACATGCATATGAATATGTATCTGCACCAACAGAGGTCACTCTAGCCAAGATCAATGAGGTCCTCCTCGACATATCCCACTTCTTCACGCTTCTTCTTCAGCCAGTCAGCTCTTAGTTGCTTAATCTCATTTCCATAGTACTCATGCAGTTTACTAAAGTCTTCCAAAGGATCAAAGCCCACAACTGGCCACTCCCCGTAAGATGGTGCCGGACCATTTAAGGGGGTGACGTGGGCATTTCTCTTGGGCCAGAGCTTTGGAGATCTCTTACTGGTAGTTTTTAATTGAATAGGAGGGGCATGAAGACTGTAGCTGATGGGTCTGTTCGGCATAGATGGGGGTGGTGCTGAACTAGCGCTGTAGCTTCGCCCATCTCTGGGCACTATGGAAGACCCATGTACGAAATAAGGTTGTCCTGTGTTCCAGGAAGCCATTATCTTGTTGGGTGTAGAAGTCACTTCTGAGGTCTGGATGGAATCACAAAGGCCTTTGTCTCTTCTAGCTTCTGTTTTATTGAGAGCATAAACAAATATAATTTAGACAAGATGATTGCATTCAAGCTAATACAGCCACACAAAACACATAAACACACCTTGGTAACGTCTCTCCAGGTCTCTGACAATCATAGAAAGGTAGATGTGGCTAGCGCAGAACAGAGCGCCGATCCAGCTCTCCTGGCTGTTATGATCATCAGCGGCTAGTCTATAAGTGCGGAGGCCTGGTCCGGTGAACACCAAAGAGAAACAGAACTGACCGTTCGTCTCACATGCCTGCACCATGCAGCCCTCCAGAACAATCACACCCAACAGGTTACGATCGCCTGGGCGCTCCTGATAAAACAACAGATTCCCCTTCAACACAAACCAGCGGCGCAGGTAAGTGGTGTTCCTCTCTCTCTGTGGAAAAGAAATGTGGTTAAGATTCAAATACAGGTAGGAAGTCATTTCAATTATGACTCGTTTAAAGAGAAAGAAAATGATTCTAGATTGAACAGAACAGAGACAGAGGAGATGTGAAAAATGTATGTCATGCACAGAAGACTGATAGACTTCGAAGTGTCACTAATGAAATAGGCCGATGGCATGCTTTTAATAAGTGTTTATCAAATGATAAGTGTAACAGCTTTGTTTCTCCAGTAGTACCATTCACAGATAGTGAGGTGGTTTATTTTTAGTCTGTTCAGAATATTGGCTTTTGAACAATGTTATTATTGGAGATAATTTACAATAACTATTTCCTTATCAAATCATATAGTCCTGCTTGCCACCATCGTTTTTACTTGAACCATTTATTGTCACCCTTGGGGGCAATGTGTTTTACAGCAGTGGAGTACAAGCGCATACAAAACACCATAGTACATTAACATAAATAAATATTTCAAGTGTACAATAAACTAAACATGCACCTTTTTTCTATTTTAATTGAGCAGGGAAATCACACATAGAACAAATGGAAATTTAAATCTGTTTTTGCTAAAGGGATTCTATACAAGGATCCTGAAGGTAACGTCTGATTAGATGTGTCAGATAGCCTCTAATGTAGTTCACTTTCCCAAGCACTCACATAGAAAAGAAATCCAACAACCTAGGCAGTTTCAATCCCAACACATTGATACAAGTAGTTACAGCACTCACCAGTGCATTTTACGGTTTAAAAAATATTTTTTGCATTTTACTGTTTAGAGTCAGCTTTTTCAAAGTAGCATTCTAGGTTCATTTAATAATATCTGGGTTAACTGACAAATCCAGGTCCTTACCTTTTTGTAGAGGTAACCCTCCTTATCTACAGGTGAAGTGCAGGACAGGTAATGGGTTAGAATCTTCTCATGGATCTTCATTACAACGCCACCTGGCGTTCAGCCGTGTCCTAGCGTGAGCACAGGGAGCGAGCTTTACAGTCAGCAAAAGAAATTACAGCCCATGTTCAAATCGAATTGGCTATCGCCATTCTTTTAAACAGAATACGATTAAAATGAAAAATAAATAAATAAATAAATAGTGATTTTTTTTTTGAAAAAGGAACGTGCAAATCTAATCATGAGTAAGCATTAAATCGTACGTGAACAACCTGTCTATCCGGTTCACCCTTAATCAAAGCACTGCCAAGTAAATATTATGTATCCATCTTAAAGCATCTTTATACGTTTTGTAAAAGGATAAACAAGGAAACAAACGATGAAAAGGAATTGTGAACTCAACTGTGACAAACCGCCTCAATATTTGTCAGGTGCACCAACTTACTTCTGTCAATGCCTTTCCGTTGATTTATCGAGGGTATCCATATACGACCTTAGTGGAAAACATAACTTAAGGCCAAGCACCTCAATCTTGGCAAAGACCAATATTATTATTTAAGTTTCGTGTTACCAGCGCGCGCTATCGCGCCGGTCTTCTAGTGTTGAAATATAAATAACGCGACCCACTTCCTGGTAACAAAAGCCGATGTCCTATTCTCTTTAGACTTAATAGTGAAACTGCAGTGGCATGTGCGCTTTCACATCCACAACAAATGTTAATGATGGGCATATAATAGGGGAAGTAAATAATTATTCATAAATCATAAAAACAGATTCACTGCGCAGCTATTGATTCATGTTTCTAATTTAGGCTCTCATTAAAAATTTACTAGATAGATTATGTCAGAACTGTGCCTTTGCATAGAAGTGGCTTTTGCACACAGTCGCTGCATCTCAAATGCACTTTCTTGTATTTTGTTTTCATAGAGACGCATCATATTTTTCTCTTTCCAGAGAGTGAAATGTTCCCACAAAGCATACAAGCCAAATGATCAGATTCTCGTTTTAAAATAACAGAACAATAATTGCTCTTTTGGAAACGTAAATCAGGAGGTTATTGTAGTAAATATCAGTGATGGACGTGAGGTCACACAGAAGTGAATTGATCGCAATGGACGTCATTCAACCGGTTCTCCTGTAGGTGGCGATCGAGATTCGACCAGAATCACACGAATGACGTTGTTCCGGTTTTAGTTTTGCTTGAATGGCGCAGCGGGGAGAATAACATCCAGGTAACTATTATTCTACCGTGTGTTTTACACTTTATTAGTATTGGTCTATATCTGACCAGTCCGTTAAGCGTGTTTCTAAGTCAAGTTAAAGTTAATTTTATATGACTTTTGAACACGTTAGCTAATTGACACAAGCTCTGAACGGACGCTCGCAGCATTAGCTCAAGCATTACTCCGCAGTGTTGAACATTTTAAACAATTAAATGTGATACTTGATTCAATTTTGTTTGCAATAATCCCACTGGATCACCAATCCAATGCATCACATACATGTTTGTGTAAGGTTTTGTAGATATTAAAGAAATAGGCCTATACTTTATACACATCTCATTCGATGTAACGTTAGTTTATGTGCAGGAGCGCAATTAAGTGTCTTCTAGTCAACTGCAGTAAGTTTGGTTGTCTATGAAGTGTCTTTTATTGGCTTTTAAATCTTAAACAACATGTACAGGTTTTATTAATTAAATATATTATGTAGTCCTAGCATCCTGCTTAGAATATAAAATATTTACCGTGTATACTAGACGTGTACACACACACACACACACACACACACACACACACACACACACACACACACACACACACACACACACACACACACACACACACACAACAAAAACACAATGTTGTCTGATGTAGTTTCTTATGCCTCTTTTTTAGCATGTCGAAAAGGAAAGTGACATTTGAGGATGGAGATGGGGAGATTACTTTGGAAGAAGTTGTTCCAAAGAAAAAGGTTGGTCTCATATAACTCTTTATATTTAATTATACTATGTGTCCTGTTATTCCCATGCATGTTGTTATGCTGATTAAAGGGATTGTAAAGTATTGTGAATGCCCATGCTCTCTTCTGCTTTATCCAATGTATTTTTACAGATTGTTGATGTTGTAAGTGGCCCAGGATCCAGATTTAAGGAGAAACACTCATTGGACAGTGATGAGGAAGATGAAGGAGAGGATGGAAAAAATATCAGCAAATATGACATCCTTGCCAATGATGACGTGGAAGGTCTGTGAATAATTTGTTCTCATGCTGATTATCAAATAAATTAAGCGCATTGCAGAATGTTTTCTCTCCTTCCTGTTCCCTCCTTCCTGTTGACCTTTGTAATGCCTTCCTTTTAAATTGTTTATAAGGCTCTGGGATGTGAACAACATGTATTCGTTCGGGTCACATGACGTCACTGTAGCTTTGCGCCGCCATCTTTACGACCGACGGTCTCAGTAATGCCTGCAATATGTTGTGCAGTTGGCTGCAACAACAGCCGAAAGAGGAACCGCGAACTGGTATTTTATTCTATATACCAAAAGAAAAGGATAGAAGAAATGTCTCATATTGTTTCATGTCTCATCTTTCTGTGCGCACAAACCCGACCCGAAGCGTGCAGCCATAGACCCCTATGCAGCGCGCGAGTAATGAATTGAGCTGTTTCGTGTCTGAATGGACAAATACACACAACATTATGTTTAAATGTCCGTTTTGGTGAGTATTCACGTAAAATATGTCGGCTATGTCTTAAACAGAGTTGTCATCCAATCTCTTTGTTAGAGAGAGAGAGAGAGAGAGACGAGGAAAACAAAAGCAAATAGAAATTATCAAGCTCATTTTTTTATCGTGCGATTAATTGATTTATTGACTATCGCGACAGGCCTAATCCAGATTAATGACAGCTAGCAGTGAGCCGTGGCTAACAGCTGGCAAGCTACCAGCTGTTAGCCACTTAGCTAGCTAACTACTCGCTACTTCGTGAGAGCAAACTACCACCAAATTCATAGATTTGAATTTTTTCTATAATACCTACATTTCCTATGATTTAATATAAATCCTTGGTGGCCAGGTGCCGCACTTTTACATCTTTTACCCATCCAGCAACAGGATATTGATACGCGTCTGTACTCTTGAAAGCCTTCAAGTGATCCCCACTGTATGGGGAGGGGTTATGCACAAGATAAATATATCATGGAAGGCAAGTCTGGGGCAGATAATAATGGACAAAAGAAAACTGGGGGTAACAAATAAGGATTGGAGCCTAAAATTAAAATTTTCTCCAGGTATCTCTGTCTCTCTCTCATTCAAATGGGCAGGTTGGGCGGCCATACCGGGCGAGATCGGTCGTAAATATGGCGGCGTTCTATTTGGTAGTGACGTCGGTGGCATCTATGAATACATAAGCAATTTTTATGTAATGAATGGAGCAAAAGGTTGATGACATGGCTGTATTTTGAATCACAAGGTTGCTTGTATTTTAGTTATGATTAATAGTACTTAATATTTGTCTTTCACATTCTTTGTGTTTACAGGACAGGAAATGGCAACAATTGACTATGATGAGGGGGTACGCATCACCCCTTTTAACCTCGATGAGGAAATGCAGGAGGGTTACTTTGATTCGGAGGGAAACTATTTTGTCAACAAAGAGGAAGATATCAGGGACAACTGGCTGGATAATATTGACTGGGTATATTTTATTCAATAAATTCTGATAAATAATTTACAGTCAAAGCTTAAGCTCAAAGTTCCAATGTTTTTCTCACACAGGTTAAGATAAAAGAACAACCTGTGAAAAAGAAGAAAGGCCTTGCAGCAAAGCGTAAGAGAAGGGTTGGTGATGAAGATGAAGCAGAGGAGGAGATAAAACGAGAGGAGCAGCAGAAAGACAGTGAGGAAGAGGAGATGGAGGAGGAGAAAGTGCCTGCAGAAGACCCTCTGGCTACATACAGCCATTATCAACTCGCAGAAGCCATCATTCAGCTGCTGCTTCCTGGAGAAACGGTGGCTGCTGCTCTGAGAAGACTGGGCGGTCTTGGAGGACAGAAGAAGAAAGGGAAACTGAGAGGAGGAGAGGAGGAAAAAAAAGAGACTTTGAACAGAGACGCTGATAAACTAGACAAACTAACAGCGTTGGCAGATAGACTGGTGGGGATTGGAGAGTTTGAAATTTATCAGCAGACGTATGAAAAACTGGCCTACAAGCTGAAGGGGTTGACTCAAGGAAAGGCAGCCAAAACGCTTGAGGATAAAAAAGAGGAAGAAGAAGAGCTAGACATGTTCGCTGATGAGTTTGATGATAAGCATGGTGCAGAAAAAGATAAGGATAAAGACAACAGCTTAGGTCAGTGATTGGATTAGAATGTTTTTTGTTTTGTTGTAATTAGATACATCTTAAATGAACCTGTATTTGTGTTAGTTGTTTAAACTTTTTTTTCGGTCACAAATAATCAAGTCTAGTTCAGATGCAAACAAATGAACTTTATCCAACATCAGTGAAACTACATTTTAAACATGTTTGAAATTTTATCGTCACTCTTCATTTATGATTATTTGATTCATGGCTTATCCCTCAGTAATAGCAGTGTTTCTCTCCAGTGAGTGATGAGGTCATGTGGGAGTACAAATGGGACAATGAGGAAAACTCTGAGCTCTATGGGCCCTTCAGCAGCCAACAGATGCAGGTAAGCAAACACACCAGAACTAGCACAATTTTTTACAACTAATTTCCCTTTATTTCTATGTTAAATTTGCTATTAAAAATGTAAAAACTGTGGCAGATGCAATATTGCTGTTTTTTAGATCATCTGACACTGGCTTAACCAATGATGTGACCAGCGAGTTGTAGACAGGCAGAGTTTTGGCAAAAAAATGACATGACCATTAAGTACATGGTTACATGACCAATTCTGTATTACCTACATTTGTTACAGTTGTAACGATCGTTACTGTGTATTCATGTTTATCACATTAGTGCAGAGTGTGCCCTTTAAGAGATGGTTACGTCATTCATGACGTGTACTATGCGTGATAACGTAGTTGGAGATGAGATGAGAACATTGTAGATGCTAGATGTGCTCTACCCTTTTCCTGTATATTTTATTTGGTAACTAAGTTTTGTGACGCTAAGAAAGAGTAGCTCTCATGTATGAGAGGATTGCATTGCCTGTGCACTTATCATTAAATGTGCGTGATAAAGCCTTTTCAGCCTTCAAGCTCTTTCTTCCCTCGATTTCTCTCTCGTTATCCGGTCCAAGCGTTACACAATGTCACAATGACTTTGATTTATATTAAAGACAGACAATTTTTTTGTGAAAGTCTAGGTATTATGAACAAGAGTAGTGTATTATATATTGCTGTATCTTTTATTCCAGGACTGGGTGGATGAGGGCTACTTCAAGGATGGAGTATACTGCAGAAGGATTGACCAAGGAGGCGCCCCATTCTACAACTCAAAGAGAATAGACTTTGAACTTTACACATGATCTGTCCTTGAGTCATGTTACTGATTTTATTTGATTTCTTCTGCCCTTCTGACTGGGCTTCTCTGAAAAATAGTTTACTCATCAGTAATTGTCTTTGTCTTATGTACACACATACACCTGTATGTGCACCTGTGTTTGATACCTGATGTGTTTTAAAATAAAGACTTTTTTTCTGGCTGGATCCAACCTAATGTTCTGGTTAATATATACATATTATGTAGCTATCATTACTCATGCACTTTTGTAATAGCACGTTTATTGGATTTTCAATGTCCAATTTTTTTACAAGGCGCCGCTATTTTGCAATGCACGAGATTCAATATAGCTACAAACTGCGGTATTCTACATAAACTAACGAGAGCTTTTAAATTTACATCGGGACAAAGACGACTGTTTATGGCATCGCTATTGGTTGCATTTCTCCCTCCTGAAACCTAATTGACCAGTACGTTGATGCTACACATTTTTTAATTGGCCACGATTTTAGAGTCTACCCGAGGGGCGGGACATGTTTTACTATGCAAGATTCTGATTGGCTCATCGACTGACCTGGAACAAGCTCGCATCGAATGATTGGTCTGAACCGTGAAGCGCAGCGGTGAAACTCGGGCGCCGTCCGGCGTGGAAATGTCACACAAACGTCGGTGTTATAGAAACAGCGCCCAAAGGAGATGTTTTCACTGCAAGTTTCCCGTCAAACGATCTTTGGTTAGTGTGCAGTTTATTTACATCTGTTTTTAAGGTATGAGCTGGTAAAATACTCTTTTAATACACTGTATTTGACTGGTTTATGCTTAGATAGCAGCATAGCTTAGTTAGCCGCAATATACGTCGTCGACGTACACAAAACCACACCAGTGTCTTAAAACTAATATTTCTAATAAAGCCGCTGCTGAGCAACATAACTCATGACCGTAACCAATGAGGAATTAATATAGTTTAATCTTTTGTTTTTGAGATTTTAATGTGGGAATCTGTTTGACTGCGGTTATTGTATATTATTATGCTGAAGTGAATATGTCTCCGATATGAAACCGATCTTTTCTCGGTGCTGAATGTCGAGTCGTTTAGCCGCACAGCATATTAACTTACAGAATGAGAAAATGTTGTAATTGTGTCTAATAATATGTCTAAATACATGCTAACTTTGGTCTCCGAACAAAATATTGGGGACCAAATTGTACCGAAAGCAGCTCCTCGTTATGATGTGTTGTTTGCAAGTTAATGAATTATAGTCCAGTCATTTTATGAAAAAAGGTTTAACAAATTGCAACAGAAGCAAACTCAACTGATTGTGTATCCTCAATATGTCATGAGTAAGAAAAAAAAAAGCCCCGAAGAATCCCATTAGGGGAAAGTTTAGAAAAAGACCCAAATATAGTCTATTCTTTCGCCTGTTCATTATTTTTCTCACGTGAATAGGGTACAAATTTTAACCTTTAAATATCACCATGAAAATTACTGAGTTGATTACTTACATCATGAAAAACAAATTAATTACAAGTTTTTTGAAATTGTTTGTTAACATGGACAAACGGTGCATAATCTAATGACATATATGCTAATTTGCATAAATACCACAACAAATCTAAACATTTGGTATAGCAGGTGAAAATGTCTTGTTGAATCTTGTTGACATAAAGTAAAAGACTTAATGTTAAGGTCTGAATGGAACCCATTTAGGCTACCCATGAACATTAATACATAGAGGCAGGAAGAAGTACTTTAGAAACCAGCCTTTATTAATTATTATTAGATGGGGTTTGGGGCTGGGTCAGTGGGACTGTTTCTGGGGGATAAATCTGAGGGAAGAACAGGAGACCTGGGTAAGGACTCAGAAGACAAAAGGTAGGTAAAATAAAAGTGTCTGGATCAAAATTCTAGTTACGTACATAATGCACTCAATGCCCAAATCCCATCTCAGCAATAATAATTAATAAAGGCTGGTTTCTAAAGTACTTCTTTATTCATTATTTTTTTAATCCTTTTGTTCATCCTTAGTGAATTGTAATGACTATAAATTGTGTTAATGTATTGAATGAGTGCTAACTTGGTAAAAGCATCAGTGTTAACTAAAATTGGAGTGAAACTAGCTAACCAACCAGTGATATGCTTGTTCCACAGTTGTGATGATTTGGGAATGAGGTTGGCAAACATAAAAAGTGGACTGGACCGGACCATGAAAGAGACACAAAAATGAGGCTCAGTCATCACATCCTCAACACTTGAGCTCATCCCTATGCAAGAGACGAAAACAGCATGGTAACATCATGTTTGTCATCCCTCAACTTTCACATTTCTCCTTTTTCATTGCAATGTAATTAGCTGGTTGCTTCTTCCTGACGACTTCCAGACATAAGTCACAACTTAATGAATTCCCACAAGTTGATACAAGTAATAGAGATGTAGTCAAGAATAGGTTGCTCACAGCATACACCAAACCATCCGAGGCATTACTCCTCATACTCATGCTTTGTTACTGTTGTAAGAGTCACTATGGTGCCAAGGAGGGAAGACTGACACAATGGAACTGAAATGGAAGAAAAGGGTAGATCGTTAGGAGTGAAGCCGAAAGAGTCACTGTTTAGGTTTTGCACTAATGAGTTCTGCCACTGTCGACGCACTGGTTCTGTGAATCACATGACTTCAGTTATGCTTATTTTCTACATGGTTGTCTGCTTATTTATGTTGTCTATGTCTAAGAACCTGTAACAACTAAATTTGTTTAAAATTACACAAAAGTAAAAAGTAAACCCAGATATGAGCAATGTAAGTTTAGTAATCTATATTCACATTTAAAGTCAGTTAATTGTCAGATGCTATTGGCTGTTGTTTTTGTTCATATTGTGTGCAACAGTCTTGTGATGGAAGTAAAACTCCCATTCATTTTCTCCATACTGATCAACCATGATATGTATGCTTTTGTTTTCCCCCCAACTTTATTTGAAGAAAAATGTTTAATAGTTAAATTCTTGGTGAATAAATACACTTCCTATAGCAGCAACTTCGCTCCAGTACAAAAGTGATTGCATGTCATGTGATTGATCAGTTACTGTTAGACAGTAGCTTTACAGTGTGTTTTATTCTTAATTTCTTTTTTTATATATATATCTTAACCTACTTTTATTTTTTTCTTGTTTTTAGACAAGCACCGGAATTGAAGTTGAGATGGAGGAGCAATATTCAGAGTGAGTGTTACTGGGTCAGAGGGACAATACAGATCTGTAACCCTTAGCCAGCAAACATGTTTTAAATATGTTTTTTGTCTCTCTATTTTAGAGATGAAAGCCACAAGCTGGTATCACCCCGTGCGATCTCACAGTTAGGAGATGGCTGCCCTGCAACGGAGCAAAGCCATGACCGGAAGCCAATGCAGAGGGGTTCCCCAGAGAGCCCTTCACCAATAAAACGATGGGAGATAGGTCCGCTTCTACAGTCATTCAAATCCAAGATGGCTAGCTTCACTGAGATCGTCATGAGCCCTGTTCGGCTTTTTAAGCCTAGTGAGACTCTGTCCTCAATCGTACATCCTGAACAGCATGAACCATTAATAACTGAGTCAAATGTTGAAAATTCAACCCGGACAGAGGAGGGCGAGACAGATGATGATAAATGTAGAAATGGATTGTTTACAAAAAGGCCTTCTTCTGAAAATCTGCGGTGCCACGCTGCTCCAAAACGCCATAGAGTTGCGCAGAGACTCAATTTTTGTACAATTTCAACAAGTAACAACCACAAACCAGTATTGGATCATATTCAAATGCAGAACGAGGTTGCACCAAATGAAGAAAATCAGATAGACTGTCCTTCAAGCCAGTCACAACAAGCCGTCCTTCAGGATGTGACTCATGTTGCCAGTCCTTGTAAAGCATGGAGTCCTTTCTTCAGGACTAGAACAAATCTGTCCTCAGACAAACTTTTGAATTCTACAAGTGCCATGCATGTGTCTAGTCAAGTAAATGTTCAAGCGGATGCCGTTGTTGTTTTGCATCGGCTGTCAGGTGAGAGTCAGACCCCTAGCAGTGATGCAGCCTGTGGACATATTCGTAAGTCCTGCTTTTTAGAAGAGGGATCAAACTTGTTGAGCCCAGAGTCAAACAGCAACACAAACAAAACTTGCTTAAACAAGCCTGATCCCGGAGCCTCCTTTTTTAGCACTTCCTATAATTTTGACTTGATGGATAAAGACACAAGCACAGGTGGTTCGTTTGGCAACAAAGAATCCTATCCACGGGTGGCCACCAGAAAAAGCCCTAGAAAGATGCATCTGGCATGGACGGCTGAGCCCACCCCCAGTGGTTTGGCCACTTTTTTGACGGGATCAAAGCAATTGGATGTGGGTATAAAGGAATCACAGTCTGGAAATGTTATGGAGCGGACGCACCCCTCAGCTAAAGTATCAGACCCTCCAATGAGCACTACTGTCGAGGAAGTGAGGGCAAAGAGAAGCAGAGAAGCTCCTCAGACAAAGAAAGACTTGCAGGCAAGGAGGAAATGTGACATATCGAACGCTAAAGAGGGAAGACGTGTGAGGAATAAAAAGTTCAAAGACAATGTCATCACTCTGGAAATAAAACAGGAGGATGAAACCTTTATTCGGGTTAGGAAAAACAAGAAAGGGGTTTCTATGACGCACACGCACCTAGACTCAGATGTACCTATCTGTAGTAGTAATACAGTAGATGTTGAGATGAGAAATTCTATAGAGACCTTCGAAGAAATGGGACAGGACAAGTCGATGAGAAGTCGGTTGAGAAAAAATGTAAAACGTAGGATGTTACTGACCCTTAGCAATAAAGGTGATGCCACTGATGCAACATCCTCTCAAAACTGCACACAAAATGACTCCATTAACAAGAGTGTGCACAGCAACGATATAAAAATCATGAATGGTCAATCAGAATCTCCAGGATTTCAGCACCCTACGCAGCCACAAGAGCCTGAGCAGACCATTGAAGCTCGAAAAACAAGACGGCATCTTAAAGGTTCAGGTGATGCTTTGCAGAAGAGAAACCTTCGTCCACCCAAGCATAAGTTTGAGGACGGCATGGTGACTTCAGTGGTTGATCCAGCAGGACCAAGTAAACCTTCAAAAATAACACTAGTGCACCACCAACAGTCTATTAATGTGTCTGAGGAGCAGGTGACATCTCTTTCTGGTCTTGCATCAAGAGAAGAAATAAAGGAACTAATGTCACCGGATTCAACAGATTTAGTGCATTTAGAAAGAAAACTAAGCAGACCCATGAAGAATGTAAACCGACCAAGAAGAAAAGATTTTTCCGTTGCAAAAAGAAAAGGAAGCAACAAGGAAATTGAAGCCGTTCCAGTAGTGCCGTTGTCAGGTAGCGGCTCCAACCGCCTCCTGCGCAGCTACTCCTGCCCTGAAATCCCGTTCCTAGTATCCAGTGACTGTAATTTACTCCGGTCCCACACGCATGACAACAGCACTACCTCACCCAGCAGAAAGAGCTCACCCACTCAACTTCCCATCCACTATCACTCTCCGTCCAAGCGCACTCGCCGACACACTGTCTGCAGTGTGGAGATTGAGCGAGAAATTGCCCCTTTGTGTCTTCGTAAAGAGGTGTACCCTGCTAGTCGGGGTGGCCCTTTGTGCCCCTCTTCCCCTTATTCTCCTTCCACCTCTCTCACAGCCCTTGCCTCATGTTTTTTGTCCAGTCCTTTAGCGTTCTTGTGTAAAAGCTCAAGCCAAGGGCGTAGTCATGCTAGTGATGCCAGCACTGGCAGCATTTCAGCTGCCTCCAGTTTTGTTGCATCATCATCATCATCATCATCATCATCATCATCATCGCCCTCCTTCAGTTCCCCCTTTACCACCCACACTTCCTGTCATGCTTTAACCGGCCTCTCCTCTGTTGTCACTCCCAGCCCTGAGACACCTTCTGCCTCTGTATCATCCCTCCGCAGGTAATTTAACAGATTCCCATCCACCCTATCCGAGTATACTCGCTTTTTGATTACCCATTATTATGCATCTACATTATTATATAATGTAGCATGTTGATGATTAGTGGTGCTCCGATCATATTCAAAGTGCTATTTGCCGATAATTGCTTCTTATGACTTAATCAGTGACCTCTTAATTTGCCGATCTCATGCTGACGTCGCAAAAAGACACGTGCCTGCCGTGAGAGGTAGGCTCTTTTTCCTCAAAAGCCTATTTTTGTGTAAGCCTCTCTTTTAAAAATATTTACAATACCGTTCACAAGTTTGAAATCAATGATTTTTTTTTTTGAAAGAAGTCTTTCATGCTCACCAAGGCTGCATTTATTTGATCAAAAATACAGTAAATTGTGAAATATTAAAATTTAAAATAACTGTTTTCTATTTTAATATATTATAGAATGTAATTTATTGCTCTGAATTTTTGCATCATTCTTCAGAAATCATAATATGCTGATTTGCTGCTCAAGAAACAGTTCTTATTGTGTTGAAAACAGATGTGATGCTTAATATTTTTGTGGAAACAGTGATAAAATTTTCTAAATTCTTTGATTTAATACAAAATTTAAAAGGTTAAAAAAATGAAAGTAAAAAATATTATACATTTAACATTATAAAAGTCTTTACTGTCACTTTTGATCAATTTAATGCAACCTTGCTGAATGTTGTAATGTATTAGTGTTCTATAAATAATGCTTCACGGTAAAAAGAAGGCTTCAAATAAGACCCCATGATCAATGATTGGTATCGGCCAGTACTGCTTCCAGTGATCGGCCCCAAAAACACTGATCGGAGCACCGTTATTGATGATCTCAGACATTTTACCCTTAAGAAAAAAGACCTTTTAAAAAAATGCATGTCAGTAGTTAAAATCCAACTTTTTCTTCGCTCAAAGTTCTTTGGAGGATGACCATGGAGTGCTTCAGATGGAGTGTGAGGAGGCAATAAATGAAGAAGAGAGATCCAACTTTGATCTTAAACAATCTGCAGCCATCTCAGAGGAGAAAGCATTATCAGATTCTGAAATCAAGGTGTGAGTTTCTCTTAACTTTGGTTTGTGGTTTAAAAATGTATCATTATTCTTAATCCTTTCTTCACTTTCTGTGTAAACAGACAGACATAAAGGATGGTATGGGTGGAAAGGTGTCCTCTATTCGTATCCGTAAAAAGATTCCAAAGCCCCAGAATAATCTCACTCCTATGGGCCTTCCTAAGGTCATCAGGTGTGTATGCATAGAGAAGGTCATGGACTTATCTTTTCTCATTCTTCCTAGATGAAGCTAATGTGTGTTTACATTTACCTCATCACAGCAAAGATGCATTTCTTTTTGTTTTTTACAGAATAAAGAAGAAGGATTTTAGCTTGGAGGAAATCTATACCAACAAAAACTTCAGCAAACCTCCTGATGGGTGAGACATTTTCCAAAGGTGTTTTATTTTCTGGGTAGTTAATACTTAATAACCCATTTATCGACTTAATAGGCTCTCAAAGTTTTCTGGCCAGGCATCTGATCAAATCAGACCATCCAAATACCACCTGTATTTATCAATAATTGCACAGACCTGCAACCTTAAGAACATTAACACTAGGACAGCAATGCAATTACAGTGTGTATGGCAAGAGTCCATTTCAAAACCATGAAAGCTAAATGTTTTGAAATAATTTTTATGTATAAACACCCCTCAGACTGGTTGTATTTATTGATTTGTTATTCATTTATTTGTCACCTCAAATAGCCCCGTTTTAGTACCTTTTAGCTCAAAGTGTTCTTGTACTGCCAAAGAACATGGGTTTTCCCAAACTGGGGCTCATGAACCCCTGGAGGAACTGCACTGAATTTGTGTGTTGATGAAAAGCTGTTCTAAAAAAAGCTATTAAATCACAAAAACTTAAAATTAAAACAATTTAAAAATACAAAAAAAAGAAAGAAAAAGTTTCCCTCCAATATTTTAATTATTTAGCTGCATGTAATTTGACCCTTAATCAACATCAGATAACCAAGAACATGTGAATGTGTCGTTAATTTGAATAAAAACCTTAGTAATTTATTTACTTCAAGTAAATATTTTAAATTAAAGGGCTTCAGCTGTCAAACACAGGTTTGGGAGTCCCTGGTCTAGTGCATTATTTTTTATTATTCCATAGTTGTATTTCATATCACATTTTGACAACCACTTACTTAATGTCTATAATCTACAACAATAAATAGGAATGGCTAAGTAAAATAATTTTATGTAGCATATTTGGACTTGAATTTACCTTGAGCCCATGCAGTTACGTTTTGAGATTTTATTCTTTCCCTTTTAACTTCTGGTCAGTGAAGCTACTATTGCAAACTTTTTCAGACGTTTGGAAACCATATTTGAGGTGCCTCTCAACCGGCGAGATGGCTCTCAGGCTGTCGTGGGACAAAAAAAGGTGAAGCGCTTTTTCGAATTCCCTGAACTGGGCGTTACCAGGAAGCCCAAGAAACCTCTGGTGGGTGTAATGGCGGGGGGTGGAGCCCAGAGGAAGGCAGGAGGGAACTCTGGCATCTCCAGAACCAGACGAGGTGTCGGGGGTTCTTCCAAAGTGGAGGATGGCCTCACCTTGCAGGAACTGGAGTCACTCCTTTGCTCTAAGCTTGAGGAGCTGGACACCTGGATGGCACTTCAGCAGATAGCGGGCTGAAACAGAGGTCTTGTTTGATCTGTACCAAACAATGAGCTTTACGTGTAGAAATTTACTGTAAATTCATTAAAGCAACAAATAGATTCGCAAAGCTGTAAAATAGTTTTTGATCAGTAGTGTACTGTAAAGATCTTACAAATACATCACATTCTTTATATATTTTGCTAGGTATTTTGTAAAGTGGTCTGATAAACAAGAAACACCCTTCAAGGAGTTTTGTCCTTTTGTAAATGTTCAAAGGAAGAGCACTTGTTTACATTAATCTGTGTATGTATATATATATATATAATTCCTGTTTGGCACATCTCTGTATCAAATAGTGTTTCAAAGTAAGCGTCGCCAGATCACTCATAAACAATTCCTCTCTCCGTATCTTCCACATTTAAAACATGTAAACTTCATTGGTTCAGTTGAATGCCTTATTAATACACTCTCAGTATGTCAGTATGGCCTGTGTGTGTTTTGTTATAAAGGAGACAGCACAAAGGCTTTTATAAAGTTGTAGCGGCAGCATTATATACAGGGAGTTACCAGCAGGACAAAAGTTTGCATTGTTCAGTTTTAAATTATGCTTTTTGCTTCTCATAGAAGCATAAAGGATTTAAAGGGTTCAATGCATTCTATGCTTTTACTCAGGTACTCTGAATATGGTCCATTCACTTAATTTACACTTGTGTTCCTCTTTGATGTAGTGACTTATAATACTGCTTATGGTGTTTGAACATGTTGAATGGTTTGTGTGTAAAATATGTATAGATGTATTTGGGTTCTGTATTGCTAACAGAATACAATTGAGCTGTGTTTTGTATATTAGTGCCCCCACCCCCAGTTGTTTTGTATAGAACAGGTGTATTTTGACTGTTACACATTTTATTACAAATCCTGTAAGACATGCAATGTACAAAACATCAAAAGCACAACATATTGAAAATACTTATTTACAATAACAGAAAGTTGTAACCACAATATCTCAGCATTTGACTGCCATGCTGTCTGTTTAATTTCCTATTTTCATTAAGACCCTAAATAAAAACAGCTTGTTGAAATGTAAAAGTAGTTTTGGTAAGGTTGGTTTGTGTGTGTGGCTCCATTTGCTGCATGTAACAAATTCCTGAAAGTTTCTGTACCGTTTTTGAACTGCATTCAAAAATTGCATTAATTCAAAAATTAATTGCTACTAAAAGCATACATATTTAAAATGTTTAACAAAGGTTGAGCTGTTGAATTCTATTTTAAATACCAGGTAGCAAGTTTGGACTTTTGATCCAGACTAATGGCAAGCACCATTCTAAACCCATTTAATACATTTAAATAATGACCAGTTTCTTGTTATCAGGTAAAATTTGTGGACCGTCTAGATGCACAGTCCAATGTGAACTATAAGACTGTTTCTAAACTCTTACAGTTCATGTATCTGTAAAAAAGCTTCTGCAGTGTCAATCTATGAAGGTTAAAATATAGGACAGAAATACAATCAGTAATGGAAAGATGAGAATTAAAACCACCCAGGCAACAATGGACCCAATTCCCCATCTACAAGCTTTTTTGGAGTATTTCTCAACCTTCTCCCGTGTTTCCTGACAATCTTCAAGTCTTTTTCTTGTCTCTCGAGCCTTGAAAAAAAAAAAGGAAACAAGGTGTCAGATTTCCAGGTATTTTTAAGATTCTTTGGTTGTATTTCATCACTGACTACAGATCTCAAGTTTCATGGTTTTTGTTACATTAATTTCAAGGTCTTATTACCTTGACAGAGTACAGAAGGGACATAATTCCAAAACAGGAAAGGCCACATATGATACTGCATATGGCTAATTTCCGATGGTCTGTGTCCTTACAGATGTCGTGTAGACCATGATTGGTGACGCCGTGCGGGTCAGCCCTCGGCTCTGAAGTTTCAACCTTCACTTCTACTAGTCCGTCCGCACTCATCTCTGTTTGGAGTAACAAATTGGAAGTCAGCATGGAATTAATAACACATTACTGTATTTTGATGATTTTGTAGTGTACTACTTTATGCTACAGATGACTAAGTTCTGTTAAAACATGGGAATTAATGAGACAAGCAGTGATTTAAAACAAGATGAACAGGTTCTTTCATCTTGGTTCTTTTTTTGCTTTCAGTTTTAATAAGGGACGATTTAAAAAGTATATATACATATGGCCATTTATAAAAGTCAGATAACCAGAGAGAGTGGAAGAATAAATGTATATTAGAATAAAAACAGGGATTTTCCAACTTCCTTTCAACGCATTTAAGTTTGTATCTCTTGTTGTCCTGGGGCTTGAAAAACAGGTATGGATAGTCATGGAATGACAGAAACTGGCATTGTATGATAGATAGTGATGACAGATCTCACTGCTAGTTGTGGTTATGAGCCTAACAAGCTCAATTTGGCAATCACTGTTGTTTTGATGGTATGACAAGCCATTTCTTTAACACTCTTAAAGTTTTTGAATGACCAAATGCATGGACTGAATAGCCATGAATCTGAAATCTTAGCAATGTAAAATCTGCATCCAGAAAAATTATAATCTTTGAAGAAAGCAGCAAATGAAAAGCATGCCAGTTAGAACAGTTGCTGAAACTAAAGCTCCCAGTACTTACAGACTCGCCCAGGCTTGATCTTGAGGGAAGAAGGGTCTAAAATTCCTCAGGTCGACCAAAGATCCAAAGGTATTTAATAACCAACTCTGGTGTCTTTGCTTTGGAAAATATGTCTGACTAATGCTTTTCTAATTATTCTTTCAGTTTATGTAGAAGTTCAAAAGTCCCGTGACAAAACGGTCACACGTCGTTGTCACAACTGATTCCAGTTGACTTCCCATCCAAACTTCCTCTTATTGTCAGTTATACGTGTGAAATATTTAGGACAGCTTCTTTAGCTCCTGTTTCGACCGCTGAGGAGCCAGGCAGAGTGTGAGAGAGAAACGCTTTGAACCTAGTACAGAATAAAACACCACACCTCCTTTTTTTTCTCAATGTTCCCTCCCACGTTGTCTTATTCAGTCCCACACAGCTTGAACTACTACTACTCCTCACATTCTTAAAGTCTTACGTTTATCAGTCTGTTTACCACACCTTGTTTCCCCTGTGAATCATGAGTAGCTCCTGCAGACTTTGTAACAGAGAAGCTCTGACTTCATGACACTGTTACTCTCTCTCTCTCTCTCTCTCTCTCTCTCTCTCTCTCTCTCTCTCTCTCTCTCTCTCTCTCTCTCTCACCTTTTCTTTCTCTTTCTTTTTAAACAATCTCACAAGATTCAAGTACCTGACATGTAAGCTGAGTTCGATGTATTCTGTGTCATATCTCCGTATAAATGTTGGACAGCTGAATGATTTACAGACTGCCATGTTTGATGATAGTTCTTTGACAGATAAAGTAATGTTTCTAAACTTCTTTCTTTTGCACACCATCAGGCATGTTGTTTTTTAATAGACGGGACCTGAGAGTTAGATTTTAAGTCTGCATATTTCAGATGCCATGTTCAAGACCAGGCATGCAGGTAAATCACTTAATAGCCTACATTATCTCATTCCATGTATATGAAGAAATGATATGAAGACATCTTTCAAATATGAAAATACTCATCTCACTTTAGATTTTTTTTAGGCCTTTCTCAACCTTACTGACTCCAATGCCAATGCCCCCTATTGTCACATATACCACAACTTCTCCTTTCAGCTAGGTTCGTCATTCATAACTCCATCAAGGTCAGCCAGGAACATTGGAGCTGTGATTGATGATCAATTGAACTTTACAGACCACATTGCTAGAACTGTTTTGCCTTGTACATTAGCACTTGTTCTATCCAGACTGGACTATTGTAATGCTCTCCTGGCAGGTCGTCCAGCATGCACTATCAAACCTCTGCAACTGATCCAGAATGCCGCAGCTAGAGTGGTCTTTAACGAGCCGAAGAGAGCACACGTCACTCCTCTCCTCACAAAACTGCACTGGTTGCCAGTTGCTGCTCGCATCAAATTCAAGTCACTGACATTTGCCTACAGAACAACCACTGGCTCTGCTCCCTTTTACCTAAACTCATTACTTCAGACTTACGTGCCATCCAGAAACTTGCGTTAAATTAAGTGAACGCCGTCTTGTGGTGCCATCTCAAAGAGGCACAAAATCTCTTTCTCTGACCTTTACTTTGACTGTTCCCAGCTGGTTGAATGATCTGCCTAACTCAACCAGAGCAGCTGAGTCCGTAGCCATTTTTCAGAAATGTCTGAAGACGCCTCTTTTTCGGCAGCAATTGATCCAGTAATACTAACTTTCTCTTCTCTTCCATTCTATTATAAAAAAATAATTACATGTACTGTGTTAGATTCAACTAAAAAGGGTCATAGCACTTGTATATTGTTGTCCTACTGTTAGTTTAACTCCTTTTATTGTTCTCATTTGTAAGTCGCTTTGGATTAAAGCGTCTGCTAAATGAATGAATGTAAATGTAGTAAAAGTAGCAGTAATAAATAGTAAAATTGCCACTTCATTTGAAATATCCAAAGCTGATTCTCTGATGCTTCAATATTTTTCAGTGCAAGTCTATGTCAATGCTGGCCTGACCAGTTTTTCTGTAATGGTCTCTATCAAACACACACTAACACTGTCTCTGTTCTGTTGTTTGTGTGAAGGTCGGCTGTTCTGGGTTAACACATTAACAAAGAGACAGACACTGAGGTCAGACAGCTTAAAAACGTACACTGCTTATTTATCCCCCTCTTGCTTCCCTTGTTAAGTTAATTAAAAGAAAGAGAAAATGGAAAAGGAAAAATCTACAGCTGCACAAATTTATAGAGAACAATACATTAATTTACAAACTAAATAAAATAAAATATATTGTGTATGACATAACCACACAAATGGGGAAATTTAGTGCACAAAACTACCACAGCATTTACAGGCGGTAATTGGGAAAGAATCTTCTCTCTGTTTGTTTGTTCTTTCTTGCGCCGACGTAAGATTGTACGTGCCAATCAGAAGCCGCGACACGCTCGTGACGTGGCGTTACAATCTAAACACGGAAGAATGATACATGGTGAGCTTTCTTTTACGGTCAATGATGGGGAGGTGGGCGATTCTAAGAAATCACAACTGAATCGCAAGGAGAAATTCTTGTTATTCTAATTTTAGTCCTTAGCATTTTAAACTGCTATGCGTGCCAACATATAGAAAGCACCATTGTATTCAACCATATAACTTGTTAAATGATGTGCATGAGCTGCAATGTGTGAGACTGGTTACAGCTGAGTGTGAAAATTATTAACTTAGTTTTTATTTTTAGAAAAGCAAAAGCCCTTTTTTATTTCACTTAGTAGCTCGTTTGTTTCTAAATAGACTCGTGGTAACTGATGTGCAGATGGCAGAGATGGAGGACTGTGAAGGAGTGATTGCGACAGAGCGTTATGGCTCACAGGAGTCTTGGAAATACTTGTTGAAGGATAGGAGGATCAAGAGACAGAAGGAGGAAATGGACGGCAGACTTGCGGGAAATTCAATCTCTGGCGTGTTTAAAGTGCGTGACTCGTTCAGAAAAGCATGAAAGCCTTTCAGAACTAATAAAAAAAACAATGTGAGACGTCACTAACTGATCTCTCCTCTCCCAGAGTGTTTTCCTGCCACAGGGATATCCTGAGAGTGTCAGTGAGGATTACTTACAGTATCAGCTCTGGGACACTGTGCAGGTACATGTCACACAGATCTGACACTCGTATGTATCTGACATTCTCTTTTTTCCATTAGCCAAACATCTAATCATACAATCATTGTTCAGTATCAATCCTTAAAGAGTCGCTGTGGTGAAAATCAAGTATTTAATGTTGTTTATATGTCTATATGGTGTTTTTAATATGCTTTAAGACAAACCATGTGCAAAGTCTTCAGGCAATATAATTGCTGAGTATTTTCTCCTTAAAATTGCAGTGTAAAAAAGACGTGGTTTATAATCTTCAGTGTTTCTTACGTCACAAACAAACTTGTAACCAATCCATCACGACTCACGAGGGGGGTGCGTTTTCCATATCATTAACTGCTGCAGAGAGCAGTGAATCTCAAGAGAAGCCAGGTTATCCCTACATATTTTTCTGTTGATATGAAAAATCAGTTACATTGAGCAATATAGTGGATGCATTACCTATATGATGTTTATTACGATGTTATGATGAACTATATTCCTTTCTCCACTGACAATCTGAGTTGTTCAAAGCGTTTGTACGGATGCTGATTTTTGAAGGAAGCTGTCTGACTCTGAGATGGTGAACGGGAAATTGGTTTGTGTAAAATTAGCAGCACATTATTAGCTGTTTGATTGCGTAGTCAAATCATATTAATTACCATTACATGTCCGACATTATAGAGAGAGATACATAAAACACATTACCATTCTGATACATTGAACTATACAGACGAGCCTGTATAATTCACTCTTCCGCTTCTTCTGAATCAGTTTCTGGTTCAAACATATGGCTGAATGAATCCAGTATTTCCACTTGCCATTTTACAGCGTTTACTAGTTAACCAAGTGGATCAGGTATTCTGAGCTGCTATAAGTGAGTGGAGGCAGGGTCAATTTGCATATTCATAGATCCGCATGTAATAAATGAAGTTACATTCAAGCTACTTGAAGGCATGACTAAACTTTCACAGGAAAAAAAAAACATTTAATTGTGTAATTTTGGTGATCAACGATGAGTTTCAAGGGATAAAATTATTGACTACAGGGGTCTTTAACATTGGCATGTACATAAAAAATCCCTTTATTTATTGCACATCTGGACGCAAATAATACATATCATGTTTTTTCTTTAAAATATTGCTTTTATTTTCAAATTTACAGGTTTAGATTCCATTTAAAATAACATTTAAAGAATAGCAACATTTACATTGATGTACCAGTCTCACAGCATGCTACTCTGATGATTCCACCTGACATATATGATTATATAAAATATATTCACAGACACTAGCATCATAGCACTGTCTTTTGTTTCCCAAGGCATTTTCCAGCTCTCTGTCTGGTACACTCGCTACTCAGGCTTCACTGAGGGGTGTTGGGGTTGGAAATCAAGAAGCAACAGTTGCAGCAGCCACAATAACATGGCTGCTTAGGGGTATGTGCATGAAGTACTGATGTTTATTTCTCGAATGCTTAATTTTCTGACCATTCTCTCTCATTGTTCAGATGGAACAGGGATGCTGGGAAGAATACTTTTTGCCTGGCTCAAAGGGTAATATTTCACCAGACATTTCAGATTGTGAATGTTTTGTTTTATATTATTTAATCGTTACCCTGTGTTTCAGGAACAAGTTAGATTCTGAAGCCAAAAAATGGAGGTACAATATTTGAAGGACTTTAGTTTTAGGTTGAATAACCATTTTATTGTAATACTTTTCTTAAACGTTTTTAACATCATAAATATGTCTTTTTAGGCTCTTCGCTGACATTCTTAATGACGTGGCAATGTTCATGGAGATTGCAGCCCCTCATTTCCCTCCTTTTTTTATTCTAATCGTCTGCATTGCTGGAATATTTAAGGTAAAATATTAACAGCAGCTTGCTCTAAATGTTAACATGATGACTGTGCCTAAATCATCATTTGATAATGAATATCTAGGGTTATTCTTCTATTCCTGTCATTCCAGTCCATTGTAGGAGTTGCTGGTGGAGCAACAAGAGCTGCATTAACTGTCCATCAAGCTCGCAGAAACAACATGGCTGATATCTCTGCTAAAGATGGGAGCCAGGTTATAACTCAATTTCTCTCATTTGCTAAATAATTATTTGCTCATTTCTTTCTTGATTTTCCCAGCAAATTTCTCTCTTAGTGTGGGAAATTGATGTCAGTATGTGTGTCAGTTGTGTCATGTATCAGTGTATCATTTCTCTCCCTTTCTTTCCTGATAAGGAAACGCTGGTGAACCTGGCAGGACTGCTAGTCAGCCTGGTGCTCATCCCACTTGTAACAGATAACCCATTGTGAGTAACACCCTGATATGTAAGCCATGCTGTAAATGAGGTGTGTGCCAGATACTGATTTGTTCTCTTTCATGCAGGTTGACATTCATCCTGTTCTTCCTGTTCACTGTTCTCCACCTGTTTTCCAATTACAAAGCTGTTCGTTCGGTTGTCATGGAAACCCTTAACGAGGCTCGCTTGTCCATTGTCCTCTATCAGTACCTGCTGAATGGTCAAGTGCTCAGTCCGGTGGAGGCCAATCAGAGGGAGCCTGTGTTCTTGTGTATGGCCTTAAAACCTAATCACATTTTCTTTTTCATTTAAGGATTGAAATGATTTGGGTCAATCATTACGAATCTAATCAACAAAATGCTCTCTTTTTGCAGCACTTGGAAGGACAGTTCCCATCAAGATGGGTGTGAGGCTTGGAGACATTGTTCAAGAGTGCGTTCAACTGCTTTAAAACCCAGTTTTATATTCATTCACTGAATTAGAAAGAATATGTATTTTATTGTTGTGAAAACACTAGTGGCTGTAAATGATGTCTTTATGACTTAAAGGCCAGGAGAACTGCAGCTGGCGTTGAAGGACAACAACAAACCGTATCTCATTGGAATCAAAAATGGTACAAAAAAACTCCCCAATTCGGTCTAAAATTATATTAGTCAGTTTATGCTTAACTGTTACTCAGGCAAAACAATCACAGATTTATGGGATGTGTTTTTCTCTCCAGCTACCGTCTGTGTTTGTCTGGGAAGTGATGCGTCTGTGCATGATGAAATAATGGCAGCATGTCAGGCCTTGTGTCTCCGTAATGTGCTGCACAATGATTCCTCTCTGGGTGGTGCACTCCAACAGCTTGCGAACACTAAGGGTGAGCACTTGTTCAATCGTGATCTGTTTCTGAATAGCGCTTGCTGATGGTAGCCTCTTTTCTGACACTGGGTTTTATTTTCCAGACCCATGGGAGTTAGTATCGCAGAGTCATAAGATGATTGATCAAATTTTCTACACATTTCTAAAAGGTACAGAGTAATGCATGTTGTAACAAAAAAAATAAACGTTTTATTTGCATTCAGAGACAAAATGTTATGGAAAATGTCTTAAAAATTAGTTATCGTCTGTTCTGCTTCTCTCTGTCAGAATTGGATCAAGCGAAGTGGCAGACAGACCGGACACTATTGGACTGGAACGAGTGGCGTGTGGAATGGAGGAAAAAGAGAAGCTGAAGCAGATTGCTATACAAGAAATGGGGGGTGTTTTTTATTTCCACTGAAATTCACTTTGAAACATCTGTCATTGTTTAATTACTTGCCAGAGCTCAGCTGCAGAAAGGAAAGATTATATCAGTGTCTTAGATATTATTAAGGGGTGGGTGGTGGTTTTCAACATTGTTTTCAACATTGATGACAATAATAAATGTTTCTTGAGCAGCAAATCATCACATTATCATCCTTTCTGAAGGATCATGTGACACAGGAGTAATGATGCTGAAAATTCAGCTTTGCCATTACAGGAATAAATCACATTTTTTAAATATATTCAAATAGAAAACAGTTATTTTTAATTGTTATACTATTTGCACAATATTAGTTTTTACTTTGTTTTGATCAAATAAATACTTAGTGAGAATAAGACATTAATAACATTATTATTACTTATAATAATAACATTTCAAATAACATTTGAAAAATCAAGAACAAGAATCCAGTGTTCCGCACTTTAAAACGTTTTGAGTATTACCACATATCTATTGTCCTTTGTTGTTTTTTATCATTATAAATGTATCATATTTTAGCCACTGATAATGATTTGGTATTTATTTCAATTCAGTCTGATGCAAACAGTTGGCAATGCATCATAATGTGGGAGAAATCAATTCACATTATGAAATAAATGTTTTTCTCCAAAACACCTTGGCCACAATTATTGGCACCCCTAGAATTTTTATTGGTACCCCTAGAAGTATATTCCCATTTTTAGTACACCAGGTTGACTAAGAACATAAAATTGTCCAGCCATGACTTCTGGTTCCACAGGAGTTTAAATATGAGGAAACACAAAGGCCAAATTCCCTTAATCATCCATCACAATGAATAAAACCAAAGAATGTAGTTCTGATGTGCATCAAAAGATTGTTGAGCTTCACAATAGAAAGGGCAAAAGATCACAATTTGACCATCAGGGTAATAATTAAGAAATTCCAATCAACTAAAGATGTTACGAATCTGCCAGGAAGAGGATGAGTGTCTATATTGTCTTAATGCACGGTGTGGAGAAAAGTGGCCAAAGACTCCTCAAGGATCACAGATGGAGAATTGCAGAGATTAGTTGAGTCTGGGGGTCACCACGACATCCCCACAAGTTTTTTGGGAGGGTTTCTAAGAAAAATTCTTCTCCCTCATCCAAAAACAAACTCCAGCATATTCACTTCTCAGATACGACTGGAACTTCAATGGTCTAAAAAAAAAAAGGAGCTTTTTGGCAGCAAACACAATAGATGGGTTTGGTGCCAACAGGGATAAAAAGTACCCCATGCCCACGGTTAAATATACTGCTGGATCTTTAATGTTTTGGGTGCCTATTTTTTGCTGGAGGTCCTGGCAATCTTGTTCAGATACATGGTATTATGGATTCTAGCAAATACCAACAGATAAAAAATATAAACCTGACAGCCTCTGCTAGAATGCTTATAATCGACAACAATCCAAAACAAACATAAAATGAAGCTTCTGCCATGACCATCCCAGTTCCTGACCTGAACCCTATAGAAAATGAGTGTGAACTGAAGAGGAGAGGCACCAACATGGACCTGGGAATCTGAAGGATCTGGAGAGATTCTGTATGGAGGAATGGTCTCTGATCTCTTGTCAGGTGTTCTCCAAACTCATCAGGCATTATAGGAGAAAACTAAGAGCAAAAATAAATAAATAAAATGTGTGCCAATAATTATGGCCAACATGTTTTGGAGAAAAGCATTTATATCATAATGTGATTTAACCCCCAGTTTCAACTATTTTTCTTCAATAAAAGGTTGAATTTTTTGCACATCCTTTTTCCAAAATATCAAAAGGATAAATGCAGATTTATTTTTACAGCAATCTTTGATTATATTTACCAGTGGTGCAAATAATTCTGGCCACAACTGTATAAATGCCCTTATCATACTGCAGCCAGCAAAGATGCATACTGTGAATTTAAAGCTCACAGCGCTGCTCCATAATGAACCTTCCTCAAGTGTCTTTTGAGATTCTCTGTTCGGTTGAATCGCCGTCCACAGAGAGAACAGTTAAATGGCCTTTCTCCAGTATGAATGCGCTCATGCTTTTTCAGATCGGCTAAACGACTGAACCTGAACTTACAGCACTTGCAAACAAAAGGTCTCTCATTTGAATGGCATACAAAGTGAGCTCCGAGGCTGGAGGGCGTCGCAAACGTCTTACCGCACACGTGGCAGCTGTGCAGAATCTGCCTGCTCTCACTCATGCAGGGAGCACTGTGAACATCCCCTGTGTAGACCGTATTCTCTACCCGTGACCTAAGAATGTGTTTAGAAGTAGAATTTAGTAATTTACAAGGTTGGTTATAGTGTACAAGGCTGTCGGAAAAGGTGGAGACAGGCTGCTGGTTGTGTTCATTTGCTAGAGGAGCATCCTGCATGGGAACAACAGGAGCTTGTGTTGACGCATTGTCTGTCTCCTCCGTGACGGAACATTCCGGAAGCTCTGATTTAGATTCCACCTTGATTTTGTTTGAGCCCAATGGGGTCTCAGTGTTGCTGGTTGCTAGAGTCTCTCTGCTGCCAGATGAAGGGTTGCGGATTCTTCTCGGTGGGCTACTCTTAACCCTGGAGAGGGGTCTTTGATTCGTCAAAGAATAGTCACAGGTCCCTTGCAGAAAATGATGTTGGTTGTCTACAGTAATATCATCTAAAACTAGCTTTATATGAACAGGATTGTCACTCAGAATCTCCTCACTCACTACTGAATCTCCACGATGAACGAGATCTTCCTGCTCATGATCCTCCCCTAAAGGAGGCTCATCTCTGGGAAAAGAGACTTTCAGGACTTTATCTAAAATATAAAAGAGATTGACTGAGAATTTGTATGACAGTCAATAGACAAGTTAATTCAGCAACTATAGGCTCTTCATAACCTCACCTGAAGCCCCAGCCGTTAGTTCTTTTAACTTCTCCTGGAGGTTCTGATTCTCCAGGCGTGTTCTGGCAGACTCCCTCTGATACTCTAACATAGCCTGACCCATGAGCTGCAACACCTCCTGTACAGCAGCAGTGAGGAGCTCAGCTACATTTGTGACGAGGAGATCCATCTGTGACATTTTGTTAGGACCTGCTCTGAGAGAAAACAAGCTGAAGGGATAGTTCTCCCAAAAACGAACATTCTGCCATCGCTTACCCACCCTAATGTCATTTCAAACATGTATGAATTTCTTTTGTGGAACATAAAAGAGGATATGCTGAAAAGTGTCTCTTTTTTATCCATGCTCGTCCAAAACTGTTTGGTGACCAAAATTATTCAAAACATATTTTATGTTTTGACAGAAAGTCATGATTGGAACGACTTGAGGGTGAGGAAATTATTGCAGAATTTTCATTTTTGGGTGAGCCATCACTTTAATGAATCAAGTTTGGTCTGCCTCTAAACCCATATAATAGAATGACAACTATGTTACATAAAAAATTGGTACTGTATAATTAATACATCAAAATTAAAATGACACAATAACACCAACCTTTCTGTTCTCAAGAGCAATGCAGACTATAACTGAAGCTTCAGACTGTCATCGAGCTAAACCGTGAACTAACGTCCAAAAACAAAAGGTATTTCATGATATTTAGATCTTCATACTGTGTAGTTTTTTTCTACAGCATAACGTCGAGACTGACTGTGATAACGATGACGTTCCTTGTGTCCGTATTGTGAAAACGCTGGTTGGTGGGGTACTACTTCCTTCTACTACAAGCGCGCACTGTTTCCTGTGTGTGTTGCCAAATATTTGATATCGCGTTAACTTATCCGTTTACTGTTTCTATGGCTACAACCAATGAACTGTTTGAACACATTTCTCTTGCAAATGAAGGGACCAAAAATGGGTGAACTGTCATCATTTACTCACTCTCATGTCGTTTTAATCCTTTTTTCTGTGGAACATTAAAAAAAAAAAAAAAAAAAAAAAAATATATATATATATATATATATATATATATATAATTCTGATTTTTATTTTTATTTTTTTATGTTTCAGTTTTTTTTGTGTGTGCAAACAATGGCAGTCAATGGTAACGAAAAAATTTTGGTTACTATAACATAACGTTACTTCAAAATATCTTCTTTTGTGATTTATGTGGGTGTGTAAATGAGAGATTTTTTTTCTCCACCGTAATATTTATATTATATCCAATTAACTCACGGAGATTCATCGATTTAAACAGTGACTAAATTTATTTTGGAGGAGAGACAGATAATCAAGTGCAACACATGCTACTGACATATCATAGTATAGTTTGTGTTAAATCCACTATGTGGAGTTTACAAGTGCATCACGGTAATTCTATGAGCTAAATTAAGCTCTTCTGGCTGCTCACAAATTACACACTTGCTGCAATATATAGCCCAAACATGCTATTAACTAAGCTTCCGCTTAATAGTTTTTGTTGTAGACTTTTGAAAAAATAATACATGACAATGAAGGGTAAATATATCATATTTACTGCAGTGTGTCTGTTCCAAAATACAAGTTAGTCTTACTTGAAATAATAAAATATTATTTTTTACTTTACTTTGGCTAATGTCAAATAGGGTTGAAAATACATATCTGGTTAAGAGGAATTTAAAATGAAACAAGAACCCAATAAGAAGAGTCAAGCTCTTCAGCTCACAAAACAATTGGTAGAAACACATAAATATATAACAGTCAAATAGTCAATTCTCTAAAATAAAGAGATGCAATTTTTTTTAACTGTGACTAAAAACAACAGTAAAAACTATTGCCATTTGAGTATCAAACACTGGTACTCAACTCAAAATAAGTTAGGTGATAGGATATCTTATGCAGCAGTTCTACAATGCATGTTGAAATGTGTCAATCATGTTTCAAAAACCTAGAATAGGACAGTTAAGGTAACTCTAAATGCTAGCTGCATCATGTGACAAACACGATTCAGTTAAGATTGCAGCTTTACTTGTAACTTACTGTAACAAGAAAATGTTTTCCTATTTGTTAAGCTTTTCCTATAGTGAGCAAGACCTGCTAAACTACAGCAAACAGGGAAGAGCATGCAGATTATTGTCTTATGTTCCTTTGGGTGGGGTCCACTTCAAGGCTGTAGGGTCAATAGTCTTGCTGCTTCCACGTTTTGCCTCTTTGGTTTTCCAATCATCAATCAGATCCTAAAGATCATTAATTCATTTAGATGCATTAGAAACCACTAAATAAGGTTAACATAATAAACCTATAATTCATGTAAACATTCGGGTACTAAAATCACTACATACATTACATTACATTACATTACAATTACCTGTCTTTTTAAGATCAGATGCTTCCCTTTCCAGTACTTTAGCATCTGGAGTGACTGTAAAGTGCTGACAATGTCTACAGGATTGACAGCTGTTTCTTGACTGATTTCTGCTCCAAAGAGTTAATATATGAGAAAGAAAGAAAACAATTAGAGGAAAAATCACTGTTCAGTATTAAATCTTTATGATATCCATAAAAGTGAATACATTACCGTTCAAAAGTCTGGGGTTGCTAAGATTTTTTAAAATGTTTTTGAAAGTTGTTTTGCTCATCGAGGCTTTTTATTTATTTTTATTTATTTGATCAAAAATACAGTAAATGTAATTTATTCCTGTGATGTCAGAGCTGAATTTTCAGCATCATTACTCCAGTCTTCAGTGTCACATGATCCTTCAGAAATCATTCTAATATGATGATTTGCTGCTCAAGAATCATTTTTTATTATTATAAATGTTGAAAATAGTTGTGCTGCTTGATATTTTTGTGGTAACATTATTAATTTCTTTACTGTCACTTTTGATCAATTTAATGCATGCTTATAATGTATTTCTTTCTGACCCCCAATTTTTGAACAGTAGTGCATGTAACACTAAGTACCTTTAATGGAGATTTCTTTGCCCTGGAAGTTGTGCAGGTAGCGCAGGAGCACTTCTTTCCAGTAGCTCCTGTAACTGATGAGGCCGAGATCAGAGAGAGGCCGCTCAGGAGAGCCAACCTTCTCCTCTACTTTGGACAGCAGGTAACCTGTGCAGATACCAGCCATTCACACTCTAACATGTTCATCTCTTCCATTAATTACAGCATCCAAAAGTGCACGTGACCACAAAGTAAAGGAGCTATTTAAACACATTATTTGCCTTTTAAAAAATAACATAAATTATGTAATCTGTGGTTGCAATTGTACGTTTAAAACCACTTATTTGCAAGACCGATCTTTTGTTTAAGCTTGAACACAGGAATGACAAAACGTAGTTATAAATGGTCTAGATCTACTGCACTCACTGAAATCAATCAGCATCTTGCCATAACCCTGCCTCATATACTGTGGCATGGTCAGGATGCAGGAGACATTGTAGTTCAGGAATGAATTCTTTTCCTAAATCCAAATACATATTTTGATTACCACAAAACCATCACTTGCAAGGTAACTGAAGTTTGTGGTGCACTGGATTCACTAACAGAGTACCTTGGAGAAGTATCCTACAAGATGGCAGCCGGTATTGTCAGCTTCAGTCATCACATAGAAGAGGAACGGCTCCACATCGTAGTACAGTGTTTTGTGGTCCAGGAAGAGTTTGGCAAGCAGACACAGGTTTTGGCAATAAATCTGCAAAAAAATTAATAAAAAAATGCCAGTGTTAGTGAGGCAGAATCACAAATTAATATGTGGACTGACTGATATTTGATAATCAAGAGTCCTGGTGGAAGGTCTACCTTGTTCTTCTTGCCATCCACTTCAAAAACAGATATAGCCCCTTTTCTGTAAATCTCATCACCTGGTGGATGTTTCCACACACATTTGGCCTGATCGCAAGTGAAATAAAAGAGAGGTCTATGTGTGAATGCAAAAACACACACTTATCAACATAATGATTTAGGGCTGGGGAAAATTAATAATTGAAGTCTTTGTCTCCTCAAGTTCAAATTTAAACCGTTATTAACTGAACATGTGAAAAAGTTACCATGTGACGTCGCAAAATAGTCTGACTCTTCATGTATTTTAGGCAGAACTCGCACATGTAGAGACGGCCAAGGCGTGCGTACTCTTCGGGGTACGGCGAGTGGTACCAAGTGTCCAACTCGAAGCGGCCAAACACAATGGCCTTTATCATGTTGCCGGCCTCTGTGACCTGTCCTTCGAGCCGGAGTTTTTCCTGCAAGGGCCAATGAAGGGTGGGAGAAACACAGGTCTGACTAGAGGGAATGACGACACTGAGTTAGAAGGAAAACATCCTGAGGCCTACCACAGAAGATTCACACGTGAGCGAGGAGGTTGAGATGTACACTACCGTTCAAAAGCTTGGGGTCAGTAAAATATTTTTTTTAAAGAAAGAAATTAATGTTTTTATTCAGTAAAGATGCATTAAATCAATCAGAAGTGACAGTAAAGACATTTAGATTGTTACAAAATATTTCTATTTCAACTAAATGGATTCCACAAAAATATTACTGATATTACTAAAATATTACTAAACATTAATATAACTGTTTGCAACATTGATCATAATAATAAATATTTCTTGAGCAGCAAATCAGCATATTAGAATGATTCCCGAAGGATCATGTGACACTGAAGACTGGAGTAATGATGCTGAATATTCAGCTATGAAAAAATTCACAGGAATAAATTACATTTCAAAATACATTCAAATAAAAAACAGTTCTTTTAAATTGCAATAATATATTTTTTTAAAAATCGAATAAATGCAGCCTTGGTGAGCATAAAATATGTCTTCAATAACATTTAAAACATTTTACCAACCCTCAAACTTTTCAACGGAAGTGTACGTTTTCAGAGAATGTTCTAATTAATAAACAGATGGCAATTTTAGAAATTAAAGTTAAGATAGAAATCAACTGGAGAAAATAAGGTGGTGCATTTAATGTCCACTCAAGTTAATATTATTCTTTTCTCTTAAAGGAACAGCTCAACCAAAAATAACACAATTCTGTCATTACTTACACACCTTCTTGTTGTTCCAAATGATTTTTTCCCCAGTCAAGCTCTAAAAGATAACGAAATACAGGTTTGAAATGTCATGGTGGTTAGTAAATGACAGAATTTCTGTCCCTTTAAGGAAAGGTGGTCTTGGCAGAACAGATAAAGTATTGTGCCCCTAAAACTTTGAGTGACACTCCATGCTACAGATGAGAGAATGGCAGCAGTGTGGAGGCTACAGTGGCGGAGAGTCCAGCGTGGGCCCATTGCATATCCCAGAAATCAGTGGTGCGAAGGCTCATCCCACCTGCGATCTTTACAGATTCATGAAAATGAGAGGGGAAAGGAGAAAACAAGAGGGCGAAAATGTGATGGGTCTTCTCTCTTACAAGATCATCCGAAGCACGTGCCTGGGCTTTTCTAAACAGCTCCAGGTCATAGTCACTTGTGATGTTCTCCAGCAGAGGCTCACGACTGCTGCCATGGGACGGTCTGTGCTCCTGGAGAGAGTCAAACAAGAGCTGAGAGATTGATACATGCATCTGCTGAGGGATCTTCATATATGGAGCATGTGACACCCACCATGTACTTGTCTTTTTGTGGAACAGAGTTTCTCTTCCTCCTCATCTCTGTCACCTTCTCTTTATATCGCAGCTGTCTCTCTGCCTGGGCCTGGAGGGAAGCGGTAACTCAGAGAATGTGAGTGCTAGAAACTATTTCATTGACACGTAAAGTTCACTGCACATAGAACCTGAAAGTAGCTCATGAAGAATGTCATACAACGGGGATCATTACAAGGGCACATACCGGTTCACGAGTGAGGAGGTTAAATACTTGGTGTGCTGCTTTACCTGTTGCCGGGCGGAATGACGGTTCTCATCCTGCCGCTGTGACAGCGTCCTCTCCTCCACATGTTTGTCTCGGGAGCTTGCCTTAACCTGAGTAAAATGTTGGATTTTTAGGCAAACCTTGCTGTTTGAGAAAAATATAACCTGGCTAAAGGTTTCGTCGGTAACAACCCTTACCTTACACTCGTCTGCTGAGAGGTTATGGTACAGTGGACATCCAGATATTGAAAAGTGCCTTTCATGTTTCCCTGTCAAATGTCCTGAAAGAGGAATGAAGGTGGAATTGAAATATTACAGTGCTTAAATACGGCATTAAAAAAGTCTGTAAACCTAACAAAACCTGAAAAATAAAACCACTATTAATACATAAATGAATAACAGTAATACACTACCGTTCAAAAGTTTGGAGTCAGTAGGATTTTTTTTAAAGAAAATATATATATATTTTTTTTATTCAGAAAGGACACATTAAATTGATCAAAATGGACAGTAAAGACATTCATGATTTTTTTAAAAACTTTCTATTCATCAAAGAATCCTGAATTTTTTTTAATTATGGTTCCCACAAAAATATCAAGCAGCTCAACCGTTTTCAACACTGATAATAATAATAAAAGTTTCCTGAGCAGGTTTCCACAAAAATATTAAGTAGTGCAAATGTTTTGATATAATTTGATAATTGATCATATCAACAATGATAATACTTATAAATGATTCCAAATCAGTATATTATGATTTCTGAAGGATCATGTGACACTGAAGACTGGAGTAATGATGCTGGATAATCAGCTTTGTCATCACAGGAATAAATCGCATTTTAAAATAAATGAAAATAGATAAGTTATTTGCAATTTTAATAGTATTTCACAATACTCCTGTTTTTACTGCATTTTGGATCAAATAAATGCAGCCTTAGTGAGCATCACAGATTTATAAAAAAAAAAAACAGATTTGGACCCAAACTTTTGAATGGTATTGTAAATATTCTTATAAATTAAAATAGAGGACCTGAAATCCAATTACCAAGTGAATTACAACCAGGTGTGGGGCACTTCATGTTAAAGTTGTAGCTCTCATGAAAGCGCCGTCTTTTGGGCCGGTGAGCAAGGCCGGATTCTTTCAGTGATAGTTCCTTTGCCAGGCTCTCATCATGAGACACATTTGGGCTGGACATGTCAATGTCAGACTCAGAGGAAGGAGCATTGCCTGTGGGCGTCCTGGGTGGGGACTCATCGTGGTCTCCGCTTTGCTTAATGTCTGGATGACCAACACAAAAGAAAACCGGACCGTATAAAGTCTAGGAATGTGATAAGGTATGTTCTAATCATTACATGAAAACTGTATTAAATGTGTAACCAACTACAGACGAAAGGGAGAATGAAACAATCCCATAACAAGAGGAGGTAAAAGTTAAAGTATAGCTAACAACATACAGTACAAACCACATCTCTTGAAAGTTGGGATTATAATATTGAACATATTCATAAGTAATCTACAGTATAAAGATGATGCCATATGTGATGATCAATCTTGTTAAAAAAACTGGGTTTAATAATTATAAAATGTTGATTGTCGTTGTCCTATAATTTCATGACAATATTAGCAAAAAGACAAGTCTATATTTTTTTTATTCATTTTTCAACTTTTAAAATCAAGTCAAATTTAACTAATTTCAAAAAGCAGGATGCCTTTGAAATGCAACATAGGGTAGTTTTATTAATGCTCGAGACAAAATATATATAAAAAAAACTATTAAACTGAGTTAACTATTTTAGGGTGTTTGTTTGTATATTTATTTATTTGTGAACAACATTAAACAAATGGAGAGTGGTGCATATGAATTCAAATTATAGCAAATGACATTTGAAAAAGTAGGCAAAAGCCACAGAATAACATGAAATGTGATATGCATTACTTGAAATAATACAAAAATTTCAGCTTAACAAAGAATTATGAAAATGATATAAACTGCCGTTCAAAAGTCTGGGGTCGCTGAGTTTTTTAATGTTTTTGAAAGAAGTCTCTCGTGCTCACCAAGGATTCATTTATTTGATTAAAAATACAGTAAAAACAGAAATATTGTGATTTTTTTAAACAATTTTAGAATAACTGTTTTCTATTTGAATATATTTTAAAATGTATTTTATTCCTTTGATGGAAAAGCTTAATTTTCAGCATCATTACTCCAGTCTTCAGTGTCACATGATCCTTCAGAAATCATAATATACTGATTTGGAAACATTTATTAGTATTATCATTGTTGATATGATCAATTATCAAATTATATCAAAAGCTTTGCACTACTTAATATTTTTGTGGAAACCGTGATAATTTTTTTTTCAGGATTCTTTGATGAACAGAAAGTATTTATTTATAACAGCATTTATTTAAATATAAATCTTTTGTAAAATTAGAAATGTCACTTCTGATTAATTTCATATATCCTTGCCAATACAAGTATTAATTTCTTTCAAAAATGTCATCTAACTGACCCCCAACTTTTGAATCTTAAGAGAAAACCTGTGAGAAAACTCATGTTGTGTGAAGATAATATGTTGTATGAACTTTGACTTGTCATTAATAATAATAAAAAAAGAGCAAATGAAAAGAAGCACATGTGAGCAGAGCTAAGCATGGAGATACACAAATGAGGGAAGGCATGAGTGAAGAACCCAGCGGTTTTCTTCTCCTACCCCTCTCTGAGATTTCCCCATGCTGCTCCGTGTCTGAGCCAGAAGAGCGACTCTGCCGCAAGGGGTATTTCTTGGGCGAGACTGTCACCCCCTGCTGTTGACTACGAGTCACACGGCGGGTGGAATAGTTCACCACCTCCTCTGAAACCGGGGCAGAAGGGTTCCCCACAGGACTGGAATCTACAAACAAAGCTCTCAAGTTTGTTCGTTCACTCCTTTTTTTTGTTCTCCACCAATCACGCTTTCTACCAATAAAACCATCACCTATTGTAGCAAGATTACAATTATATTTTTATGTTGGGGCAGGTAAAATCGCATGATTATTTCATTATTCCTATAGCCACATGAAAAAGTAAATCATACTTTTACAGAAGAGCTCTTAGTAAGTCATATAGCAATGGCTGCTCTCTCGTGTCCTACCTTGCGAGTTGCGGCTGAGTCTCAGAGAGGATCGAGTGAGTCGGGTGTTTCTAACCGTGTGGGTGTCACTCTCTGAGCTGTCCGTGTGCTCAGCCGAGAAATCGGAATCCTCTGTACCTTCAGAGCTACTGCCCGCATTTTTCTAAGAGTCAGAAACATCAAAAAACTTTTGGTCACTGAATACATTTTTTTATTATTATTGTTATACAGACACTGATTCATAAGAAATAAAATGACCTTTAAAAGGATGGCAAGTTTTTCATGAAAATGAATACTTAATTAGGGTAACTTAACTCTAACAAAAAAATCAAATAGTTCCACTTGACCTGTGACAATGACCCTGGTGAGTTTCTCCTTATGTCTCTCAATTTAATCACACAGACCCAGGGGTTTCAACCAGGGGTCCCAGTAGGTGCTCCACGGGGTCAATTAATTCTTACCTAATTTAAACTAATTTATATAACGTAGTAATATACGTTCATATTCTTAATAAAACGTAAGAATATTACATGTATTATATTATCTTCAATAACAGAAAACTATATTATTAAAGTGTTACTGAGATTTTTTTTTACACTGGGGTCCCTGGCTTGAAGGAATCAAAATGTTTTAATTAGATTAATTTAAAGTATAATGAGTGTACACAATGAACCAAAATCTAATAAAATGCCATGGGCTCTGATGCTTCAAGTCAGGTCAAGTCACCTTTATTTATAAAGCACTTTATACAATACAGAGCGTTTCATAGCAGCTTTACAGTGATAACAGGAAAATGATGCATTTCGCCTGTTGTTCAGTTTCATTGTAAAGACCATCAATTATTAAAATAGTTAATTTCATTTATAAAGAAGTTCGGCAAAAAAATGATGTCATCGTCCAGCTCAGTTCAGTTCTCATACAACAGCGTCAGTACAGTCAGATCAGTAATATTGCTGAATATTAAGTGTTCCCGACTAAGCAAGCCAAAGGTGACAGTGGCAAGAAACCCTAACTCCATCAGGTTACAGAATGAAGAAAAAAAACCTTGGGAGAAACCAGGCTCAGTCTCTTCTGGCCAACGAACGAACACAGTGCGATAATGATTCAGGCTGCATCACAAAGTCAGAATCAACATTTTGGGTGAGCTGCAATGCATCATGATCATGAATCCTAATACCACAGCTCACTAAAATATATGATCCTGATAGTAAATATTGCATTATCAGCACAAATAAAAACATAAGATATTAGGTAATAACAAGAGAAAAAATGACATTTTGTGAGAAAAAATTACCACATTTTTGCCATTTTCCTTGTTTCACAAAAATACAACTCTGTCTGAACTGATGTGTGTGATAGGCTATGTGACTGTATTTTATAAGCTTAAAATACATATACATTTATTTTCTGTTTTTTAAAAAGTGTTTGTGCTTATTAATAAAGGCTGGAAATATCGTATTATGTAATTACACAGAAATATTTAAATTAACTGGTACATTTCGAGCCTAAACTTTTAAGTTTTGACTACCATCTACACTTTCCCCGCACAAACAAATTAACTTGAAAAAACATGACACGGTCATTTGCTAAGGATGACAGCAACGTCCCCCATCACACACACACACACACACACACACACACACACACACACACACACACACACACACACACACACACACACACACACACACACACACACACAGGTGAGTGATGCGAGCGCTATATGAGCATGTATGCAGCGCTGTTGGCCTTCTTCATACCTTCCGCCGCGGCATAGTGCTTCTCCGCGACTCTCCCTCACTGCAGTCGAAACACACGGGTTAATTTTGTGCTTGGTTTCTTCATACAGTTAGATCGAATAAACTTGTCGAGGGCGGCATATGTAATGCATTCCAGTGGAAGTGAGGGATACATTAATCAGGTGTAAGGAAACTGTTTCATCACAGACAGTCACGGGTCATGACTGCGCGCGTCTGTTGTTTACATTCTCCACTTCCGGTGGAAAAATATAATGTAAAGGCCTCACGAAAAATGATAAGCACGATTAAGTAACTATTGTTTTAAATAGATACGGACGATTTCTTCATAGTTATTCTATTTTTTTAACAGATTACAAAGGTCTATCAAGTAAAAATACAAAGAATTTTTTTTTTATTACCGGGTGTGCAGTTCCTCTTTTAATACTTCTGTCGCTAGATGGACATATTGAGTCGTAATGTCACTGATGAAGAAATATTGTCTGTTTATGGTTTTTCATCGCTGAGTTTGATTTTGTAAAGCGTTCTGGAACTAGATATCAATAATACATTTAAAATAATTGCTTTTCCACAGTCGATGACACTATAAAATTGTTCATTTATTATGTCAAACTTGAAGTTCTGTAACGTATCCTCCAGGTATTATTATGTGTGTTATTTACATATCATAGTAAGTTATTGTTCAAGCTCAATTAAAAAAAAGTGGTTGATTCATAATATGGGTTACCAGGGCTAGTTGTAACCCTTTTAACTTTTTGTTGTTGTTTATTTTTGAAAGTCAATTTCTCTGTATCACTGAGAGGTGTTATCACACCAAATGGGGTAAGTTGTCACAACTGAACCTGACATTGAACAGCCTATTTTAAGCTAAATTTAAACAGTTAAACAATTATGAAACACAAACCAATTCAAGAGAGAAAAAATATAAAAAGTAAAACAAACATATCAAACAATTATATTGAATATGTAATAAATGTGCACATATTCTGACTGAAAACTTTATTGTTACTCAGATTTAGCCCTTTGATCTCTTTCATTCATGCTCTTTCAATATATGAATGATATCTCTGCTCTAATTTGTATACATTAAAATCAAAGCATAAAGTAATAATACAAAACAGGCAAAGTGAGAAATATAGCAGACTTGCCAAAAAATAATAATAAAGAGTTTAATGTGCTTTCATTTTGTGATATACATTTGCTAATGTGCTCATGCAGTAAGGTACAAAACTTATTGTGGTTAGAGGCACAGTCGCGCTCTTACAGAAAGAAAGCGCATAGAAGAGAGCATGAGTGCTAGTCGGTGGTCTGAATGAGTCTAAGAGGCTCAGGAGTGGCAGTGTTGCTGCTGTACAGGTCAGTCTGTAAACTGCGCTGTTTCCACAACTCTTGTTTTTTTCCAGTTCACCGTGAATAGGCAAATGGAGGCTCAGCCCTAGGCCGAACAGGGCCCCGGTGTTGCGGAGGAGGCCAGCGAAAGGTGTGGTGTCCAGATGGACCCATTCAGACTGAATGCACCACTTCTGTGCCTTCATTAGGCTCCAGTAGGGGTCTATTGAAGCAGCATCCAGCAGAGCATAAAGCCCCAGCGCAACAAACACGAGACAGAGGATGGTGTGCACATAACCCTTCAAGCTTGCTGAATAGATCCAGGACACTCTGTTAAAAGCCTTGGCCACTGCAATTCCTGTATAGTGAAAGTAAACAATCACTTAAGAAACTGTATGCTGACACAAAGAGAATTAAGAGATCTTGTATTAGGCAGACTAATGAAAAATATGAATCATATTTTTTGCAACTGACCCGAAACAACTCCAGCAAAGACCTGATGTGGGAAATGAGCTGCAATGAAAACTCGAGAAAGACTGACAAACACCTGAACAGCCCAGAAAAGAGTCCAAAGAAGACCCTGCAAGCACCTAGTATATAGCAAATGCAAAGGAAGAAGTGTATTATTAATATTAAACAGCAAAACATTGATATGAAAATGACTTTGAATATCTTTGTGTGAGAGGTGAGTGAACTTGATATTGTGAAAAAAACAGAGCTGCTAAGATCAATGAGTTTACAGGCTAATAAAGGAAATTCCATTGGACTGGAAGCCAGGAAGATCCTGCAGATTGTGATATTGTGCTTTTCCCCAGATTTACTTTCCTTTCTATTTATCTCAATTGATTAAAGAATATGCAGAGTACTTTATCAAAAGGGGAAAGGAAGGTTAACAGGACTGACTCTCTTACCATCTTTTTAGGGGGTCACATCCCTGCAAAATCGGCAGTAGTGATGTGATCATGGCGTAGTAAACCCCTGCAGCTCCCATCGCATGACCCGAAGGACTTCCTGAAGAGGGGACAGAATCCGCTGTGAAATCTGCTTTTCATTTAGTGTGTTGGTTTGTCTATAAAATGAGAACCATCAGGAGACACTCACCAGGGCCAGTCTCGCAGGTCATGGGGAACTGTTTGATTTGTGGTAGAGTCAAGTTGCCATAATAAACAGTTTCTTTAACCCACCAATAAGGACGCTCGCCAAACATAAGCCTATTTAATGATATAATAAATAGATCAGATTAGAGGACATTTCATGAAGATAAATTCTTTAAATTACAAACCAAAGATGTTCAATATTGAGAGAATGCTTTATTTGTGCTGTTTTAATTTTTTTTTTAAATAAAGGTATTCCTGTATTTTTACTGAAACAACAACATTTACCACTTACCACTTGAGGACTAAGTTGAGCCAGTCTCCCACAACAGCAACCCAGACCAGCTTCACTCCCACTGCTGATTGTAGGTGGAACCAGAGAGGGAAAAAGAATAAAAAGGTTGTACGCAGGTCTGCCACAGTAGACACAAACATAAACCAGCCTTGGGCATGCCCATAATGGGTCTGCAGGTATAACGTGCTGCTCAACCCATACCCATACAAGACTTCCATTACTACTGTCAGTCTGCTATAAAACAACAGTATTATGGATCTTCATTCTCAGTCAATGGATACTGTTGTCAGTCTCAGCGAACACAATACACTATTTGTAAAATCTCATCATCTTGTATTCAGTGACTTGAATCCAGACTGTCATCGCAACGACGACCTGCATGAATTCAGTCTGCTCCTTTTATCCATCCTCTCAGTTGCCTGGTCACTGGGCACCAACTGAGCTTTGGACTCTGGAGTAAATAGAGGGAAAATTGTCTCTAAACATTAAACGCTGGTCATTAAAGGGGGCCTGTTTTGTGCATGTGTGTAAAGTGGCAGGTTTTGTGTGCTAAATTTAGCTCTCGATAATGAGAAAGACACTCGCTAGTTGAATGAGGTGATAACATGGACATGTAGGCTCCTGACTCTTTGTCCACACACACACATACACACACACACGCATGTCTTCTGCTCACCAAGGCTGCATTTATTTGATTAAAAATACAACAAAAAAAAAACAGTAATATTGTTGCATATTATTACAGTTTAAATTTGTTTTCTCTGTGAATATAGTAAAGTGTAATTTATTCCTGTGATCAAAGCTTAATTTTCAGTATCATTACTCCATTCTTCAGTGTCACATGATTCTTCAGAAATCAGTCTAACATGTTGATTTGCTGCTCAAGAAACATTTATTAATACCAATGTAATAAACAGTTGGGTTCGGTCACTGCTGCTTCCAAAGGATTCATGTTTCGACCCGAAGGTCTGTTTACTCTTTTTTTTAACTCTTTTTTGTTTACTCTGAAATGCTTGATTTGACCGCACACCTGCCTAAAGTTTTCTGGATGTGCGCATACTACTACTTAGAAATGTTTTAAGAACATCTATGTGAAATAGAAATTTTGTTTTTAACATTATTAACATCTTCACCGTCTTTTATGAGCAATTTAATGCATCCTTGCTGAATTAAAAGATTTTTCTTAAAAAAAAACATAACAAAACAAACAACAACAGAAAAACTTACTGACCCCAAACTTTGAACAGAATTCTATGTAGTATGTAATATGTAATGTATTGTATATAAATTTAGGGGAAAATTATGTGCTATTATAAGAAATTGAAACTGTAGCTCAGTTCTGGTTCACAAATGAAGAAGAACCAGGAGTTTGACTGAGACTTTAACATGACATTGTCTACCTCGACTTGACATGATGGCTAATTTCCAGCAACCTCCGGAGGCCTGTTCTGTTCGTGCGAAGACTCACGACTTTGTGAGATGGCAAATTTTCCATTGGCTCACAGAACTTCTGAGAGTCGCTAGAACTACTCAACCATGTGGAAAAACAAAGATGGAACATGTTCAGAGCAGACTGTAAACAAGAACACTACCTGCAGGTTGTTAAGAGCTCCACAATGTTTACAGATGCCATCTCTACTGAGGGCATGTTAGCCTAGTCAATGTACAACATGCTGCATTGATAGACATTGTACTATCAAGTCAAGTCAAATATATTTATATAGCGCTTTTCACAATACAGATTGTATCAAAGCTGCTTCACAGTATCAATCAAAACAACTTAACAATGTTTGTTTATTACTGGAAAAAAAAGACATCCAAGTTTGGTAGAGCTAATCAATGGTATGATTGGTTAATTAATTTGAATATCCCCAACTGAGCAAGCCAAAGGCAACAGTGGCAAGGAACCGAAAAACTCCATCCAGTGACCTAATGGTGTCCTAACACCCCATCAAATGACCCAATGGAGAAAAAAAAACCTTGGGAGAACCCAGGCTCAGTCGGGGGCCAGTTCTCCTCTGGCGTTTATGAACTAGAGGCCGAATTTACAGTAACTGTAAGATAAAAAATGTATATGAATGCCTGGCTAAATAGATGCTTCTTCCGTCTAGTTTTAAACTGGGAGAGAGAGTCTGAGCTACGAACAATATCAGGAAGGCTATTCCAGAGCTTCGGAGCTAAATGTGAAAATGCTCTGCCTCCTTTGGTGGATCTGGATATCCTAGGAATGACCAGAAGCCTCGAATCTAGTGATCTTAAAGAGCGCGATGGATTGTAAGGCGATAGAAGATCCTTTAAATAGACTGGAGCTAAACCATTTAGAGCTTTATAAGTCAAAAGCAATATCTTGTATTTAATACGGAACTTTATAGGTAACCAATGAAGTGATGATAAAATCGGTGTTATATGATCATATTTTCTTGATCTAGTAAGAACTCTAGCGGCTGCATTTTGGACTAACTGTAGCTTGTTTATTGAAGATGCAGGACAACCAGCTAATAAAGCATTACAGTAATCTAGTCTCGAGGTCATGAATGCATGAACTAACTTTTCTGCATCAGAGACTGATAGCATATTACGTAGCTTAGCAATGTTTCTAAGGTGGAAAAAGGCTGTTTTTGTAACATATGAAATATGCTTTTCAAAAGACAGGTTGCGGTCTAGTATAACAACCAGGTCTTTTACTGTAGCGGATAAAGTAACAGGGCATCCTACTATGTTAAAGTCGTGCTGTGAAGGGTTTTGTGGACGGTTTTTAGAACCGATAAGTATTACCTCTGTGTTGTCTCGATTTAATAAAAGAAAATTACGCGTCATCCAATCTTTTATATCATTAACACAATCTGTCAATTTGGATAATTTAGCGTATTCATCTGGCCGTGATGAAATATATATTTAAGTGTCATCAGCATAACAATGGAAACTAATTCCATGTTTCCTTAGAATATTACCAAGTGGCAGCATATATATTTATCATAATAAAATGTCTCATTTGTGATGCCGTCTTGCATTTTAGCATGTTTTGGATTTTGATTTCTGTTGTTACACATGCATTTTAGGCCTACTGCAGTCAAGCTTTGTTCATATTAGCCAAATGTAGCTCGCATACACAGGAAGACATACAGGAAGTGCTCAGTTCAACAAAGGGCAGCTCAATCTCACGCTATTTGGTCAAATCAGTCTCTGAGGTCTTTTCCCCATGAAACAGCTGATAATCAAAAACAAAACAATGGCCAGTTCCTGTGGACATTCAGCTTTGAAAATAAATACTGTATACTGTCCACCACATGTTCTCCTGAAATGTGTGAATTTATATTTCGTTATATATATATGCTGGCCTGAAAAAGGAGATGTTCCAGTGAGAAAGAAGATATTCATAAACGTAAAATGGAGTAGAGTGTACGTAACATCTTCTGTCTCTGAGCATGTTGGATAAGGAGATATGTTACAGAGTGAAACAGCAATTTTCTTAACATTAGAAGCACTTGCTTTGCTTTCCCTCTTTATGGTAATATTTTGCATGGTAATAGATGTGTTTGATTGTGTCAATTATGCATAAAGTTGAAGGATATGTTTAGTTTGTTTGCTTATGTGTTGGTTTTGCATATCATCATCGATCATGAAATTATTAAAATAACTTTTTCTTTTCAGAGTCCTAATTATGCAGTCAGCCTTTGCCTTTGATTAAATCGCTGAATTGACCTGTAACTCTGCACAGTTGGAAATCGTGATCTGTATTCCCAGACAGTGGGAGTGCTGAGAAAGTTAAAAGCAGCAGCTGTAGAGCTTGCACAACCATTGGAACCTATGGAATTCTAAGAGCAAGCCAAACACAAGACTCTTACTGGAATTTCTCAGAATTCTTGCAATGATACACAACCACTTATCATTCCTCCTGTGAAACTATGGGAAACAAAGCAGATTTTGGATAAGTTGTTTCTGTGCTCTGTTGAAACAGGTCTCAACACAGTATTATTTATAAGCTACAGTACAAGTAAATTTTGCATCGTATGCTAGATCAAACCTTCAAAAAAAAGTATTCCTACCCATTTGCAACCCTTAACTGAATTACAATTTATTGGCAGAATTACAAATCCTACATTGTTTTTCTAAGCACTGAATATCTCTCACAGTCTCAACCAATCTTTTTTTTCTTTTTTTTGACATTGTTTATAGTTTGAAAACAGACTGATGGGGCTGCAGAGTTCATTGGCTGGGAATGATGTAAAGATATAACAGTACTTAAGGAGTGTTCAAGAAATTCAATTACTCAAAGAAAAACATGTAAAAGCACGAAAACAGGTAAAAGAACATCTGGAGTTAAACTGTTATATGGTGCAATTGGTCGTCTTCTTAAGAGAAGAAAGAACAAATATAGCAAATTACAAGAAATACTGCAAGAGAAACGAGTCTTAGTGTGATTGAAAACTGAAATCCTAATCATACCAAAAAGAAACAAAGTAAAGCTGCTATTGTTTCAAAATAAAAAAAGTTCTACAAAATATCAAAGCTTGAATATTAATCCAGCAGTATATTTAATTTCCCCCCTTTTTGTTAAAACATCAAATTAAATTTCAGTGATTGAAAGTTCAGATTAAAATCAGTGTTTTTAAATAAAAATCACATACAAAATGCGACCATAACAGAACCATGATATTTGTTTGTTTTTCTTCAGGTCTCTCTGGATATTGACAGAACTGTCTGTTCTTTGTCAGCAACAGCTTATTCATCACTCTGACAGTCTACTTTGAGTTCACCCCAGCATGTCACAAACATGCATACTTTAATTAATATAGTCTCACTGTGTTTGTTCAGTCTGTTTGTAGCACAGTGATAAATTATTTTACCTTATAGGGGAGAACGGGCTTGTTGTTACACAGGTTGTTACAAGGGCTGCAGGTCTATCTCACTAAAGAATCGAGTCAAATGACTAATTACACAAATGACAGGTTGGAGCAAACTGTTACATTTTATTAGGGCAGTTTTTCATGTTTTTATAAATGCATGCAATTAATTAATTACAATATTTCATAGCCAAGCCCTGCGATGGACTGGCCCTCGAACCAGAGTGTTCCAGGGTCCTCACATGAACAGAGGATAGGTAAGAGGTATGGAGAATGGATGGATGGATTTCTTAGCCAGAACAATTTTTGTACGTTACCTACTATATTTTTGCTGTTGCATTTTTTTTTCATTAGGTTTTGTTTCATAATTTTATTACTGCTTACATTTTTACGTGTTTATTTGTGATAATATGCTCTACGAAGACAAAAATGGTTGACATGTTCAATGCATTTTTGTAGTAAGAAATGTGACAACTAGCCCATGCTTCTCCCCATATATATATATATATATATATATGTTATTGCTTCATAGAGCACACATACAGTATCTCATATAGGACGTAACTCATTGCAAATGTTTAAAGGAGGAGAGTAAAGTATGTGTAAACTAAGATTACATGGACGCAACTGTCACGGGTTCTGCTCTCCAAATGTACCATCTGGAATTCATTGACTGCTGAGATTTTGACCGAATAGCTGTATACTGTATGTATATGTGGGGGAAGGGTGTCTGTTTGAGACATAGAAAGAGAGAAAACAGATTTGGAATTTGTTTAATATATACATACATTAGTCTTTACTTGCAAGTATACCTTGAAATAAGAGGCAGCCGGGAGCAAAATAATCATCAATCCTAGAAGAAGTTTCTCGTACAATGTCAGTTCTCATAATTTATAGCCCTCTGACAGGTCATGCTCTTAATGTGTTTGGATTCCTTATCTGTTCAACTGTAAAAACAGGCCTGTTTTGTATGCATCTGCTGATGGCTAATAAGGAATCTGAGGCTTTAATTCAACAGTCTCTTACAAGAAGAGAAGACGTGTGTATGTGAAACAGGCCAAAAAAATGCTGAAAGGAGACAGAATGCACTATTAAATGATTGGACATGAACTGGTAGAACATGGCAATAGCATTGCTAAGGTCACAGGTCAAATTCCCAGGGTACACATGCACTGAAAAAAATATCCTGAACGCAATGTCATGATGACAAACCTGCACCATGTGTAATTTGAATTTTTGAGGGTTTTCAGTGAATAGCAACAAATTTTAGTACGTTCTTTTTAAAGCTATCATATTCAAAAGATTTTGAATATAGTGCACGAGTCTGTCGTATGGACTACTTTAATTGAGTTTTTATGATGCTTTTTTGTTCTTGTTGGAACTATTGAATGGGAAACACTTGCAAGAAGATTTGTCAAAACTCTCCTTTTGTATTCCACAGCGGAACTCAAACGTCAGTGAAGAAAGGCATATAGTTCATCATAACATTGTATTATACATCATATAGGTATTTCACCTGCTATATTGCTAAATGCACATGATTTTACATATCAACAGAAAAATACAAAATACCCTTCATATGACCTTTAAAATATTTTTTGCAAAAAATAGATAGGATATAGAAAATAGAAAGGATATGCTAATTTACTAGTCTAATTAAAACAATCATCAACTAAGAAAACACCAGAAATGGTAAATGACAACAATCATTTTGCTACAGACAAATAGAGAGAACATCCAAAATATTTACAAAAACACCCAAAAAAAAAAGGAAGGCTAGTGTAAAGTGAGTATGAAGAATATTCTACTGCAAATGTTTTAGCAAGACTGTAACAGCATAGATATCTGGATTAAGATCCTTACTCAAACTTCATAACACCTTCAAAGCCGTGGTAAGTGAACGGCTCCAGTGTAGAACTGCATTGATCCTTTTCCAGACACGCCATTTTGTTGTACTCACAGTCACTCTCCGAGCCCTGTCCAAAATACACTCCATCAGGTGAGTTGATGGATGGATCTTCATCAAAATAGTTGTGCGGTCTAAGGATGACGCCACCACCATTGCCCACTGTAACTGTGTTAGGGATGTCTTCGGCATGCGGAATGTGCAGGAAACCAGCGGTCACCCAGGCTACCAAATCCTTAAGAAGACATAATAAAGATCACTATTTGAATGAATTAAACATATCTGCGAAAAAAAAATATTCTGATGAAGTTGTCCATCAATACCTCATTGTCGATCAGCTCGTTATCTTCAATATATTTGCTGAAGTCAACAAATGGGGACCACATGTAATTCTGATTGTAGAGACTGCTACTAGTCTGCTCTTCATCCTTATGCTTGGTTATAGCAACTTTATAACTAGAAGAAAGAAAGTGAATGAAAGAGAAGTTAAAGCTAGAAACAACATGCATATGTCTCAGTACTGTGTGCATGACTCAAGATACTGAGGCCTTACCGTGCCCAGGACATGGACCTCTCTACAGACTCACTTTCAGGGAGGTGATCTCCAGCAAAGCTCACCACCTGAAGCCTGTAAGAGCGCTGATGGCCCCAGCGATTGGTCTGATTACTGGCTATATGAAGGTAGCGGGGTATTTTGGCGCTATGAAGCATCGCCGCTTCTTTCTCTGTCCTGATTTGCTGCTCCACCAGGTGTGGTATCTTTGCTTTTTGGGAGGGCATCCATGGCAATGGCACCTCCTCATATATCATGTCTTTAGTCTGAAATATATTCTTCACACCTTCAAAAAAGAAAAAAAATGTTTTAAAACGTTTTTTGGGACTTTCAACAGTAGATATTCATGTGGCATTCTCATTAACATTAACATTTCTTTATTTCTTTGTGAGATCATTTTTAGTATGACCAAAATGCAGGAAGCTACAGCAGCCAGGCATCTGTTGGAAAAAACAATACATTCTTTCATCATTTACTCACCCAAATGTTGTTCCAGACCTGTATGAAATTCTTCCATAAAAAATATATTGAAAAATAACTGGTTTTGTCCATAAATTGACTCATTATTTTATATATATTCTGTTTATTAATATTATATATATATATATATATATATATATATATATATATATATATATATATATATATATATATATATATATATATATATATACCTACATAAACCAACAAGATGGGCAAGTTGTCACATGTAGTTAACTATTAATGATTTGATATTTAGATAATTTTTAATGAACTGTTTTAGTGTCTAAAGCTTCAATTGCTACAAATTCCCCCTTATAATGTGACAATATATCCCACTATTGGGGCATGTTGTCAAACTATTTCAACATGTATTAAACAATATTTCTTCTTTTTTTCTCAATGTTCAATGACTTTTTGTAGTAGGCCCATCCACCTTTAAACGTAATCAATGTGTGTAATTAAATGAGGTAACACTTTATTTTAAGGTGTCATTGTTACAGAGTAATTATATATTTAAGTACTGAGTAATATTAAGAAGCTACACTGTTAGGGTAGGATTAGGATTTGGTTGAGGGTTAGTTATGTAATTATTAGTAATTACTATGGTAAGTACATGTAACAAGGACATTATAAAATAAAGTTTTACCAAATATGATTCTAAGTTATTTCAGGTTGATTGTTCTTGATCATTTTATGGCACTTACCTAAGATATCCAGGTCGACTTTAAAATTAATAAAATGGGTATGGATATTTCCCAGGACATTCTCTGCAACCTGGTGCCCGTACTTCAGATTTCCATCAACCTTATAGGAGGATGATATGTAGCCCGTGGCGTGAACTCTCGCCTCCACAGAGCCACTTTGATAGAAAATGAAGTCCCATATGTAGTCGTAGTTCCCTATAGCAGTAATTGTGCGGATCACCAGAGCGCTGTTTGCCATCCCACCGTAACCATTATGAAAGAAATCGGAGAAGTGTCGTCGCAGAGGTCGCCCAATGTCATGCTCAAAGACACAAATGGAGTTTCTGAAACGCTGCGTGACGTTGGTGTCAATATAGCGGTACGTGTCTACATAGGTGGCAGCGTACGGACAGTCGATCCCACGCACGAGCTCGTGGGCGAAGCGACCGATTCCGATACTTGAGTCGAGGAACTTCGTGAGCATCATCCCAGGCGTTACAGAACCGTAGACAGACATCGCCTCCTGCACGCTGAGTTCGTAGGCAATCCTGTCTCCTTTAAAACGAATATCAAACACCCTCATCCCAGTCAGAGAGCTCAAACCAAACGCAAAGCTCCAGTCCAGATAAATCACCTGGTTGTTTGTAACGCTGAAACGTTTACCCTGAAGATAATACTGTTGGGGTCCTAAACCAGAAGGTTTTTCCCTTGGCTTCAGTGAGGCGTAGTTTGGGATATTTTTGTAGACTATCTTTTTTATACTACCCGCTTCGTAATCTACATTAAATCTGTCAATGTTTTCGAAATATTGACCGTTGTACATCAATTTGTCAATCGTCCAGTGTGATGTGTTAACGCTTTCGTGATTGATCAGCATCTCGAAGCCCACAGGATGAATGTACATGCCATTTACATCGCGAAAAAAAGAGATCCAGGTCTTGCGGTCACCACTTTTAATGCCCCTCGGCATACACTCAAACGGCAGCAGTTCACGTTTTTGGGGGATATAACCAAAACTTTCCCTTAAAGGTTTTTCAAGTTTTTGGAAAACTTGATTAAGCAGTTTGAAGAGCTCCACATACTCCCCAATTGTCACTGTTCGGGCTGTGAAGGGCAACATCGGCGTATTGTATTTCTTCTGAGTAACATCCCGATGCTGCAGTGGACCAGGTAACGGTCCCACCACATATTCCTTTACGTAACCACTCTCGCCATCGAACACCACGACGGTCGCTTCGCGTCCGGGCTTCTGTCCGTTGGCATCCAAGTAGCGCAGCACATCAGCCTTCCTTGGGAGTGAGAGGTCAATTAAAAATAAAAAATTTTCAGAGGGCTTTGCTTTGAACGAACGGGAGATCTTGAATTCTTTTTGAGCCCACATGTAGTCGCGAACAGACTTGTACTCCTCTGCTGTCAGGTCCGCAAAAACCAGACTTTTATCTGAATGTTTGACTTGAAGGGATACTTGCGGGCGGGACATTATACATTTTGGAAGCCTATTCGAATTTAAGCATATCAACACAATGTTGATGATCACTGAGATGAGTCCCACAAGTATCAATAAGTATTTCAACAGAGAATTCATTATTGTAGCGACCAGTGTGTCTCTAGTGTTTGAGGTCAACGCCCGTGTCTCAAAAAGAGAGAGTGCGGAATGGTTCTCATGGTAGTGGGTGTTATAACCACACCCCCTAGAGTGCTCCCCTAAAGTTCACACACGAGCCAGTGTGATAATGCTATTAGCCTATGTTCATTCATACAAAAGTTGCCAATCGAATCCTGTAAATATATTTTACCGCAGTTTTTTTTGTAATTTTACTATAGTAGGCTACAGTATTTACCAACTAAAGTTGCCAATAAAATCCTGTAAATACCCAAAATCCAAGATTATGTTGTTAAAGTTTAAGAATGCAAATAATCATTTTGACAATTGTAATAGACTGATTTAAATGCATCAGGATGAACACTATCTGAATATATATTTAAAAATGAATAGAATAGTCAATGGTGTTGCAAGTAAATATTTATTTAAACTGGCAGCAAGGCATTGCAAGGCCTTTACTGGTCAAATAACATTTTCAGTCTTTCAACTGTTAAAATCTTGTAAAAAAAAATACATAGTATCACAAAATAACTAAAAAGTTTTTTAAAAGCCATTTTAAGTCATATTCTGATTAGAACATTAACTTGCAATAGAAATTAAGGGTCAAATACAGACTTTGTGGCATTTTGGTACAAAAAATGGTTTGAATCCTGTTGAAACTCACTGTAGGCTAACTCAGATTTTTTAAAGTAAAGGATTAAAATAAAATGCTATAATAAACATTATGCCACACATTCTGTTGTTTGAGCTTATCTTCTGTTCACCCAAAAATAAAAATTCTGTCATTCATTTCTCACCTTCATTTCGTTGCAAACCTAAGACTTTCGTTAATCTTCAGAACAAAAACGAAGATCTTTTTGATGAAATCTGAGAGATTTCTGTCGCTCCATTGACAGCCTGTGCAACTACCACTTTCAAACCCCAGAAAGGTAGTAAAGACAGCATTAAAGTAATCCAGTGACTCCAGTGGTTTAACGCTTCATAAAATTGAGTGCTAACATAATTGACTACTTTATTACAAAACAGTAATCTCTGACGAATTCTGCCACTTCATAAAATGAGGTTAACCACTGGACTCACTGGATTACTTCATACTATGCTCACATTTTTTGATGTTTTTTGTCATACCACACATACGTTTTTAAGAAACCATTTTGTCTCCCTCATGTTATGTTTAAACAGCGAATGCATGCTCTCTCTACAGGAAGTTCTCTAAATAGAAAATTAACTGAATGCAAAGCGAAATAAAACCGAAGCAAACAGCAGCATCCATCCATGTTAAAATTCTTTACGACGCTTTTCGTTAATTTTTTTCCTTGTTTTTGTTCGTCTCACCATGGCGATGTGTTAGCTCGCTATTGTGACACGACATTGCTTATACATTAAATTAATATAAAAAGAATATGAATATAAAATAATATTCTAAAGTTTAATTAAGTGAATTTACCAGGAACTGAATGCTTCAAATCTTCAATAGTTCTCGCGCTGCTCCAGTCAACTGGATTTCAAATTTGAACAAAGCCTGCGCAATCCCATAATGCCACACCACAGTAAGTTATTGTGAAAACGAATGAGCTACAGTAACCACACCTCCTTCAAAATGAATTACAGTTGACATGGAAATATTCTGTTAACAACTGTAAAACGTTGTCTGCCAGGAGGCAAGTTTAACTTCCAATGAAGACACAATACTTGGATTATGTCAGTGAAGATCAATATACACGTGTGTGTGTGTATATATACATACACACAGACACACATACGTATATGTATGTAATGCATATGTCTGTGTGTGTATGTGTGTGTGTGTATGTAGGCCTATGTATGTAACAGAGACAAACTAGTAAGAGCTGTGCGTGTAAACTTCACTTCAAGAGGCGCATTAACAACTGACAGTAGGGAAGTGTCCTTGTTAGGATGTCTGCCTTCCATGCTGGAGACCCGGGTTTGAATCCTGCTCGGAGTGGGTAGAGTAGGAAACTGCGTTTGCTCACAATATTTTTGTAAACGCAAAGTTTCTCAAGGGAACGCAAAACACTTTTCCTTCACCGTGTCCCTTTAGAGGCTTCGTAGATTCCACAGCTAATATGTGCATTTTTCTGCGTTTCCAAGAGTTTTCTCTTGTTCAGCATTTTTTTTCTGCTGTCATTGTTTTCCTTGGATTTGCTTCTCAGTTCCATAAAATTTTAAGCTTTTCTTGGTCCATTCATGTTTTATACGCAATCTCTGTCATAATTCAGATTAATCAGTTTTTTTTTTATTCAGGACTCCATAGTCCAGGTATTAGTAATCTGTAGCCTACTAATCTGTGTTTCAAAAAGACATTTTTAAGACACGATTAACTATTCTAGATGAATGCCTACTCCTGGCTTAATTTAAAACTGTCTGGTAAACCACCCCTAAGTGTGCAAAAACTCAAAAAGCAATGTCAAGTGAACACTTACTGCTTAAAATATTTGTGGAGCCTGTACAGCATTCCAGACCTCAGTTATTTTCCCTGGTTTTCATCAAATTAACCTGAATTTCAATTGAGGAAAGGAACATTTTTTGAACACCAGTTCTGAGGTTTATATGGATATGCTGCATTTGTACTTCAGGAAAATAACTAGATTCCGTGATAAGGTGTGAGTAATGCTTTTTTCCCACAGCATTCAAGGAGGCTCGGGTAACCCCACTGCTTAAGAAACCCACTCTAAATTTAGCACATCTAGAAAATTACAGACCGGTGTCCCTTCTTCCGTTCATTGTTAAAACACTTGAATGAGACATCTTCAACCAAGTCTCTACCTTTCTTACACAGAACAACCTTCAGGGCAAGAACCAGTCTGGTTTCAAAACCGGACACTCAACTGAGACTTCCCTGCTCTCGGTTATTGAAGCTCTGAGACTGGCAAGAACAGCTTCCAAATCCTCAGTACTCATCGTGCTGGAACCGTCTGCCGCTTTTTGACACAGTTAACCACCAGATCCTTCTGTCAATCCTCAAGGAATCTCAGGAACTGCACTCCAATGGTTCAAGTCTTACCTCTCAGGAAAGTCCTTCAGGGTGCTGTCACAACTTCTCCATTCAGCTAGGTTCGTCAACCATAACTCCATACAGGGCAGCCAGGAACCTCAGAGTTGTGATTGTCAGTTTAACATCACAGACCACATTGCTAGAACTGCCCGGTCCTGCAGATTTGCTCTACAACATTAGGAGGATCAGGCCCTTCCTATCAGAGAATGCTACACAACTCCTTGTCCAAGCACTTGTTCTATCCAGACTGAACTGCTTGCACTATCAAACCTCTGCAACTGATCCAGAATGCCGCAGCTAGAGTGGTCTTTAACGAGCCGAAGAGAGCACACGTCACTCCTCTCCTCACAAAAGTGCACTGGTTGCCAATCGCTGCTCGCATCAATTTCAAGGCACTGATGTTTGCCTACAAAACAACCACTGGCTCTGCAACCTTATACCTAAACGCACTATTTAGACCTATGTGCCCTTCATAATTTTCTATACATTATTTAAAACAACCTTACATGAACTGTGCTAGACCAACTGGGACTGGTCACAGCACTTGTATATTGCTGCCCTATTACTAGTTTGATTGCTTCTATTGCTCTCCTCATTTGTAAGTATAGAGTTGGATAAAAGCGTCTGCTAGTTTAAATGCCGAAGCCAGAAGCCAGAAGCCCCCCCCCTTTTATACAATAATTGCTGTGATTTGGCCTCATTGTAATTCTTAGAAACACATTTGAACTGATGGAAAACAGGAAATGCCTTTGTTCCAATGTTTGCCTTATTCACTTGAGGGTCATAATACAGTATACATAATATATAATACAATACAATACAATACAACACTCTCTTTTTTGCAGACAATATTCTGAAAAAAAGTATAGTCAGTAACTATAGTATTTTGGATTTATGATATCTGTCATCAGAGTTCCTAGACCTTCTCAAAATCTTTTTAACTTTTTAAGATAAAATACTCTGAAAGTTTGAATAAAGTTGATCTTTACCACAATTAACAATTAGAAAATCATTGTGTGAGTAAACCTCTTTAAATTTTGTTTTAGAACATTGCTAACAACCCCAAGGTCATGAGTTTGATTCACAGGTATAGGAGATCTTAGTAGTAATATATGCACTGTATTTTTTACACAAATGCTTACTGAACAAGATTTGCTTGTTTTTTAACTTTGTTCTGACATTTATCAGATGTTCCCCACAAACATACTTTTTTCAGTTTGAATTTCAAATAATATATTTATTTATTTATTTATTTATTTAAACATATCTTTATGACGAGGATTAAACCCTTGAGATGAAACATCTCGTTTTCGAGGGGGTCCTCCAATACATGAAAGCAAAAAAAAAAAAAAAGAACCAAAACAGCAGAGCAAATATCACGGTCAAAAACAGCACAACAAAACACAACAACACACACACCAGCTCACAATGCTCAACCCCACCCAACACGATCCACATAGATAACATGACAAAAAAAACAACCGCATAACTAGCATTGCACAAGGACAAGGTCAAGGAATAAGAATAACACACACACACAAAAAAAACATTGAGGATGAAAATTACAATAATAATAAATAAATGAATAAAAATGAAGACATGAAATTAGAAATAGTAAACACATGACCAATGAAGCCCATGGTCAAACAAACAAAACTAAAAACAAAGACAAATATTCCGAAGATATTCCATGAGGGCCTTCGAAACGCTGTAAATGAAGTTAAAGAACGGATAAAAAGAGGAAGATTGTTCCAATCATATGGGGCTTTAAAACAAAATGCATATTTCCCTACTTGTCTTTTAACTCTAGGAACAACAAAAAAGATCTGTCACTTATATATCACTTAATATATCACTTAATGTGGTAGAAAATATTTATATTTCTGGATAATCTTGATAGATTTCTAATAGATTTAAACAAATTTCATCTTTATTAAGATTATAAATCAAACTTTTCAGTTATAAATCAGACTTTCTACAACAATGCTTTTTTTTATGAAGGTCTATTACTGCCCCCTTGCAGACAGACTTAAAGGGTCATTCCACCGGTGGAGACATGAATATGTATTGAAAGTGGGTCATATATGTAGTAGAATAGTGTCATAAATTTCTAATTTGGGACCTTCTTGGCCGATAAAAGGCAGAAAATGACTTTTTAGTGCTTGTGGATTGTAGACAACAATCCCCATAGTGCATTGCAATGCTCAGCTCCGCAGACCACTCCCACTACAGTAGCTAGTTTAACTGCAAGATATTTGTGCAATGAACCTGCCACGTTAGCGTGTTAACAAAATGAAAATAAACTTACTTTACAGAAAGACGACCATTTGACCCTGTAGGCTTTGGCTGACGTTGCCAGTTGAACTTAGGTATTCTAAAGTAGGTCTCCAGGACCTCGCTATCCATATGGGGTGTGAAACTCGGGTGAGCAACAACACACACGTCCATGTCATCCTCCGATTCCGTAGCACCGCTGGATTTCTCGGCAGCAGACAGACTCTTGTTCTTTGTCCATTGGCGCACAGTGAGAGCACAGGCACCACCAATCTGCCCCAGCTCGAGCCTTTGCGGGCTCCTCGTCCGCGGCAGGCAGATTGTCTGCATCGGCTGTGGTGGCAGCAGCTTCAGCCGCCTCCGGTTCCTCCATAGCCCTCAGCTGCTCGTTGCTTTACTATGGCTCATAAAGGTAGCCACGAACATCCGTTTCTACCATAACTTCGTCAAAATCCAGATCCTCCATAATGCATCCGCCTGTGTATTCAGTACCTTCGTCCATATTTTCAAAAAGTTTCTCCCGGTGAAATCAAACGCACTGGCACTGATCTGATAGGTCTGTTAGCGCATTAGGTCCAACCCCCAATGGGCGGGTTAGAAAGGGTGGGAACTAGTGCTTGTAGTCTTCACAGAAATCCCCCCATTTTACACTTCCTCCTACAATAACTTAAAATGACGATTTTTTCGTCATTATAGGAGGAAGTGAAAAAGGTAAATAGATGATTTCTCTCGTCTCAGGGGAAAATGAAAGAGTGTTGCACGACCATTCAATAGTATGACTGGATTTCTAACAATGGAAATCTTAATGCAAATGGGTGGAGTGACCCTTTAAGGTTAAACTCACACGCCCTCACAAGTCTGTGCTGCAGTTTTGAACTGCAGATGTTCTGTGTGCCAATCACACAGTGCCTTGTCCTGAGTAGCACTGGGTCTTGTCTATCTGATTGCATCACAGTTGTTTAAAATTAATTTTTAAACTTCTCTCGTGTGAACTCTATTTGTCAATGGGCTGTGTAGTTTCCCCATCACAGGGTCTTGTTATGTAAAAAATCATATTCCTTGATGTCCTAAGTGCATCAAAAACTACAGTTCAAGATAAAAAGTACAGAAAAATATCTGTGCAAAAATTTATAAACACAATAGTGTGCCATCAGAGAGAAACCGACCAAAGAGCCAATGGAAATGGTGACCCCTGCAGGTCAGAGAATTTTCTGCCATGGAATTTACTTGGAAGAAAATCTGATTTATTTAGGAAAGTCTAAAATGGGCACAAATGGAAAATAAGCATACAGACACACAGAGATATACAACATTTACTTAAATTGATTAGATGAATGAATCACTGAATTGATGAGTTATCAACAAAGTAATAAAAACAGACAGAATATTGACAAAAGGGTCGAGAAACTGGATGGATCACATAATTAACCTCTCGCATTATATTCTTGCTTACAAAGAGCGACGCAAATTTTTCTGTATACTACTAAAAAAAGGGGGAAAAAAAGAAAGCCATTTTCCATTTCCCACATTTGTTAATTTCTTTCAACACCTATCCAAATAAGAAGGCATAAGAAAAGCCATGGTTTAATAAGAGCAATTTACGTGAATAAAATAAACAAAATAAAGTACAGCAGCATCTATAATATGTTGACAATAAGAATAGATTCGTTTTTATAAATAATATAATATTATTTCTTTAATAATATTAAGAACATACATTTTAAATCAAAATTGTACTGATCAAATCTTTTTTGGCCTTTTTCATTATTAAAAAAGCGTTTTCAACGTTACAACAGACGTACACGAAAATATTACTTCAAAAGGAGAAACTTTACCATACAAGATATCATGTAGGCTACTAAGCAAATCCATTAAAAGGCATTCTATTACCTAAAGTAACAGAACAACAAAAACAAAAAATCTGATATGTTCACGTCATAGTTGTTACTATAACTCTGTATTGGCCAATCAGAAGCCAGAACCGAACTATCCGTTTTAAAATAAATAACTCCGTTCAGACCTTACAGTTCAATTGCTGGGTGAATAGACTTGTCAAATAGAATAGGCTGTTTATCATCGTACCACACACTAGCCAATTTCCCTCTTTCCTATTATTTAAAGATCAAATTATTTACAATAACAATGTGCGAAGACATTTTAAAATATATACATATGTATTACCACAAGTTATCCCTTTGAACTGCTCATTAAATGCCCTGCCCATTACATTGTTGCGCTTTGAATGACGTCAGCTTTGATTTTCCTGTCAGCTGATGCAGTGGGCGTGTTTACGTCGCTGATGTAAACAGAAAGGACCATTTTGATCAGAGAAATCTAGAGCCAGGGCACAGCAACTCATCAAAGCTTTTCTGATTTCACCTATGCAACGCCTTAAATAGTAGGCCTACTTGCGCCATGGACTTCTATATCAATCTGAAGGTGAATTTCCGAGGGAATGCGAAGAGTTTCTTGCTGTCTGGCTCAGAGACGAAGAGTTGGGAGTCTATGGAGGCCATGGTAAGGATGATGAGGTGATGTCAGTCTGATCACTCACCTTGATGCCGCAAAGCCTTTCACCCCGACGTCATCCGATGCCTGGATCATGCGATTAGAGTTGATATCTGTCGTGACATTCGTTACTCCGTTTGCTGCTTAGATTAGCGCTTAATCATATAGAAAGAATGGGCCAAGCGACCATTTTGCCGAAAGCCCACGAATTGAACAGCAGCCATATTTATATGTAATAAAGTACATTATATCTGACGTGCGCAGATCTTTCATCAATTAGACCATAATTACAAAGGGGTTTGCCACACTGTGAGGAAATGTAACGCGCCACGTCTGTATCCCATCTCTTGGGTAGTGCTAAAGTTGTTGATTCACTGACAATCTCAAAACCTACTAAGCTCCCTTACTAGACAGCATGATAGCGGCGTAGATACCTAAAAAGCTGTCCAGATGTTGCTCAGTAGGTTTTGAAACAGATATTGACTGCTGACTGTTTCAAACTAATTTTATTTGCTTGTCTATTTGAAACCACTGTGTAACCCTGTCAGTTTCGTGTAACGTTAGCTACAGTCTACGCCTCGACAGGGCATTCGGGGTATCTATATCACACTGAAGGGGTTTTCAATACGACTGTTAGTTGCCCCTTCTTACAAGGCTACTTAGTACATTAGTATTCATACATACTGAGTTGAGTTGAAATTAAATAATTAGCCTACTTGTGTGGAGATCGCGAAGAGACAGGAAAACTAGCTTGCTGTGTAAAAAAAGCCAGGGTTCCCGGATGAGAGTTCGGTTATAGCCTTGTCGTGGGTAACGGTCGTTGTTCAAAAATATTTGCCTGCAGAATCCTATAGCTGAGAAAAATCTAATCAAACACGACATATAGCCTACTTTATTTTTAAATTACAAAGCTGGGGCCTATACCATGAAGCCAGTTTAGGTGGCTAGCCAGGTATGTTTCAGTTTAGTTTGCGCCAACCCTGGCACCATGAAAAGTGGTTTGGCTTTTAGCAGTGTTCATCACCATAGTAACTTATGCTCCAGGCTAACCTGGTCTGGGGCAGGTGATGTTCCAGGTAAGAGGTTGCAAAACGAACTTGGACCAATCAGCTGTGAGCAAAGTGCCACATGTCGAATTCGATAAAGTCACTCCATCTGTTTCTACTCCAAATTAATGTCTTTCTCCCCCTTGTATCCTTTTATACAATCATGCTAATTCGTTCAAAACTCATTGAAATTAATTTCTCACGAGAGAAGCAGCGCAATTCACTTATTAAATAAAAGTATTAAAATATTAAGAATTTAAACAAATTTACACAGCAAGAAGAAAATAGCTGTCTATGAAAGAGGACAAATAAAAGAATATTCTCGCTACTGTATATCAGTGCAAGTAAAAGTTGTTACAGTAAGTTAGTTCATACAGTTGATAAAGCTATAGAGAGAGTTTAACATTTAAGCTCACATGTAGTCATTTTATAGCTTCATCTATTGATTCTAAAGCGTATTTATATTACCTTTATATATTTATTCATTTAAACTCTGCGTAATAATAATTGATGACGTAAAATTGTACATGTGTGATCGATTAAGGGTATAATAATTACATAATATCTAAATCATATAAATGTATTATTCTAAATAAGCATTACTAAAAGCCAGACTGAGTTTGTTCAACTACCATCATGGTACATGCCCCTGGTCTTGTGTTGACTTGATATCTTTCCCTTTTCAGGTGAAGAGGTCCTTTGGCCTGTGTAATTTACAACTGACATATTTTGATGAGGAAAATGAAGAGGTGAGAGTGAAGAAGGACAGATTTGGGATATTGCATGCATGTCAATGTTAATAACTTTACTTTTGTCAAAGAATACATTTGACACATCATAATGAATTGACAATTTTATCAGTTAATATTTCTATCATAATTGTGAATGTAACTGTTTATTTTAGGTGTCAATCAACAGCCAATGTAAGTAAATGGTCTTAATCTGTGTATAATTATACATTAAATTTAAATTACAGAGAAGAGGTACATACACAGACACTGACTGGAACTATTTTTCTCTTTTCAGTGGAATATGAAGAAGCCCTGAAGGTAAATAAATGATGATTCTTTAATGTTTTCTGTGTGTGTGTGCGTGCGCGTGCATAAAACCTATTTAGACCAGCCTTTCAGAGGGACCACAATAAGATTTAAAATTATTTAAATTTGAATATATGAAAACAAATCTAATTAAAATGCTTAAAGCTGCAGTCCGTAGTTTTTCCTCTTTGTCGTCATCTCTGTTCGAAATTTGCAATTGCAGTTATTTGCGGAATTATCGACTTCACGTGGGTTGTGCCTCGGCACGGCACTGCCCGGATGAATCCAATGTTTTGATGAGAATGTGCGGCTGTCAGTCACCGTGCCGGTTGTGGATCCTGTCATTCGGAATCACAGATTCTAACTTTTGAAAGTATGACCAACATAAGAATTTTCACCGGAAAATATCATTAGAACAAGTTAGTAACATCCACTTTTGTTCTGACCAACTAAGGGGAAAAAAGCATTGCAGTAAATCGTGCTGATTAAATATCAAATCACGTCAAATCGTGCAAATTATACTTTGTTCTCAAATTGTTAATGTTAACAACATCAGCATTGCGTGACTACATTTAATGCCCTTCCGATATTATCCTTGTTTTCGTATGGGCCCGGCTGCAGTCTCTTTTTTTCTGTAGCCGCTCATTTTACAACTGGTGAATCTCCCGTTGTCACCGGTGATTGTCATTTGAACCTTTCTGGATCCGGCGTCAAATTAATACGTTTAATTATATCAAGTGCTGTGAGAAAAGGCTATAAATTTCCACCTCCAACATCCTCACACACAATATAGCCTATTAGCCGAGACACCTTCTTTATGTGTACAGATGTGACATAATGACGCAAAGACATGCTCAAATTTCCTGTGGAAATCCACCAGTACCACTGGAATTAAAAACATTATTACAAGCTTACCGTTTTGATTCAAGCTAAGGCAAGCAGATAGTTTTGAACACTGGCTGGTTATGTACTTGCTCAAAAATTTATTTTGGATAATTTTTAACCCAAAAAAGTTACAGACTGCAGCTTTAAATACACTAAAATAAATAAGATGTACAGTACAACATTAAACTGACATCAAATTTTGAATTTAGTTTGATTACAATAGAAGTACTAGAGGTTACATAGAGTGTTTAAAGTGTTATTGTAGAGTGTATTAAACTCATTGTTTTGCAGTCAACAAATGTCCAAATAGAAATGCATCACATTGTTACACTGTTGTTGTTGTTATTATTTGCAATTGTAGAGTGCAGCACGACAGGGGAACAGATTACAAATGAATGTGTATGAGACGAGGGGCACTAGAGCCACAGTTCCAGGGCCGGGCCCCCCACCAGGGTCAGGGGTGGGCTTGGGCCAGGTGAAACCTGGTACTGTTGGAGAACCAAAGAAGGGATTCAGGCCTCCTCAGCACTGCCCTACTTTGGCACAAGTGGTGAGTCGCAAAGTTCAGGCAGCAGTCCCAGATGAAGGATTGGTAAGATTTTATAACCCAATGGTTTTGCACAATCACAGACTTAGCCACTGTTGTTGTATCAAATTCTACACTGCAGTTTATTAAGAATGGTGCTTAATAATATTATAAATAATCTATATTATATAAAAAAATCATGTTCTGATGCTAAAACCAAATAATGTAACTGAATTCTATCTGCATGAAATGTGATATGCATCTGTTAACAGTGTCCAGATTGATGATCGCCATAATTTCCACTATTGTAAGTTAATTACTTGCATGCCACATATTCTATTTTAATATCCTGCCGTTGTTTTAAAGGTAATTGTAAATGAACTCAAAGGTGGGAAAGCAGAGGATAAGACACCTCCAGCTTGGTTCACTTCATACATGGAAAAGGTATGAGAAACAAGACTTTAAAGTAGGCATGAAATGAAAATTCAACTGTTGTCTATTGTTGTTATTGTTAATGATTCATCAATGCGTCTATAATTTTATCAATTTTGAATTAAATTGAAATAACTCTTAATCTTCTGTTGAAAGTCATACTTCTGTCTAGTGATGTATGCTGGACTTCTCCAGTCATTTTGTCCACATAAATGCTGCCCCTTTTCTTACAATCAACTGCAAACTCATATTTAAATCTGCCTCCATCCAATCAACAGCCAATAGACAGAACCAAGTCCGCACCATACTTTTTTATTTTTCAATAATCTGTTTCACTCAGATGTATGTCGCAATACAGAAGAAAAGATTGCTACTTTTGTTTTATTGTAACTTTAAGAACGGACAAATGTTGTCCTGTGCCATAGTATATAAGTTTCATACTGATCGTTTTAGCAGTGGAGGCAAACCCCAATATTGCTAAGGAAACATTTGTTTCTCTATTTTTCTTTCTACACTGCCACAGTTTAAGGACCAGGTGGTTAGGGAGGCAGTAGAGAAGATTTGTAGGGAGTTCTCTGGACAATGCTGCATCCATAAGCCAGTGGGACCAGAAGCTCAGGTTCCTGAGGTCACCTCATCCACTCTGCCTGGGGCCCCAAGTTCAGCTCCAGCCTGCAGCAGCTGCCGGGGCCAGACCGCAGGCGGCGGATACCAATGCAGGTTAGAGAGATCTCTGTGAGGTGGATGTCTGGATAAATATTTGCTCCTGTGGTGCATTTCAAAGGCAAACACACATATTATGATTATATGAGATATGATTTATAACGGGATACCTGGTTTAATGGGTGCCTTTCATTTTGTCGTTTCCCCTTGTATGTTTCATTGTGTTTGGATTCTTTCTGCACAGTGTGTGTACCTCCTGCACTCTGTGTGAGCCTTGTAGCTTCTCACATGATCCAAGCCACAACCTTGTGAGAGCCAGAACTCCCCTGTCTATTCCTGAGCACGGCTCCCCAGCGCCAGACCACAGCAGGTGGGCCTTTGTCCTCTGCTGTTTGGGATGTCTTGCTGTTAAAGTTAAGAATGGACTAAGTTGGAACATATGTTGCTCTCTCTCTGAAGGTTCTACAGAAGGGGTGACCGGAGCTTTCGCAAGGCCGAGAAGCAGCGTCTTAAAGCGGAGAAGCGTCAGCTCAAGGCAGAGGTGAAGGAGATCAGGAAGCAGCTGAGGATGGAGAGGAGAGGGCTGCAGTGGAGCACTGCTGGAGAAGGGAGCTCTTCACCCGTCCTGCTGCAGCCACGTGCCACACAGGCAAACAGCCCCGAGTAAGAGCTTGCGCCCCATTACCACCTGAGGAAGATCATATTGAAGGAATAGATCACCTAGAAATCCTATGCTGTTATTTTTTTTCTGCGGAATACAATTGTTTATACTTTTTTTTGGAAGAATCATTTCTGCCATGATGCTTTGTCCCAAATGTGAGAACTGATGCTGTTTTGGCAGCGTTTGCCATTTTTAGTCTTATGTTAAAATTTCAACTGCATTACATGATTTTGTGGTGTTTGAGAATAATAGCATCTATTGTACTGATATCAGAAAGTTTTTTTAATTAATAATTAACTACATTTAATAATTTATTAATAAATAATATAAAAATTAAAAAGTATTTTTATTTTATTCGTTTGGGGTCAGTACTTCTTTGGAAAGAAAATAGTACTTTTATTTAGCAAGAATACATTAAATTGATCACAAGTGACAGTAAAGGTATTTACATTAAATAAATGTTTTTTTGAAATGTCTGTTCCACTATGTCAGTCCCACAAAGAAAAAACAGCGCACCATATTAATTGGCTGAACTGATCAGATCAGTTTAAAATGCGTTTATTGATGATAAGATGGCATTTAATTTATACTGTCTTGGTTGCAGTCGTCCTAAACGTCCATGCCCGCTAGCTGTGCCAGCTATGACAGCTCTACTCCTGGATGAAAACCTGCCCGATGGATCACGTCTGCGCCCTGGGACCAAGTTCATTAAATACTGGAAAATGAAGAACAGTGGCAGAGTATGCTGGGACTCTGAGACCAAGGTACATTCTTAGTCCTCAACAAACACACACAATAGAAAATATGAACATAAAAAAATAAACATATATTGTTTCCCATTTCGACCTCAGTTGAAGTTCATGTGGGGAAACCTGGCAGTGGGCTCGGGCGAAAGATGGCGGGAGGTCGCAGTACCCACTCTACAGCCAGGTCAGGTGGGTGTGGTCAGTGTGGCTCTTTGTGCTCCGACATTGGAGGGCACCTACACGTCCCATTGGCGCCTGGCACACCGAGGAGAGCAGTTTGGGCCGCGTGTTTGGTGCAGCATCGTTGTGGATCCACATGCACCTACAGCCATCTGTGCTGATGGGCTGCTGGTGTCTCCCTGTGTCACCCCTCAGGTAAGACAATGGTTCGGAGACACCCTCAGCCACCCCAGAAATCTTTATATGTGCAGTGGGGATGTGACAGTGAGGATATTTTCCCACCGGTTAATAGACATTTGACAACACCGGTATCACCGGCGGGGACTTTTAAAATCGCTTATTTGAAGGCTAAAGTAAAATGCTACATTTCGATTTGACACCAAATATTGCTCCATCATCTCGTGATCAATTAAATCGGACTCCTGCTGCTGATCTGTGCTGCGACTCTCGCTCAGCTCAGCATTTATTAAGCAGAAACGTTCAGTTTTTAACTGTAGTGTCTGTTCTCTAACTGAACTAAATGATTTTATTACAAAAAAACAAACAAATCGACTGTGGGGGTGGTGCCGCGGTGGGCAAGTGATCCAACCGCTGTTGCTTCTGAACTCCGGTATCACCAACACTGACTGTCGTAGCAAGCCTAATGTGCAGATATTCGAATGTACTAAGGAATATGTAATTTGTCAAATCAGTGTTATTATTGTTTGCAAAAACTAAATGAAAACATTTTTGTTAACTGAAATTAAAAACAAACTAAACAGAAGAAACACAAAAGCTGCACTAAAATGCATTTTCATGACTCCAAAACTAACTAAAATATAAAACGGGCAAATATTAATTTGAGATACATGATATGTTATACCACTACATACAACTTGAACCCTTTGGCTTGATGATTGAAATATGATTAAATGATTAAATTACTAAAACTAAAATAACAACTAAAAAACTGAAACTAGAACTAGCCATTTTCACCCGCTTTGTTCCTTTCAGGATAAGTCTTCCCGCACTCTTGAGAGGGAGGAGAAATGCCGGGCCTCAAGGGACCAACTAGTTTTGTCCGTGAACCAGGAGTGTGATCAGGAATTCTACATTCCATCTGTGGATTTACTCACAGCCCAGGTATGTGCTATCGGCATGATTCAGTAATTCCATCACATTTGTTGTGTTTCTCATTCTCTCATTATGTTTCATGAAGAAACTTTTGACTCCATTGCCAATTTCACATACTCTCTTTTGCCTTTTACTTAGGACTTACTGTCTTTTGAACTGCTGGACATCAACATCGTGCAGGAGCTGGAGAGCGTGCCCAACAACACTCCTGCAGGTCACTTTAAAACTGGAATAAGTATCTAATGTGTTCCTTTGATTGCTTTTAACGATTATGCTTATTTATGCTGAACGGTAAAGATTGGATAAAAACTTTTCTTATTTTCTCTCTCTCTCTTTTTGGCTGTAAATGTATAAAGACATTACTCCATGCATATCGCCTTTGCCCCATGATGGACCTCTTCAGGAGAAGCCAACATTGGGGCTGATCCAAGAAGAAACAGAAGCCCAAGGAGTCAGCAGCATCCTGGGTAAACTTTACAGCAGAACACTTCTTCATTTTTGTCTGTATATTACTGTCGATTATTACGTAACTGTTTATATTTCTGTACTATCTCTGATGTCTTATTCACAGATGTGGCTCAGGGGACAGAGTTAGAGGGAGTCCCAGCACAAGAGAAAGGACAGGAGAGCATCATTGGGCCTCAGTTTGTCAGTCCATCTGTTATCCGCTCTCTCACCCTTGAAGTGGCAGAGCATGGGACCCTGTGTGGGAGATTCCCAGCTAAAGGTTTGTGCTGGGAATATTTACAGTACTTTTCATAATAGGTGCAAACCAGTCCTTTTCTGCGCGGCTCACTTGAAGTCAGACTGTGATTACACCACATTTACTTGTTACTCTGTACAACCAATAATGTAGAAAATATTAATTGTTACCTGGCATAAAGTACTTTTAATAAGTCTAGTAGGCATTTTCTTTTCTACATTTACATTTAATATACCAAATCAGCATATTAAAATTATGTCTTAAGGATTATGCAATACTTAAGACTGGAGTAATGATGCTGAAAATTCAAAGGAATAAATACAATTTTTAAAATATATTAATTTAGAAAACAGTTATTTTTAAATAGTAATAATATTTCACAATATTACTGTTTTACTGTATTTTTGATCAAATATATGAAGCTTTGGTGAGCATAAGACGTTTGTTTAACAGTTTTTGTGCGAAAGTTATACGATTATTTACCTTGACATTTTTAATGATTTTTTTACGTTTGATTTTTGCCATTTTAAGTGGTGCGCCCAGCCCCCCAAGGTTCAGTGTCACTTTGTGAGAGGAAATCAGAAAAAGTTCCAGAAACAGGAAACCTGTTCATATCTACTCCAGCCCCACTGAAAGTAGAGACGACACGAATCTCCAGCTCTGCTTCACCACAGACAGAGACCGCTGAGATGGCTGCTTCCCTGCTGACGCTTCCAACAGAGCTCATTAGCACAGGTAACAGGGCATTGAGAATACTTATTTCCCACCACTTTATAGTCAGACATTGTATTTGTAATCATCAGATGATTCAAGTAATCAACTTCTTACCAATCACAGTAAATTGTATAGTCATTAAAGTGATTTTTCTTATGTTCAGATGAGGGTCACGAGTCTGACATCGAGCAGATCCTGGTGGAACCTGCAGGTGGAGATCTGGTAGAGGAGGGAGAGGAGGAAGTGGATAAGAAAGAGCAAGTTAAGGCGACAGAAGCAGCTAAGGAAACTCGCAGCAGAACTTCATCTGCATCTTCAGAAGACTACATCATCATCCTCCCTGATTGCTTTGACACCAGCCGTCCACTAGGAGAGTCCATGTACAGCTCAGCCCTGTCGCAGCCTGGACAAGAGCCTGCAGAGGGAGACAAACTAGAATCAGTGGAGACCGCAGAGCTTCAGAGCTCCGTTGCTGCTGCTGCTGCTGTTAGCGTGGATGCTAATGACATGCTCTGTGCCTCCCAGACTCTGGATGCTGTGCCGCTCACCCCTGTGATTGTAGTGGCACCCCGGCCCTCAGTCAAATCCTGGTGAGTTTACACAGGGGGCATGTGTTCAGTCAGAGGTCATTTAAACTAAACTAATGACACACCGAAATTTGGCAACAGAAAATATTTGACCTAAACAGCAAAAAATTTGGTAAATAGGTCTGAAAGGTTGTAAACATTGCCCAAAACACTGATGTTCAATTAGCACTTCTCCGATGATGCATTTTGACCATGTCGGCTTCTATTTTGTGCTCACAATGTGAATAAGCTACAACGGGTAGAAACATGAACGGGTACAACAATGAAACATAGAGGGCAGCACACAAGCAGTGTGGACACACATCACTGTGACCATAAAGCATGTTAACGTAGCAATATGTACAATTTGTTCGGCTGAAACATAGAGGGCAGCTCATTGCAAAGAACTTTACTATAACTGGTTTAATTTAACCTGAGAACGACACTATGAAAATTTTAGTTACTGAAATTTAATTGAACAAAATTTATTTTCAGTTCCGTTTTTCAGCAAGATGTAAACTTTAATTTCGGGGGTTTGGTGTTTCTATAAAACGTTCATTTCTGTGCTTCACTAATTAAACCTGGAAAAACATTTTTTTTTAGATTTTCAACAAAGAAATGTTATGACGTGAAATGTACACTATTACGATTCTGCACTATTTCTTCTATTAAATTTGTGACATTGTATATGTGATCAAGTTTTTGTTTTCATTTGAAGCACACAGATGTTGCTTGTTCCCTCTCAATATCCTGCCCTTGAACTCTATATGCACAATTTCCTTCACTTATTTATTTCTGTCTAGATTTTTTACACCACATTTGATAGTTCATAGCTTAATGTCATTGATGTGTAAAATTTAGCTTTATTATTTTGAAATGACTTCAGCACAGAGACACAAGAGCAGACAGATAATGGAGCGGAGGAGCAGGAGGGGAGTGATCCTACGGAGCCAGGAGATAAGGAGAAAGGTGAGTGAAACATCTTGGGATATTAAAGTAATCATCCACCACAGGCCATAGAATTCATGCATTTTTTGATGATTATATATGTGCATATTTTTATATATATAGATTCTGAGCCTAATCATCCTGACCCTGAGAACTCATTAGCATCTGCCAAGTCTGAAACAGAAGAGCTCAGGTGAGTTATACAGCACACAACTATTCGTTCGGTCTCGCAAGCCATGGAAGTGCACCCATGTCAATCATTGCATTGTGTGCTTTTCATTCTATCGCTCGCATTCATGTCTTTCCTCAGGGCCAACAGCATCACAGGTGGATTGGTGAAGGGTGCCCTGTCCGTGGCAGCATCTGCCTATAAAGCTCTTTTCACTGGTCAGACTGGGTCTGAGAAGGTGAGTTTGATGGGCCTTTCAACAAGTTCAACTTCTTTTAACGTCACACAGCATTTTTATGATGACAGTGGCAATGGTGCAAGATGCTGAAAAATCTCTTCTGTCCTCTTTTTAAAGGAAATAGAAATATTACTATTGTATATTTCATTACTTTCATATTTTAAATTGTTTTAGTTTTACTTTATCCATAGATAAAGTTTATGAATAATCATGTTCTGCAGGACTGATTTTGAACAAACTATGATAAACAAAATTAACGAAACACAAAGAAAGCATCACATTTTATTTCACATAAAAGTGAGAATTTAAAAATACCATTGATCAGTGATAATCCAAAGTCAGACTCATATTTGAGACACAAGTCATGTGCCACATTAGTAAAACTTTTTTTTGGTCCGTGTAGCTCCCAGAAGATGCAGCTTCTCATGACGCCATGATGGCTGTGCTGGTAGAGATGGGCTTTGGTGACCGAGCACTAAATCAACGTCTGCTGCAGAAACATAGCCGAAACCTGCTGGATGTGGTAAACGAACTGGTGCAGATGACCGACAATGACTGGTACACGACACGCTACTAAGATGCTGGTCAACTATTTTGTTTCTCTTATATGTGTATTTTTTTCCCCCTCTTTCTCTGTGCAATCAGCAGCTCATTCCATGATACAGACTCTTACGTTCCATTTGGGTTGTAAAGATAGTGTGTGTGAATCTGTCTGCTCCTAAGTGTAATGGATAATCATTAGATAAGCAGTTCATCAACATAATAACTGTGCTTGTTAAAGTTTGTTGTTAGTGGGCATTAATGTTTCCACAGAGATGATCATGGGTAGCTAATGAACACTAATAGGTCATTATTATTCCAAAACTATCCAAAAAATGTCATGCTTTTAATGAAAACTTGATTTGAAAGAACAGTGTATTTAACCACAAATTATTCAAATAGGTAAAAATGAAAATTTTTGCAGTGTGACTGGATATTTTCCATATTTAAAGAGTTTTGTGTTCCCAGGTTTTGGAAAAGTGCAATAGATCTGGCTTTGTGTGGACTGTCTTAATCATCAGCCAAGACCAAATAGAGAAGCTTTGAGGCTTCTTTAGAGTTTAAAGTAATTAATCATCTTAGCATAGACACAAGATGACAAATTATTCCTTACTGGAGAAGTCAAGGTTAAGTTTAGTGTGTGAATGTGTTTTTTTTTTTCTCAGTAATTTTAAGCTGTTATTGCTTGTGATACATGTGGAAATCATTATTATTATTTTGAAGACCATTGAATCATTTCTAAAAGGTCCACAAAATAGGGCACATACTGCACTTTGTGAATGCATTGCCATTTAAATATCTGATAAACATCATGGCTTAAAGTAGCAATGCATTTGAATCGTTAAATGGATTGAAATGGGCACTGAAGAGTGTTTTAATTTATGCTTTAAATGGTTTAAGACCGCAAAGGCAATCATGACATATTTAACTCCAATTTTAAATGTTGAGACCCATTATAGTGTGAGACAAAAACAGCTTACTGTTCATTCCAAAACAAAATCTAATCATGCAAATTATATATTTTGATAATTAAATAGCTCTTGTATTTAGTGATGAAGAATGTATCTCGGCACTTTTCTTCAATGGGAGATTTTGAAGCTACCTACTGTCAAGAGAGTGGAAAGCATTCCCTATAAATCATAGAGCATCTCCTGATTTGCTCTCACAATGATACATCCATAATTTAACTGAACAATCACCTACTTGTTTTTCTAGAGCTTGGGTTTATTTATATGTTTTAGCACATTCCTTAGGAAAGCTGTAGTTGGTCTTGGTTCTTGCAGCGATCAGTGGAGGTTCTGGGTGAAATTGTTTGGATTATGTCATTGTTAAGCATAATCAGTGGAGACAGATGCGCTTCACTCTGTGTGTGATGCCTGAATGGAGTAATCATAGTGTCTCTGCATCCAATGTACACATCTGTCTGTAATAAATATCCTAATAAGTCTTACTTTTGCTCACTGTCTTCCATAACAGTGCACAACAAATTCCATGGTATAACTTGTTTTATCAGGGTAAAACTATATTGAACATACTACACCTAATGTAAATATAGACGCTGACATGTCTTTTTCTTACCAGGGTGGTAAGTTAGACATAAAAAAAGTGCAGAAAGTAAAATGTCACAGGTTTTGCAGATGAATGTTGTTTCAATATATTGGCAAGCCAATTCATGCAGACATTTGGAGCAAATGAATCATACGCGTTAAGATTGCTTACATAGTGGAAATGATTATACATTTATGTTGCAAAACACTTTAGTTGCCAATAATACATGTGCCAACAGCTCAGAAAAGTCACATTACTTGGAAAATTTCTCATACCAAACAAATGTTTTTCTTTACAAAGAGGACATGATTAAAAATCAAAAGCTTGTTCAGACATTAAAAGTATAAACTCCATCCCATGTTTACAGAACTGAGCAAAGAATGAATAAAGATATTCAGTTCATGTCATTATGACAGGAGAACCAACGGTGTGAGGATCCTATTAGAACTGCTCCATTTATATAAAATTGCTTTAATTCTTTACGAAACAAGTGCCACATGTGACAAAACTCAACCTCAAACGGCAACATGTTATAAGACAGACACATCAAATAGTGTAGTGTATCTTTGTGGCCGGACCTCTAAAAGTCAATCTTTTCAACATTTCAGACACAACAGTGGTAACAATAAAGCATAATCCCCCATTTAAGTATTTTGTAACGCAAAGCTGGTTGGTAAGTAGGAATGTGGTTTTTTTCAGCTGTATAACTGGAGTGTCTTGTTTTGTTCCCCTAATCAGACTAAAATAACAGATTGGAGAGATCACGCCTCTATTTAGTTCTATTAATGTCAGATCATGTTTGAATGTAGTGAACAGGTTTGATATAAATATGTGCAAAACATTTAATTTTTCATAGGTCTCCTCTAAATTATATTATTTTTGCGAGAGCACAGAGCTTTCTTTACCACAAATAACTGGGAATGGCCTTACTAAAGCCTGCAGGCAATTAAAAAAAAAAGCTTGTGTTGTGGCAAAAACAATAATTAAACAAACAGCATCACCACGTAAGAGACATTCTGATCCGAATTGTATTTTTTAAAAGTATTTATTCTTGCAAGAATAGGACCCAGTCGCCCACACAGTCCAGCTGCAGGGGTGAGTGAAGACCAGGAAGAAGATTTTGGCTAGCAGTCTTACAGTGTTACTCTTCAAAGCTATCTTTTGTAAATTTTTTATTTAGACAAGAGGAACAAAAGGAACTTTTTATGGCTACCCTTTAGATCTCCTAACCGCAGGGGTTTTCACAACCTCTGAAAACAGAGGCCCAACCATCTTCTGATTGTCTTTACTCATGCCCTCACAGCTGAGTAAACATAATAATAGAAATCAAGGTTCTCTGTTCTCGTACTCAAGAATGCAGGTCAGAAACCCACATGGCATTTCAATGCGTTGTCTATTATTAATCAGTAAAGATTAAAATTTCCACAACAATTGCTATTGATACATTGAGTTAAAATGGCTGGTACTAATGAGTTAAAAATGAAACTGAAACTAAAAGCTACTATTTGCCACTTTGTAAGACAAACTGTCAAACCTCAAGGCTAAAATATGCAAACCTGCTTAAATTTGCTTTTTGAAAATGATGCACACCTGAGGTAACAGCCGGAGTCAATTATTATGCTTTTACTATGCTTACCAAACCTCAAGACATTGTTTTATTTCAAGACATCTGTCAGGTTTTTTACCTTAAAACACTATTGTTTGTAGTACTACATTCATACGCATCTCATCCCAAGCCACTGTTGCTAATTTCAAAATGACATTTTAATAACAGAGACCCAGGGGCTATCGCAAAGAACACTTGCACTACTTTTCCATTGTTAAACATGCGCTTTGAAAAACTGAAATCACTTGGCGTAGTGATATGGAACTGTAATGCGGTCAAGACCTGCCTGGAATTTCTTTAGCTGTTCTTGAAAATAACTGCACACCTTAGAATGTTTGTCATCCAATCAGAATCAAGATTGCAACAGTCTCGTAGTATAATTACTTTTATTCTTATGAAACAAGTGCCACATGTAGCAAAACTCAAGACAATAAGGCAACAGGTCAAAAGACTGTAACCATTATATTTGATACACTAAAGAAGTGTAGTGTGTCTTTGTGGCAGGATCTCTAAAAGTCAATCTTTTCAACATTTCAGCTAAAGCATGTAAGAATCACAGAGTTAAAAACAACAACTATAATTCCCATTTAATTCTATATTCCCATTTATTTTTATAGAATTGCATGCAGTCAAAGATATGGTAAAAAACAACATTATCAAGACAATGATCATTAGCAAAGAATAAAAATGTCCTAAGACTCGAGTTCCTAAACTTTGAATCAGTTGAACCCCTATTAGAATAAACAGTACATTATTTATCCCTTGTGATCTTTATTCATTTCTTGAAAAAAATCCCAATCCCTGTTTCAAGCAAAAGCTTAAAACAATGTTCAATTCAACAGTTGGGGAAAACCTGCACCTGAACATACAGCAAATGAATCATATGCAATTAAGATTGCTCACATACTCAAAATTATTATACATTGTTGCAGAACACCCAATGCCCCACTAATACATGTGACATCAGCTCAGAAAACAGTCACATCACTAGGAAATTGAAGATCTCATACCAAACAAATGTCTTTACAAAGAGGACATGATTAAAAATGAAAAGCTTGTTCAGACATTAAAAGTATAAATTCCATCCCATGTTTACAGAACTGAGCAAAGAATGAATAAAGATATTCAGTTCATGTCATTATGACAGGAGAACCAACGGTGTGAGGATCCTATTAGAACTGCTCCATTTATATAAAATTGCTTTAATTCTTTACGAAACAAGTGCCACATGTGACAAAACTCCACCTCAAACGGCAACATGTTATAAGACAGACACATCAAATAGTGTAGTGTATCTTTGTGGCCGGACCTCTAAAGTCCATCTTTTCAACATTTGAGACACAACAGTGGTAACAACAAAGCATAATCCCCCATTTAAATCTATTATCTCATCATTGTTAAAGTATTTTGTAACGCAAAGCTGGTTGGTAAGTAGGAATGTGTTCTAAGATTTTTTTTCAGCTGTATAACTGGAGTGTCTTGTTTCCCCTTTCAGACTAAAATAACAGATGGAAGAGATTATCATGTTGTTGTACTTGGAATGTTCTATTAAAGTAAGATCATGAATGAATGTAGTGAACAGGTTTGATACAAATGTGTAAAATATTTAATTTAAATGACTATTTTATCTTTTTGCAAGAGCACAGAGCTTTCTTTACCACAAATAACTGGGAATGGCCTTACTAAAGCCTGCAGGCAATTCAAAAAAAGCTTTGCATTGCTACTGAGACATTCTGGTACTAATGAGTTAAAAATAAACTAAAAGCTATTATTTGCACTTTGTAAGACCAACTATCAAACCTCAAGGCTAAAATAGGGAAACCTGCATAAATTCCCATTTTGAAAATGGTGTATATAGGAGCACAAAATAAAGCCAATTAAAATAATGTAATCCCTGATTTTGTAACTGCAATAGGCCCAAACACTAAAACTCCTTCTTAGGCCTGAAAAACAGCTTCTTAGTGAGCATGGAAGCAAAACAAGGCACTTGTTTTTTGCCTATAGCCGAGCGATCTCTGCAGTTTTCAACACTGCGCAAGGAAACTTTCCTGTTGACAAGCGTCAGGATCTCAGTGAACTCCAGTGTGGAACCATAACGCCTCAGGATTTCACACAGATCCTGGATGTACCACGAGCCATTTACAGTCTCACGGTGAGAGTAATATCCTGGAAAAAAACACGGACACAATGTCAATGACTGTTTAAAGTGTCACTACTGTGAAATCAAGGATGTAAACTGCATCAAAGCCAGTACATAAAAGAACACAAATCTTCACACTGACCCTCAGCCACTGAATAACACATAAGAAAGTCTGCTCCTGCTGGAAGGGTGTAGAGCACCCCCGCATCTACCACCACGTTATTGACCGCTTGACTGTCCACCACATCCATTGGTGTCACAGGATCATCATGCTTGTCACCACGACAAGCCTTGTGTTGAAAGAAGTTTACATGAGGCATTAGATCTGGATTGATACTGCATTACTGTAAATACATTGCAAAGTACATTTTGTGGATACAGGCTAAATTACCTGCAAGATGAAGATCTTGGGTTTCCCTACAAGGCTTTGGCAAATATCTCCCTTGAACAAATCAGTGATTTCTTGAATTTCAATCTTATCATCATAGGCATAGATGTGGCCATTTTCCCCGTGACTTAAAAAGACGCAAACGAAACAGTCTGCATCCGCATGGTTAGCAGCAGCAGCTGAAATCAAAGGGAAATAAATAGAACCTAAACTCCATTCGGAGCATGCAGTGACATACTGCCGATTATCACAGGAAAAACCTCGGCCCGGGTTATAAAAAATTTGATGAACTTACATGAATGACCAGGTTGAGCGATTATAGCAACTAATAGTCAGCAATAACTATGGCTATTGAAAGAGTAGAGCTCGACCAGTATTGATTTTTTTCTTTTTACAGCTTATAATAATTGTTTGTGTCTTACTACTGATATTCAATATTTGTTTTAATTTTGCTTAATTAGACTATGAATTAGATTATACTACTACAATAAAATTCATTATAAATATTTTAAAATAATTCTAAATATATAATTTAAAAAGTGAATTTAAGTAGTAAAGTGTAAATATTGTCAACCATCTTTAATCAACGGAATGCCAAAGATGCTGCCGATTAGCCTCTGTATTGAACCAGGAATATTTAAGTTTGGCTTGCATTTCTCAAAACATGTTTGAAAGAGAAAATATTGTGGTACCTTCTTTGATTTTGTCTAAAACTTCATCCCGTTTATAATCACTGTAAGACTTCACTTCAAAACCCAGCTCTTGAAATCTGACAGATATGAAAGAAAATGGACTAAGAATGTTAATCATTGTTCAGTTACTTTAATCCAAGACAAGATAATTACTTTCTTCATCAATCAACATATCTTGTTTTGCCAAATACCTTCTAACAAGGTTCTGCCTGTCTGCTTCTGTGCCAGAACGGTTACCCAACATGAGCTGCCAGTAGAAACGTTCATGGTTAAAGATCAGAGCCATTCCTCGCTTCTTGTGATTCATCTTATACGCCTCGTTAGGATCCAGACTATTTACACTGACAAATGATATACAAAATGATATACATTTAAAATGAAAAATAGAAATAAATGAGAGTTGCTTCAACTGTACAATTTCTACATGGTTACAATGTATCTTTATTTAAGGTGTTACCTTTGATTAAAGCCATCGGTCTCTGTTATGTTCTGTCTGACTGAAATAAAAGACAAAATCAAAATCAACACAAAAACTAATTTGATTTGCAAAGCAATCATATGAAAATGTTCAGAGGATGTATTCATGCCACAAAGATTTAAACCACCCAGACAAAGATATTGGACTAACTGTGTTCTAATGGTCGTACTGTAGAATGAAGATCTAAAGTTCAGTGAACATACACTGAGGTCATGCTTCCTGTATTGTGTATTTAGCATCTGGTCAGGCTAGATTTCAATGGCTTTACAAGCAGGTTGTCAAGCATAGCAGAGTTAACATAAGCAAATGCTGTATTTACTCTATAAAGTTACAGATTCTTCTCTTTCCCCCAATTGTGCTACTCGAGTTATAAACTAGATTCAGTTCTACCTGTGAGTCCTGCTGAAGCGCTGTCCTTCTCCACAGCTCCTAACAACAACAACAAAGAAGAAACATTTGTAAGCACTGGGGTTTAAACGGTATAAGTATGAATTCAGGGTCGCTATTCAGCGATATTAGTCCTGTTGAAAATCCTATTTTATGTGTATGATCCAACTGTGATTCAACGCTTAGACACTACCTACTTCAGGTGTTGGGATAAGGAAATGAAACCTTATAAACAATATTCACTGTGTAAGTTTCACATATTGAAGTTATTTTTTAACTAGATAGAAACCTTAACGTTACCGCATTCATCGCTCTTGACTTGACTTGTCATCGTTGATTCTGCGGAGCGAGCGAATTTGTGTGAAATTGAGGAAAGTTTTAACTTCAAACTGACGACAGCAGGAGCAGACCTGAGTGACTAGTCAGTCACCAAACCCAACAGTTAACCTATCTCTGGGGGCACTAAAATGTAAACCAATCACAGGCGACTACAATGTTAACCAATCATAGATCGCTAAAATGTTAACCAATCACAGGCTGTCTGTCGCGGTCGAACCTTTGGTCGGACTGGTTGGACTCGGTTACAACTTCCGCTTTGAATCAAGAGAGTATTTCAGACAGAGAGCCGTAATAAAGTATATGCTAGTAAAAATAATACAAAAAGTACTCTCTTCATTTAGTATAATTTCCCATTATATTATTACTAAACTTCTCTTTTTAAGTAATTGTTCTTTTTTGTTAAAGGAATATTTCCCACCCCAAAGATTTAGGGGAGTAAAAAAAAGAAGAAAAAAATAAAATTATAGTTAAAAAAGTAGTAATGCATTTGAACTATTTTCAAATTATTTAATCTTTTTCAAAGGGTTTAAAGAAAGCCAGGTAACAATCTTTATTAAATTAATTTACAACATGCAAGACACACAGCTAAATTTAAAACTGCAACTTCATGAACTACGAAGACTGAAAACTGGCAACAAAACTGAAAATGAAAGAGCATTCAAACTCCTACGAGTCCCACTAGTAGTACAACACCCACTCTTTATTGCATTATCTGAAAACAATACTCACTAGTAAAAAGTCAGTGGGACCAAACAAACATTCACTTTATGTCATTCACTGTCAACTGGACTTGGCTGCCATATTTCATCTGTTTGGAGCCTCATTAATTATATATAATGGTAAACCATTTTAGGTTCACTCAGAAGTTCTATTCATAGATTTCATAGATGTTATCATTAGATTTGCCTCCCACACTTTTATTCTCTGTAACATTCATATCGACATAGTCCTTCTCAGAGTCATCCGTGTCCACATTGACATAGTCCTCTTCAGAGTCATCATGATCCATGTTTTTATCATTAAGTTGAACATTTTCATAATCATTCTCATCATCATCTTCATTTTTTTTGTCATAGGATGTACCTGCATACATATTAACTTGACCTAGAGACATTGCATAGAGATGAAGAGACATAATTATTAAATGAATTGGTAATTAAAAGCAGTGTCAATGGAAACAGCAAGATGTTTTAATGAAATGCTACCTCTTTTAAAAGAGCACTTAAAATGAGTTTCCTTATTCCTCTGCTTTTGTCTTCTCTTGACCAGGAGGATGATTAGGAGGACAGACAGTAAGAGCAGCACAGCTGACACCGCAGCATAAATGACAGGAAGCAGGGAGGCTGAGACAGACACAGTTTTGAGTTAAACTTTCAGTACCAGCAGTCCAGATTGTTTTTAGGCTCTTGCACATTAATACCTTTGATAGTGATGACCAGCAGTTCAGAGGCAGACGAGCGGAAGGTGCGTGAGGACAAACTGACTTCATAAACACAGCTGTAGTTTCCTTCATGGGAATAATCTGCCTCAGGAAAGGAGAAGGAGGCAGAGAGATTGACAGCTGACTGACTCCTGCTCATATTTGATTCCCTAAACAGGTAGAAGAAGCCTTCAGGATACTGAGATTCAGTGGAACAGATGATAGTGAAACTGTGGCCCCAGGTGATCACTGGCCCCTGAGGCCCCACGTCAAACCGCCCATCAGGAGCAATGTGGGGAAAGCTGGGCTGCTGCAAGTGCACTAGAAAACAAAAAGAATACAGTTTTATGGTTACAGAGCCTCAAGCATTAAATTCAAATGGATTTAAATAAAAATTGCTTCAATAATTGAATTCAATCTTGTTTGGGATCAACATGTAATTCACACACATTTTACATATCAGCAGAATAAAGTGAAAAAAAGACATCAATACATAATTATTTACTTTCATGCAACTAATGCATTTATATGTAGGCAACGAGACTAGATTAAACACTCACCTACAGTGATTTGAACAGTGTTACTCCGAGGCGACTTTATAATGGTGTTTTGATAGGAGTAATTACAGCTATAGATGCCCTGATGAGAGACGCCTACATTAACAAGGTTGAAAGTCGCAGTAGATACATGTTTCTCGGAGGACACAGATGATCCATTCATGAAGAGGTGGAATTCAGCATTAACATTGCATCTTGATTTGGGTGTTGTGCATCTGAACTGAATGTTTTCTCCAGGAGAAAGAACTGCATGTGTGGAGATCAGGGAAAGAGTGGGCTTCTCCAGGTCACCTGTGAAAGAAATATACATTTAAAATTACTTGTTAAGATGTGATGAAATACATGAAGCTTAATGTGATTTCTGCGATTTCTTAATGTGAAAAAATGAGTATTCACTTTAAGCTCCTCCATGTAAAGTGCAGTGTGGTGGCTGAGCTGGAACCTGATACATTGTGTTTCCAGCGGGGAACAATATAGTGGTGCACCTCTGAGATCATATGCAGGTGAATTTTATAGACATGTGAACCAAAAATACATTAATTTTAAAGAGTGAGATGAGCAGGAGAATATCAGATCACTTAAGTGTACATGCTGTTGAGCTGTTTGCTATGAATGGATAGAATTCACTAAGTTAAACAAAACTTTAATTTGCAGCGCCTCTTCTCTGTACTGCAGAGTCTCAAGACCGGTATGGTTAAGAATCATCAGGAGTTTTTTTTAAATGATATTATGGCTATATCTATTCAAAAATAAAGAATAAAGGTGATGATGTTATATTTATGTGGGTAATTATAGGAAATAAAAGTGGACAAAATAGTTAAGAAAGCACTGCAAAAAGTAGAGAGTGAAGAAGCAGTCATCAGGCTTTCAAGATCCGAAGGAAGGAGTATAGTGTGGGGAGAAATTACTAAAAAATGGCAACAAAGGTGGGACCAAGAATTAAAAGGAAGACATTTATACTCAATTTAAAAAAAAGAGTTGGCACTGTGGGAAATAAGAGAGGAAACGGGAGAAAAGAAACTATGGTAACCAGATTAAGAATAGAGCATAATAAATTAAAAAGCACTCCTTATAACGGGGAAACATCCAACTGGGTTTTGTGATCAGTGCCAAATACCTGAGACTGCAGAACATGTGCTTATTAATTGTTCAAAATATGAATTACAGAGGATAGATATGATAAAAGCACATGGAAAAAAAATAGGAATAATAGGACATGGAGTAAAGAGTATAATGGACTGCAGGAGTGAACAAGGAATGAAATATTGAATTTGTTTTCTGTCTAAAACGGGACTAATGACAAGAATATGATGACTAAAGTATATTGGAAATTACTAGAACCAGAAGATGGCAGTAAAGCAACGTCAAGGATGCAAGCTGCATAAACCCAAAGAAGAAGAAGAAGCAAATGCAGTTGAAAAAGTTATTTGGGGACCTTGTTGTTGAGGCATGTGAATTATCTTTTGTTATATGAGATATGGCACTGTACATGCTACTTGTTGTTGACAATAAAGCTTAAAAAAAAGTTTGGGGAAGATTTCCTGATTGACTTACAAAGACTTACACACATTCAGCTCAAATTCAAACTTGAAGACGCAACTGGTATGAACATTAATTTAAATTATGTTGATGTAAAATATCAACTTTGAAGTTGTAAAATGTCAGTATTGTGTTTCAGCTTATTTGATGGAATTTGTTACAGTACTGAATGATTGATGTTAAGATTTGTAAGAATTGTGTTGACCAATTATTTGAGTTTGAAAGGTGTGTTAAAAGTTGGTTACCATTTATAATTTATTGTCAAGGCATTTGATTTAGTTGATTATAATCTAGTTAATATGGTGAATGAGATGTTAAATTTTAGTTAAAATAATATCTTTATTTATATTAATGTATATTTGTTTTGTTTCAATCTATCTTTTAAATATTATCAACCTATAAGCGACTGCTTCTACTATTGCTTCTGCCAATACCTCTGCAAACAGAAGTAAATAAAAAAACAGTAAAGCTCAATGAGTTGTCCTCTTGCATCCTTCATAGTCTGAATGCCATCTCTCAAGTTTAGGCAAAGCTGAAACTAAATTCTGGAAAACTTGACAATGCAAAAGATTTGACTTACCTCCTGAACAAACAACACCAGCATCTTCACCATGATTACAGCTGTGTATTCCTAGTCCTCTGTGTGAACATTTTATGAGGTTTCTTTCACCTCCCGAACATCCAACATTATCCAGCCAGATCGATCCTTGGCCTTGACGAAAGGCGGCACTTGGAGGTGCACTGATGGCTGAGCCGCACTGTAACTGTCTGCACACCACAGCAGCGTCATTCATGTCCCAGGAGTCATCACACACGGTTCCCCACTGGCCCTTATACTGGATCTCCACTCTTCCACAGCATGAATCAGACCCACTGACCAATCTTATGTCTGGTAGCACAAGTACAACATGATTAAAAAATATGTTGTAAGTATTTATATACTGAATGCGTTTGGCATTGTTTTGAGCCAAGCACCAAACGTGCATAGCCTCTTTGCATATTTTTTTTTATACAGTTATTATTTGGGGCCAAACACTATAAGCTTATGTTGTTTTTAATTACTTGGGTACTTTTTACATCACAAGCAAAACCGCAAATATACAATGCCATTTTAGATCTGGGGAAAACATATATACTTTTACCCAGTAAGCAGACGACACCTGCATCTTCTTGATGACTGCAGTCATGTTTTCCAATAGTACGGTGTGAGCACTGTGTGAGGGATGATTCACTTCCTGAACATTCCACATCGTCCAACCAGATCGGATCACTTCCCTGGCCAAAATGAGCCTGGGACGGTGCACTATCAGCTTCTCCACATCCCAACTGTCTGCACACCACAGCAGCATCTTTAACGTCCCAGGAATCATCGCACACTGTTCCCCACTGGCCATCATGAAGGATCTCAACTCTCCCAGAGCAGTCATTATTACCATTCACAAGCCTGATACTAAATCCGCCTAAAAAATCCATTATGGTACAAACATCTTTTAACATGCTAGACTTGCAGACTAGCTAAAACAGTCATGTCTCAGGTGATGTAATTGAGATCTGAATTTTTAAAAAGTGACCAATAGTCTGTTACTTACCAGCTACATAAATTAGAGCACTGGCTGTTGAGATGAAAAACATCGACATTTAAAAACATTGTAGACTTACAACAGAATTGTATGATTGATGGGCAAATTTAGGTTAATTAGGACACATTTTCCCAGTCATGTCAATTGCTAAAAGTGTCCCAATTAACCTAAATTCACCCCTATATAATGCTGGATAATAATTTAAATAAAACATATTTAATTAAAAAATTTTTTTTGTTGCATATCAACTGATAAATTAGAATTTTGTCTATGCAAATATACAGTAAACGCTGAATTAGTTCTATGTGTGCCATAGCAGAACTGCTGTGACTGGCAGGAAAGGGCCATCATGACTCTGTGGCCAGATGTAGTTCTTCCTCTTAATGATCCCTTTAATGGATCCTTAAAAAAAGCTCTGGTGTGTTAAAATAATAACTGCAATCATATACAAATAAAAGAAATGTATATTTCTGCCTGAGCCCCGTTATATCATTTTAGGTAATTGAACAGGTTATTTTCATGAGCAGTCAGTTATGGTGAATTTTAAAATCGATCAATCAAATGTATGTAATCAAAAAAATAATTACAAAGAAACGGCAAGTTAACTCAAACATGAAAATTTAAAGTACACAAAGACTGAAATTTTTTTTTTTTGGTAAAACATACTCCCTTAATCTTTGTTTTATTTACAACTTCAAAATATTTTTTTAAAGTGCATAAGCCATTAGTTTTAGTTTAGTTTCAGAAAGAATAAGTGGTAAAGGCACTGATAAACATACTTCATCCACATGTGTAGGAAAGATACATCTTACAAAGTTAATAAACTTGAATAAAACTGTTTAATTTGAATAATAATTTGAATTTGAATATGTTTATATTAATATGGTAAAAATTTAATTTACCCAATATCAAAGTGAGGAGAGGTCTTGGCATCCTGTGTTGTTTCAAAAAGCACTTAAGATGTGTATGTCTCTGCTTCTTTCAAGACAAACAAAACCAAAACTGTAGTCACTTCTCCTTAAGATTGCTTTTTTTAACCAAGCCTTTTCCGAAAATGTCTATTCGCCAATTTTCTTTTAAGACAAGAATTGCATTCCAAACAAATATTCACAATGACATGACAAGCTGAGCAGTACCTGTAAAATTACCTTGAACTCATTCAACATTCACTATTATAAAGCTGTTAATCAGATTATTATCTCGTTTTAAAGCCATGCAAAATAGTAATTACAAAGATGCCAAAGCATTCCTATATGAATTTAAGAGGTAACTTCCTGGCTGATGAGATCTCAAGTTATTATTATTATTATGAGTTACATTTACAGTTATTATGAGCCTCGTCAATCTCTGTCAAGATCTGTCCTGTTTTTCACTGAACTGAAGATTGTACCCCTAAACTAAGCAAATTACACCGCACATAGTTTTATCATGTTTGAGTGTGTGTGAATAAAACAGTGTTTATCACATTTTTTAACTGATAATATTTTGTGTTGATAAACTGTGATCAACTGTGTTGATACAGCTGTCAATAGAACTTACATTATCATATATATATATATATATATATATATATATATATATATATATCACAAAATGTGCTTTTATATAGACTGTTTAATGGATATTATTCCACAGTTCAGTAGAATAAATATATTATTTAACAGTTAATAAGTCTTATTCTACTAAACTGTGGAATAATATCCATTAAACAATCTGTATAAAAGCACCCTTTGTGATATGATCAGAGCACAAAACTGTGAGTAATATTTGGCTTTTTAAACAATCATCTGACTCTTGCTGATTTCATCTGAGGGTCAGGAATTGATTGGTTAGCATGAAACCCCTGCTGGTAGAAGCTGTAACTACATGAGGGTGGCGAAATGCATGGTTTTTCAGTGACAGCAAATGCAATAAAGCCAAAGTTTTATGCAAAATGTTAAATGGCCTGTTCAGGCTACATGTGAGAATTGCTCCGGGGAACCATGTCATATATGCAGTACTCCGAGTTCAATAGCATTCAGTGGGATATCCAAATCACTGTGATTTTGCAGGATCCAGAGAATAGCTCTGTTCTCAGAAAAACAAGTTAACACTGATAAAGCTGTGAAGCGAATTAGAGGAAGTGCACAGTGTGAAACATGGTGTCAGCATGTTCAGCATTACCTTGTACATATAACCTAAATGGTCGTGGTGCAGAGTACAAGCATTAGACAATTTAAACTGTATTTGAATTAAAATGAATTATTTATTTAACCAGTGGGCATCATGCAGAAGCCAGACAGCACACAGTTACAGTAACTCATTAGCGGGTGTCTGACACACAAGCAACAATTGAGGGAGGAAGACACACAGCAGAGCGGAAGTTTGGTAAATGTGTCCACTAAATGGATACAGCTACAGTATACTGAGGTTCCTTATTGGTTGCTTCTTAAGAGAACACATCATGAGAAGCTGTCAAAAAACTTTATATAATTTATTAACAAATTTCTTAGACTTGTTGTTTGCTCCATTCACAATTGCTAAATTGCTAGAGGCACCATTTTCAGTAAAACAGATGCTTTGCTAGGAATAGCGAATCTGCACACACACAATTCCAGATATTTGTAATTCTCTGTAAATCACAAATAACAAATATGGCTAAAGACAAGTCTGCAGTATTTTAATATTAAGGTTACAATTTAAATATTTAATATTAGTGGTTAATAATGTCCACTGAGTCATTGTTCCCTTTGTTTACAAAGAATAATTAATACTGGGACATTGTTTGTAAGATATAATGAATTAATTCTCTGATAACTGTGTTTGTTTCTTTTGTGGCGACTTCTGGCTCCATTTTTCATCAGGAATGTTGAAAGGTGTTCAGTGCTGTTGTCATTCAGAAGTGTAAATAAGTAAGTATAGCTCCTGTGTCCCTTTTTTGTGTGGAAAATGTAAAATCAGTGATACCTTTCATTACTATAAGTCTTCGTAGTTATTTTCCAGCATACTTCTCTGTTCTGTAATATTGACATAGTCCTGTTCTGAATCGTCCGTTTCTACATTGACATAGTCCTGTTCAGAGTCATCCTGATCTACATTTACATAGTCTTGTTCAGAGTCAGAGTTGACATCTTCATGATCTTCATCATCCATATCTACAATCTCATAGTCACCTTCATCATTCTCTTCATTTTGGTCTCCATGGAGCACATCTTGCATATTAACTGCATCTTGGGATACAAAGAACAAGGTATTATAATATTTGCAGGCTCCCAAAATAAAGGTAAAGGACATCATGTAAATCTTTCTCACCTTTTGAACAGTGGGATATTTGGATTTTCTTTTGTTTTTTCCTCCTCTTTACCAGGAAGATAATCAGCAGTGCAGACGAAATGAGCAGTACAGCTGTTACCACAGCACCAATAATAACAACGGAAGAAGCTGGAAAAGAGATTTTAGTACATTAGCAGCTTACTATTAAGTTTCTGCTGTATGAATCAGTGTTTTTGAACAAATTTGTTGAAGGAATGATTCATGATGATCGGAAATTGTGACTGTGAAATCAGACATTTCAATAATAATGGGAGTTTAGTGTGATGGCACAAAAATTGCAGCTGATTTCACACGTGTTCAAGTTGATCGCACAAATTTAAACATGCAAACAGACAAGCAGAGTGATACAAACAGTGAAAATCCCAGTGCTGTTATAAGCATACTTGCAAATTAACACTTTGATCAAGGTAGAACTGAAATTCTCATACCTGAACACACGACTCCAGCATCTTTACTGTGATCACAATCAGGTCCATTCTTGTGAGAGCAATTTGAGATGAATGACTCGTTGCCCAAACAATTGACAAATCTCATCCCGAATTGGCCCGTCCCTTCCCCAAAAAGAGCCTGACCGTGTGCACTAATAGCTCTTCCACATCCCAGCTGTCTGCACACCACAACAGCATCAGTAATGTCCCAGGAGTCATCACACACTGTTCCCCACTGGCCCTTATTCAAGACCTCAACTGTCCCAGAGCAGCCGTCTAAACCATTGACCAGTTTGATGTCTTGACCTCCTGAAAATCAAAGGAGATTTTCAACTCACGTGTAAAAATAAAGAAGACAGTCTTTATTTTTGTAAGTGATCCTCAAATAAAACTGCTGCTGTTTGCTTTAAAGGGACGGTTAATTCAAAATGAACATTCTGTCATCATTCACATAATCATAATTTCATTTCAAACTTACTGTGGAACACAAAAATAAAAATGTCCTGGCAATTGTGAAAAATTAAGAAGTAAATGAAGACAGGCTGTCAAGCACCAAAGGTATCATTAAAGCCAATATGTCTTGCGCACCATATTCCAAGTCTTCTGAAGGCATTTGAAAAAGGTTTCATGAGAGTTCATGTGAATGATATGTCTTTTGAGTCTGATCTTGTCAATAAATCGATTGATTCACAAAACCAGTTTGAATGATTCATTCATGAATCTGACTGAGCCAGTTCTCAAGTTCTGACAGCAGTTAACAGCTCACTGGAGGTCAATATTAGCTATCAGTGGATAATGACTGAAATTTCACACACAAACGTATTGTATAGTTTCAGACTTGGACCACAGCACACAAGTTGTATGAACTTCTATTAAGATATTTTTGCATTTTTAAGCTTGAAAACTTAAGTCCCCTTCCATTGCAATTGCATGTAAAAAAGAAACCAGCACAGACTTCAAATTTTTTTTCTTTTGTATTTCACAGAAGAAATAATTTAGGTTTGGAACATGTTTAATAACTATTGAACTATTCCTTTAACAACAATAGAGTTAGTCATGTTTATCAAAGCTTTTGCAATGTTAAGAGGATCACTTACCAGTAAACAGGTAATCATTTAAAACCACAGCTGTCAAAGAGAAAACATAGTGAGTTGTTTTATTAGAATTTATCACAACGATTTTATGTAAAGAATAAAACAAGTGGTTTAGTGGCATCTTACATTTTCCTTGGTAACCTAAATAAAAAATTTGCTTTTTATGTCTGACCACACTCAATGTCCCAGATACAGAGTTCACGTATGGTGAGAAGTCAAAATGGGAACCCATTTAACTATTATTAATTATAATTTAATAATTTTCAATAGCACAAAATATAATTTAATATCATAATGGTAACACCTGACTATAAGGTTTCATTAGTTAACATTAGTTAACTACATTGGTTAACATGAACTAATAATGAACAGTTGTATTTTTATTCACTAACATTAACAACGATTAACAAATACTGTATATGTATTGCTCAAGGTAAGTTCTTGTTAGGTAATACATTTACTAATGCTAACAAATGAAACCTTATTGTAAAGTACCATTACAATGAATAAATTGATGGTGTAAATTTGAAAAGTGTTTACCTAGTGTGAAATCAAGAAGTGGTCTCAGCATTTCAGTTCTTTCATCGATTGATATGTGTGATATCTTTTTCTGCTGCTCTTTACATGTCTAAATAAGACCAAATGAGTCACACAGACACTAGTTCCGTTTTTACTGTTAACACTTCAGCTTCTGAGAAAGTAAATCAGAAGAAATGGCTTAGTATAATTGTTTATTCAGAAATGATCCTCAGTAAGTAACCACTGAGAGCTGAAATACATGATACTCTCCTGCACCAAATGTGTAACGCTTGTTTTCACTTCCAGCTTTCAGCATTCTGCTCACTGACGTGAACTTCAACATGCCAGTCATTGTGCACTTGTATTTATTTTTTTTGCAAATAATTGTTATTTATAACGAGAACAATTTTTCTTCAAATATGCAAATTTCTCTTTTAGGGCTTGTGCTATTAATGTGCTGCTGCACTTTGACATCCGCACATTTTTCACACATTTAGGGTTTCTAAAACTTGTGGTTAAGTGTGCAGGCCTATATACACACTACACTGGTCACTGAATACAGCCTATTCTACCCTTTATGTTCCACAGAACTGTATTATCAGTCCAATTCAGCCTACTTGTAAGTAAAAAATGTAACCATTAAGCCACACCAACAAAACGGTTGTATTGAAAGCCTGTCATAAAAAGCTGATATCAGAGAGAGGCAGGGCAAATGCCCTGATGTTACTCACCACTTGCATCGCCCTGAACTTCTTCCAGCAGAGCAGATGCTGAATGGTAGGATTATAAAGAGAAGTCTGATATCACAACTATTGAGAGTGAAAGTCTTAAACAGCCCTAAACCTATTTCGTCAACCTTAACCATTATCCCAGGTCAATGATATGAATGCTGGGAACAATTAATGATTGGATCTGTTTTTAGGATATAGGCCTCGTACCACCACTGGATGTCTAACAGCAGAGCACATAACATTATTTGCATAGAAAAATGTACCTCTATTAAAAGTATTTAAAATATATGGGAAAATAATATACAGTATTGTTGTATATACATGACCTATATATATGTATATACTGTATATATTAATGTATGTATTAGAAATGTAGGATTTGTCTTTTCTTTAAACAAGCTGACAGGAATCCAAGCTTTTCAGCAGAATCAAATGAAACGGGCAGTACTGTGCAACTGGAAGAGGCTTGAGAATAGACTCAAATTCTGTACATGTTGTGTGCATAGTTGCAGTGGAACAGTTCACACCCCACTCTCAGATGAGCATTTTAAGGAGGAAATCGTTTTAGCCCACACTGACCAAAGGTTCATGCAACAGGTTTAATAGACGTGATGCAGAGCTGTTGTAAACTAGTGTGATAAATCGAATGATTTGTGTCTCAAACACTATAAAGAACTACACAACACTGTTTTGTACAATATAAGTTTATTCATTGATGTTTTTCCATGGATTGGGGTCACATGAAGGTGCACATTCCAGTCTGACTAATGTTTCTTATTCTCTGTAGCCTATCTGTGTTTTTGTAAACAAAAAATTAATGAAATGGAAGATGCTCTGTTTAATAATAATGATTTTCTTTGTCTTACCTTCTCATTTGAGCTTTCTAATAGGAGGGACCTGCAAACAGGAAGCCATGTACTGTACTGTGGGGGAGGAGTTGAATTGAGAATGTGTTTGCATTGAATGCATGTGTTTTTAAATGACAATCATTTAAAATCGTGTTGCATTGTGGTATATGGAGCTGCCTGAAGTGTACATATGAAGTAGGCTATGTCCCAATATCCGCACTTCCACCCTTGTGCCCCTCAACGTGCGTTCTCGCTAAGGGGTGAAAGACTGTAAGGGTGTCCCGATCCTCTAATGGTGTTCTCCAGGGGTGATCATCAGCGCATCAGACCTCACTTTGCTATGGGCTTTAACCTAGAATCCTTGTAGTTTCGTGACGTTTCAACCTGCTAACCAATGGGGGAGCAAAACGGTTGCTATGGTGCTGGTCGGCAGAGGGAAAACTCAGAAGAAAAAGTAAACAGGTGTTTCGGAGAGTTCAGTTCCCCTGTTCCCCATTCAGTGCGCGTGCGCAACATCAAGACCTCATGATTCCGCGCAAGCTCCTATTGTGTATTGTGCATCGCCGTGTTTTTACTTACTCTCCATCACAGTAATGTACATTTTACGTTGTTTGTTAGATAATTTGCAATTACATACAGGTTTTAAATTATAGAATGCATATTTTCAGATGTTTTATGGCTCAATCAGATGTAGGCTACAAGCTACATGCTAATTCTAAGTTCTTTTTTATTATTGTTGTTGTTTTTGTCAGTTTTGCTGCAGACATAAATACGCTATATTGCACTGCACAATATCTGTGTTGTTTTTTTTCATTTACGATATTTTATGATAATCGTCTGCTTGAAGGCCCAGAAAAAGTGCATTTTGTACAGTGAAAAGTGCATTACATTTTGAGGATTCATAACACACTGCAGTGATACCAGTGTTTCCCCTAGAAATTTTTCCAGCAGCGGTGCTGTTACGTGCCCGAGGTTGTTACCAAGCCGCGCGTGGTGGGGTCCGGGGGCATGCACCCTGGAAGATTTTTTTTTTAAAAAAAAAACCCTTAAACCATGACTTCTGGCAAGTTTTGTGGATAGAAATGGACATTTTAAGAAAAACAAATATGACATACCATCAACTGATTCAAGGCATGATTATTGCAGCACGTACCTTGAACTGCAGTCACAAACAGAAACCTTAATTTTATAATTTTAGACAGGATTATTCATGTTTTTCTTTTGTGTTCATTTTCAGCTTGGTAGAAATTGTTTAGGGGAAAAATGAAACAGCACAACCCAGAAAAAGATAATTTACAATTTATTGAAAATTTTATGTTAATGGGAAAGGCCACACCCAATCTGTGAGCACTTAATTTTTCTGGGCTTTTCATAGAAGATCTCTAAGGCTCTTTGGTAATTGAATGATTGTGGGGGTATTTTTTGTTTTTGCAAGAAGTCTTATGCTCATCTAGCCTGCATTTATTTAATTAAAAAAAAAAAAACAGAAAAAAACAGTAGCCTAATATTGTGAAATATTATTACATGATGTTCTTTTTAACTTTTTATTAATCAAAGAATCTTTGAAAAAAAAAGAAAAGAGCATCACATATCATATTAGAATGATTTCTGAAGGACACCAACAAGTTTAGTAGACTCATCTGAAAAATTAAATATGATTTAACGTTAACTATCAGGACTATGAGCAGTAGGTGATACTTCCTCGTCCTCATGGAGAGCGCAGTTCGTACCGCTTTCTCCTTTCCACAAGCGCTTGCTCTCCCTTGGCGTCTGTCGTTGCTATGCAACCATGAACAGAGGCGCGCTTGGGAAAAAGAGCGCGCCGTCCGCATTTGAAATAATGAATTTGCACGCGCAAAAAACGCGCTATGTGAACGGCCCCTTATGGCAACGTGACATTAGCCTAATCGAAAATATTTCCATATGTGGCTCTTTCCTCCTTGTTTACAAGTGGATTCAGAGCCACCGCATGCAGCGCCGCCGGTCGCCATGTCTCAGTGTTTTTAGGTGTGTACGTGAATGAAGAGAATGTCGTGATATTACTGATCATGGAAAGATTTTACAGCGGCGCTGCGCCGCTGCTGAATACATTGTAGGGGAAACACTGGATACTGGTGATGTATTTAAGTGTCATCTTTATGTGTAAACACTGTCATTCATAGATCAGTCTCTTCCACTGAAAACACAGGGGGGACCGTTTTACCTGGAGGTCCAGAAAAAGTTGTTCCCCCCTGTATATTACATTTTGAGGATTCATAACACAGTGACGCTGGTGATGTATTGAACGCTTTTAATTAAACAAAAACACAAAACCTACACACTTTACACACTTTCAACAACATACACACTTTCGAAAACTCACAATTCAGCTTTGTCGCAATGAAGAGAAAGGAACAAAAAGCGAAAGCTGGTTACTGAGATTTATTGCTCAGTGACATAAGGCAGTCTGCCATTCACCGGCCATCTTGGCGGATGCAGAACTAGAGAAACTAAATTAACTAAACTAAAATGGCCTGGCAGCAACTAGGCGGAGTGTAAGAGGTATGCTGTTGACAGGAGACACTTAGGGAGATATGAGCGCAGACTCAGCAGCACAGAGAAGCAGTCTTGCAGGCAGCTTCACTGGGCAGAGCTCACGCTGGACACACAAGACAGGAAAGGACAGGACTAGGCTAGACTGGACAAGGTGGGTAAATCACAAAGTAGAGCGTCTGTAAATAGCATGCACGGTCAAACAATAAACTGACAAAGAGGTGAAAAGCAGAGACTTAAATAGCATAGAGATCATAGCAAAGGATCAACAGGTGTAATTTTCTTGAGCGCAAGTGCAGAGGATGAACACTGATTGCGATAGTTTACAGTTGTGCCAGAGAGCATGTGCAGGATAGAGAGCCTAAACAAGATAAGGAAAAATCTTGGTTTATAATTCATCTTGGTCTATGTAGTGCAAGCTGGGCAATAATAATCTGCCTTTGCTGGTGGGTTGCCAACACATGACTGGTGGTACCACCTGTCACATCCATCACAGGCAATCTGAATGATCATACAATATAATGTTACAAAATAAATGTATTTCAACATTAGATTAGATTCATCTGTTACAACTATTTTAAAAAAATAATTAAACTAAAAACTAATTTAAAAAAAAGTCCCATTACCCAAGCAGGTGTCAAGACTGGGTCACTTGGGTTGTCTTCTCCACAGAAGCTACAGAGATTACTCAAATCTACAAAAGTGTACAGAGTGTCAATAACATTTAGAAACTGGATTAATCATAAAGCAATCAGCCATAGAATTAAAACCACAGACAGGTGAAGTGAATAACATTATCTTGCTACAGTGGCACATGTCAGGGGTGTGGTATATAAGTAAGCAGGTGAACGGTCAGTTCTCAATGTTGATGTGTTGGAAACAGAAAAGAATGAGCAAATCCGAGTATCACAATGCTAACATTATATTCAAAAGTATACTTACTCATTGTAATAGCATTAACTGTTTATGTCCAGTTTTGCCGGTGTTCCTTAGTTTTTAATTGAATGGCATACCTGTTGTTGTTCTAGTTAATTTACTCTACCTGTGTATTTAAGCCCTTAGTATCCTTTGTGCAGTTGCTCTGTTGATTTTTCACCTGCATATTTTTCCTATTCTTACTAAAAAGACTTGGAATTTATTCTGATTTGTGCGTTTTACTATACCGAAACACTAGAATTACATAAGTTTCTGCATTAGTTGCCCATGCCCTCTTTAATTAAATCATAATAATATTAAAAACACAATGTGCTTAAACATAAAGAATAATGATATTTGTAATGCACTGTTTAAATACTCATTGGAAACTGAACCTTTTCGCATTTTGTTAATGTAATCCTGTTTACCAGCATTTAGCTGATTCCTGCATAAGGTTCACTGGCAAGTTTTTTCTTAAAAGGTTTACTGCCTTTTCTGTGTTTGTGAAGGCAATTGGCTGGTCTGTCAGGATTTTTTCTGCAAACTAAAAAGTATTTCAAATAAACATAACTAAACACACTTATTACAATCTAACACTCTATTTTATGCTTACCTTACATACAAAAACACCACAAAATTTGCCGTCACGTTGCACAGGGTGATGAACTGTGTCACACGTCCACCATGACACTTTGCAGCCTTTACTCTTCATAAAGGCTCTACAAAGAAAATTAATAAATATTTATGTAACAGTCCCATTGTACCCATAAGAAAGATACTAAATATTCTTTGAATTTGTTACCTAGTGGTTTCCAGGCACTTATGTAGTTTGTGTGATGATTCTCCCATGGGATCCAAAAAAATTGTTCTTTTTTGGGATGGATAAATGGCCTAAAAATTAAAGAAATCACAACCTGTATATTAGTTGCTACATATTCAAAATAACTTTCAAAACTGTTGCTTTTATTTCACAAATGATTGACAAACAATAAGGTGCAATGACCACATATTTCCAATAGAGGTCCATATAGGACTTTTTCACTTCATTTTTCTTGATGCTTCAACTTCTCCTCACAACTTTATGATATATATTTTGTGAATAAATATATTTAAACATTCTGAAATACATAAAAAAAATCTATTTTTGTCAAAGTTAGATTTTTTGTTGTTGTCTGATATATTATGAATTATCTGCTTTTGCAAATTATTATACAAACATTTGCAGAAACATTACAAGTCACATTTTCCCTCTTTTTCTCTCTGTATGTGTGTGTGTGTGTGTATGTGTGTGTGTGTGTATGAGATGGAAAGTTCGTTCCAGTTTTTATTTATGCTCTAGGACCAGTCCTTGGTTTATATGTAGAAATTTTCAGATTTATAATGCATTTACTTTTATTTTTTTGACAAACAAAATGAAAAAAATGTCCCATTCATTTTCAATTGGGGTCATTTGGACCCCTAAGTAAAAAAAAAATGTACACACCTTTAGAACAACCAAATCAAGCCCAGTTTTTTGTGCATATTTAGATAGATTATTTAGGAAAAGTCACAGAGTTTTATGCCCCTGAGACTTAAATACATATATGTGAAGTGGATTTTTCTTGGAAAGGGTGTAACAACTCCGCCCTTTACTGCTCTTCCTTTTTTTTTTCTTTTTTTTTTTTAAGCGGAGGTGTCACTAAAAACGCACAAGGGGATCTTTAGAATAAAAGCAATAATCATGAATATAACAACCTTCAAAAGTGATACATACCCCATGCTATCTTAAACAGATAAACATGCCCAAGAACAGGTGTATGGGAATTAATAAGGCACACAGCAATAAACTAATATTCAGGCGGCGCTGAACAACATTCAACAAAAGACGCACCAACCAGTTCAATTGACTGACGCGCTTAGCGCAGTATATTACAAAGGACTCAATTATCCAGTGCACCCTCACAATTTTCCCCTTTCAGCTGTCCCAGTCCACAAAATTAAACCAAAAGAAAACGTCCAGGGTGACTCAAGAGTACGCTCCAGACTTTCCAACCAGAAAGCAGTTAGTCCGTGAGAATAATCCACTGTTCGGACTTGACGGAAAAACGTAATCCAGACAAAAAAAAGGAAAAAAGTAGAGCGCTGATCCAGTGGTATACCACTCCAAAAAAATACAAAAATAGGACTGATCTCACCAGATCCGGAGATCGTCGGGCAATGTTACTCACGCAGTTCAGAATTTTGAGTCAAGGCTCGTCCTCTTGTCGAAGACGCGCACGCGAGTAAACAATCCAGGTGAGTTAATAATTTTCTGTCCTTCTCGCTCGCATTAAAGCCGTGCCTTAACGTCTCGTTTGAAAAATACTATCAAAACCCTAAGGACACAAAGCTTTAACTATCTATAGCTGCAGCAAACAATGCTGGCGCCATGTCTTCAAAACCCTCTCTTTTTTTTTTTTACTGATTCTCACCTGGTCCTTAAGTAAGCTTAGGCGCGCCTTAATAGAAATTAAGGGCGACCGAGGCCTTAAAGAGATATCCCCCCTTCTTACCAAAATACACAGTGGAAACTAAATATACACAGGAATATTACACAGGAATACATACGAGTATCATTCATCATACATAAACATGATACATAACCAATGTAATGCATTCTAAACCACCACAAGAGCTTGTTTCAAAGGAACACTTAAATTAATGTGACGATGTCACAGATCCCCCCCCCCCCCCCCCCAGCCGGAGGTACCGGAGGCTGAACCCCGAAGTAGGGCTTCAGATTGACCACATTAACAGTGTCCATCTTTTTATTTTGGTCATTCCACTGTACATGGTAGTTAATGGGGCCTAGTTTTCTCATCACAGTAGCTGGTCCCGACCACTTGGGCGCAAGCTTCGATGAGAAGTTTTCTGATGCTTTAGAGAGCGGGTGAGTACGGACCCAGACCAGGTCTCCCGACATGAGATGTGCACCTCTCCTGTGGGTATTGTAATACCTGGCTTGTCTGGACTGACACCCCTTCACTCTCTTCTTGACTTGATCATACATTTGTTTCTGTCTTTCCAGTAGGGTATATGGTGACTGTTGCGGAGTAGGAGGGGAACTAATGAGTCTCTCCAGTGGGCCTTTTAGGGACCTTCCGAGAGCCAGCTCTGCCGGTGTTCGGCCCGTGGTCTCATGATATGCAGCATTGATGGCGAAACGGAACTCCTTGATCCACTGATCCCAGTTCTTATGTTGGTTCCCCACATACGACGCAATCATCGTCTTAATGGACCGATTGGACCGCTCAGTGAGGTTGGCTTGCGGGTGGTAACTGGTTGTAAATTTCTGCATCACTCCCCAGGTCTTACAGAGGTTAGTCATTTCATGGCCAGTGAACTGCGGCCCCCGGTCAGACACCAACTCCCGTGGAACACCAAAGCGGGTGAAGATTTCATCTTTCAAAATTGACACAATACGATGTGCCTTGCCATCTTTTAAAGGAAACATCTCCACCCATTTTGTGAAATAATCCACAAGTACGAGAAGGAAAGTGTTACCCTTTTTACTGCGGGGAAAGGGCCCCATGAGGTCCACCCCCAGCTTTTCCCAGGGATCTTCCACAGGAGTAGGTTGCATGAGGCCAGCTGGCTTTTGATTTTCAGCCTTGTAGACCTGGCAGATGGCACAAACCTTGACGTGGGTCAAAACATCCTTTCGAATAGATGGCCACCAGGCTACCTCAAGGATCCTCAGGAGTGTTTTAAGCCTGCCCAGATGCCCGCTCATAGGATGATCGTGAAAATAGGCCAAAAAGACAGGCACAAGAGACTTTGGAACGACCAGCTGATATTTATCTCCCCTTTCCTTCACAGGAGACCGTCGATACAGGAGGCATTGCAGCTTCGTGAAGCATATCCGGTCACGTATACTAAGAGCGTCCGCCCCTTTGGCCAGGTCAGTGACCTCTGAATCTTGTTCCTGGGCTTCCCTTATTTCAAATAGGGAGGAAGGCAGATCAGAAGAAGCATAGGCACTCGCTGCAGCATAGACGGCAGCTGACGACGGAGATATAACCGCTCGGGACAGGGCATCAGGCACGATGTTATGGAGTCCTTTCCTGTACTGGAGTCTAAACTGAAACTGTTGGAGCCGCAGGATCCAGCGGGTCAGACGAGAGGAGGTTTTAGGACAATTGAAGGCCCAGGTCAAGGCAGAATGGTCAGTATATATGGTGAACTCAACCCCCTCAAGATAGTGCCTCCACTTTTCAACTGCCCAAACAACTGCAAGACACTCCTTTTCACAGGTGGAGTAATTGCACTCTGCACCTCGCACTCCCCTGGATGCATAAGCGATCACCTTCTCCCCTTCAGCTGTTTTCTGCACTAGCACAGCCCCCAAACCCACATCACTGGCGTCTGTGTGGATTTCAAATGGCAGAGATGTATCAGGCTGCATGAGGATAGGTGCGTCCACCAGCGCCCTCTTCAACTGATCAAAACTCTGCTGACATTCCTCTGACCAGACCCACTCCACGGTTTTCCTCTTCAGACGATTCAAGGGGGCAGCCAGGTCTGCAAAATGGTTGATAAACTTGTGGTACCACCCGACAAGACCTAAGAAACGCTGGAGGGTCTTGATATTAGTGGGCTTGGGATATGTCATCACTGCCCGTGTCTTTTCTGGATCCACCTGCACGCCCTTGTCTGAGACTACGTGACCCAAGAACCTCAGCTCCTGCCGGAACAAGGAACACTTCTTAAGATTAAGTGTTAGTCCAGCCTTATGGAGCTTCCCTAGGACAGCGTGCAAATCCTGAAGATGTTGTTCATGCGTGGGTGAAAAAACTATCACATCATCGATGTATACACAGCAGATTTTCCCTCTAAGCTCCCCCAGGACCTTCTCCATCAAACGCTGAAAAGTGGCTACCGCATTCCTGAGCCCAAAAGGCATACACCTAAACTGGTAGAGGCCCATGGGTGTTATCACGGCCGTCTTGGCCTTACTATCTTCGGACATGGCGACCTGCCAATATCCAGACTTCAGGTCAAGAGTGCTGAAGAATACTGCTCCATGCATAGACTCTAGTAACTCGTGGATAATAGGCATAGGGTAGGCATCTGGATGGGTTTTCGTATTGAGGCGCCTAAAATCCACACAACATCGAATGGACTCATCTGGCTTCTTAACTAAGACCACCGGAGCACCCCAGACAGACTGTGAAGGCTCAATAATGCCATCCTTGAGCATCTGCTCCACATGATCAGCAATGATCTGCCGCTTGAAGGGCGAAACCCTGTATGCCCTGCAGCGGACAGGCACCTCATCAGTGGTCAAGATCCGGTGTTCCTCAACCCTGGTCTTGCCCAGTGTCCCTGAGCATACCCTTGGCCATGCCCGGAACAGTTCCCTGACCTCTGAAGGATAGTCTAGAAAACCAGGAGGCCCCTCTCCCACTGACGACAATGGACCCAAAAAACCCGGGCACGGCACAGCTACATATAGACTGGCCCTGGAACAAGCTTCAGGCTCCTGCCTCAATGTTCCCTCGAGCGGGTGAGACAGAAAGGGATGGAAAGTAATGCCCCTGGGTCCTTTCACCCCATAGGTCTGGTCTCCAATATTAATGATGGTAGAAGTTTTCCTGAGGAAGTCCAAACCAAGGATGATAGGGAAAGCCAGGTGGTTGTCAGCCATAACGAATATCTCCATCGACCATATCACCTCATGCCAGATGAACAAAATCTGTGTTTTCCCCACAGCACCATAAGTCTTTCCATCGGCCAAGGCAAAGCTTTGGTTGTCACTCGGTGTCAATCGCTCACCTTCACGAGCCAGCTCCAACCAAAGACTCTGCCGCATAAGGGAGTAGGTGCATCCAGTATCGAACACAGCATGGCACTGCTTTCCCCTCACTCCTACTGGGACATGTAGGAGCACCATTGGAGACTTCCGGAGTAAACCACAGGAGGTCTGATGGCTTGACTACATGAAGCATCTAATGGAGATGAAAGGCTGGCGTTTGATATAAAAGGCTGTATAGGTGGCTGGGAAAATGCTCCAGTGAATGTTGACTGAAGCTGAGCACCTACCACACTATGAACTGGCTGGCATGGAATGAGCCCTTGAGCATGAAGATTCGAGGACTGCACAGTACTGTCAGAACTAGCCGCCAGGTCAAGCGTGGTCACGCTGTTGATCACGGGAGGAGTGATTCTACTGATAGACGGGCTCGTAACCTGTACTCCCCTACTCAAAGGGGCACCTGTTTGTGGAAAAGCACCGGAGGAATCGTGAGCAGGAGTAGAGCGGCTATGCGGTGGATGAATAGTAGCACCTGTACGTGGAAGAGGCCTAGGGAAAGTAACCAGGCTGGCTCGCTTCAGCCGATCATGTTCTGCTTTCCACTTTTCATCACGTCTCTTTAAGCACTCCACTAATTTTCCTTCAAACTGTCTCAGTGTTGACATCATGCGTTGCTCAAGCGCCTCAACACTTGTATCAACATAACTCCGTATACCCACTTCTCTGTTCAATGCACTATCCACAGAATCTCTAAAGTCAGTCTCAAGTGTATTTAATCTGTCCATAACTGACCCTAAATCAGTAGTGATGGTAGTGAGAGCAGGAAGTGTGAGATAAGATGTATCTCCCTCATTTCCAAAGCCTTGTTCATTCTCTTCTTGGTCTGATAGGTAAAGTGAACTAATCAGCGATGTTATCTCCCCCACAGGATTTCTCCTAGTGACCCATGCATCTCCCCTTGCTTCATGGTACTGTTCACTAGGCCCAAGCCCTGATGTAGGTGTAGAAGCCCGGGTGCCATGCTCAGATATTTCCTCCGGGAATTCACCAAGGTCCACCAGGGGTGCAACACTTGTTTCTATCATGTCTGTCATTTTTTTTTTTTTTAAACAGTGCTTACTGCAATACAAAACAGAGCAAAGTATGTATAATGGTTGCTTAGTGGATGTATTCAGCAGGGTCCCAGATATAATCCCCAAATAACAGCCACCAATATTCACATCACTATCTTAACAACACAGCAAAATCACCAAAATTGCATTCTGTCCCCGTACGGGCCACCATCTGTAACAATTTCGCCCTTTACTGCTCTTCCTTTTTTTTTTCTTTTTTTTTTTTAAGCGGAGGTGTCACTAAAAACGCACAAGGGGATCTTTAGAATAAAAGCAATAATCATGAATATAACAACCTTCAAAAGTGATACATACCCCATGCCATCTTAAACAGATAAACATGCCCAAGAACAGGTGTATGGGAATTAATAAGGCACACAGCAATAAACTAATATTCAGGCGGCGCTGAACAACATTCAACAAAAGACGCATCAACCAGTTCAATTGACTGACGCGCTTAGCGCAGTATATTACAAAGGACTCAATTATCCAGTGCACCCTCACAATTTTCCCCTTTCAGCTGTCCCAGTCCACAAAATTAAACCAAAAGAAAACGTCCAGGCTGACTCAAGAGTACGCTCCAGACTTTCCAACCAGAAAGCAGTTAGTCCGTGAGAATAATCCACTGTTCGGACTTGACGGAAAAACGTAATCCACACAAAAAAAAAGGAAAAAAGTAGAGCGCTGATCCAGTGGTATACCACTCCAAAAAAATACAAAAATAGGACTGATCTCACCAGATCCGGAGATCGTCGGGCAATGTTACTCACACAGTTCAGAATTTTGAGTCAAGGCTCGTCCTCTTGTCGAGTAAACAATCCAGGTGAGTTAATAATTTTCTGTCCTTCTCGCTCGCATTAAAGCCGTGCCTTAACGTCTCGTTTGAAAAATACTATCAAAACCCTAAGGACACAAAGCTTTAACTATCTATAGCTGCAGCAAACAATGCTGGCGCCATGTCTTCAAAACCCTCTCTTTTTTTTTGTTACTGATTCTCACCTGGTCCTTAAGTAAGCTTAGGCGCGCCTTAATAGAAATTAAGGGCGACCGAGGCCTTAAAGAGATATCCCCCCTTCTTACCAAAATACACAGTGGAAACTAAATATACACAGGAATATTACACAGGAATACATACGAGTATCATTCATCATACATAAACATGATACATAACCAATGTAATGCATTCTAAACCACCAGAAGTGCTTGTTTCAAAGGAACACTTAAATTAATGTGACGATGTCACAAGGGGCTGGATGGGTTGGTAGATCTGGGTTGGTTTGGGGACATTCTGAAGTAGAATGAATGATAGACCTGCAGATTGCACAAGAAAGGCTTCGAACGCCTAAGAAGACTCTGTTATATAGTTCGAGATCCAAGGCTCCCCAGTAAGGACACTGGTTCCAGTGGGTGACGCGGGCGGTGGATTTAGCTGAAAAGAGCTTATGGTATGTATGAAAATGACTACCTCCGAAATAGAGACTGAGCTCTTTACCTCCAGGTAAAACGGTTCCCCCTGTGTTCTCAGTGGAAGAGACTGATCTATGGATGACAGTGTATACCAGAGGTGGGAGTAAGTCACACATGTTCAAGTCACAAGTAAGTCTCAAGTCCCATACCATCAAGTCTCAAGCAAGTCTAAGTCGCATGTACACGCAACCAAGTCAAGTTAAGTCAAGTCAAGTCAATGGTTCACTTCAAACAAGTCAAGTCGAGTCCTGCTACGGGTCAAGTCAAGTCCAAGTCAAGTTACAATACCAAACAGAAAAAAAGTTTATATTGGCCTCAACCTAATTTATTTTTGATGACCTTGATTACCTTTCTTAAAAAGGCCATTACTAGTAATATGACTTCTGACTTAAATCTTTTACTTTTGCCGAGATTGATCGACGCACAGCCTACTACAGCATAGCAGCCAATCAGCATTCGCTGATCTACGTGCATGCGAACATCCCACCCACAGCGCTCAGTGTGAAGTTGAGAATTGATTCTGTCGGAGCGCTAACGCTGAACTTAGCCGTTGTAAATAACATTTAGTTTGTTCATTTCATGGGTGTTGTGCGTCAATGCAAAGTAAGTGTATTGTTTTTGATCTCTAGCAATCATATGTGCAATCCTAGACCTGTTTAATATTTAGTTTGCCGTTATAACGGGCATTAGCTTGTTGAGGTTAATTATAGGAATTGTCACGTCTTTGGAACGATGTTGCGCTGTATATATAGGATGTTATATATCTGCTTAGTTGTTTTTATTGATGTCATTATGTATATTTCATCGGTGTTTGGTGCATTTCAATTGTCAAAGACTGCGTTTGAGGTATTCTGAAGTTGTAAACAACTTAATGCATGTGCGTGGAACAAAGCCAGACAGAGCACCGCTGACAAACTATGTGATGCAGATAAAACTGTTTAGAGTTTAATTTAATGTATGACACAGCAAGTTTGTTTTTCTTTCTTTATTAATCTAATTTCTGTATTTTGTTCATACTCATCATGTATCGGTTTTAAAACATTTAATGTTATTATCATGTATGTTTACACTTGCCTACATTTTCTGTTTTTATAGAAAAACCACACCTAATTATACACCTTGATTAAGGACAACTGCTTTCTTATCGGAGTTGATGTGGTGACGAATAAACGGGTTATTCCCAAATATTGGACATCTACTGACCAGTCTCTTACCAGACACCCTGTGGCGGGTTTTCAACTTAACTGGCAATTTAAATAAATGGGATTGAGCTGTCATCAGCCAACTCATTTCTACAACCTTTCTTATACATTTATATCGTAATATTAATAATATTCGTATAATTTATTACAGCATGTATTTATGATTATCAAAATTTGGAATTATGATAATAATAACAATTATATGAAAAATGTTGAAGATAAAACATTTGAAGGTAAATTCACAAGTGTGATGCATTAATTATATTGGTTTTATAGTAAATGTCATATGTTTAACTTTGCTTATATATTTGTTTATGCAATATCACCCAGACATTAACTTTCCCATTAATAGCCCATATTTGACCCCTTAAATTGATTTCCAGGGGCATTTTTTTCTAACTATGTTATAACCATTTTTTTTCTATCCATGCATTTACACTGCAATTAAAAAACCATAAATAATGTTATGAGATTATTTAAATATAATCATTTTAATATAGAAAAAAATTAGATGCTAAAAAATTATAAATTCTATTTTTTTAATTATGAAAATAAAACCGCCAATAGGTGGCGCCAAATCAACGTCTTAATGTACGAGTCATAGAAGCATTCATTCAACTGATTCGTTCAAAGCGGCAGATTCAATCTGGAACTAAACAACTAGGTCACTCAATCACAAAAGCACTATGTTTCTGTGGCTTGTTTGAAAACTACTGTCATTGGAGAAATAGAGCAAAAACAGAGAATATTTACAATATTACGTTTAAAATTTCACAACACAATATTCACTCTTTGTTTACTGGACTGTTGTATAAATCATCATCACCTTTGCAATCGCGCCAATATTCTGGAAATATTTTTTAATATCATATGTTATAAAAATAACACATATAGGGACATTTTTTCTACAGCTTGAATTTTGGGTGCATATTCTGCTCACATTGCCCCCCAACCCCCTGATAACATCTGACCCCTGCTTCAAGAGAAACATAAAACACGACCAAACATCAATACAGTTTTCTATGCTGTTTTTCGTCATTGGAAAGAGCGAAATATTTGTCTTTAAAGCATGATTTGAAAGAAACAGTGGCAAATGTCAGCGTGAATTTATGCACGTTATACAAAAAATATGCCACCATTAATTATCATTTGAATCTATTGACAGCCTTAAAGCTACATTTGAAAACATAATATTGTATAAAGAGGCATGCTGTTTTGACCACTATTCTCTCTAGATTTAACGTTAGTCAAATTAACTATAACAAACAGGTTAAACAAGCCATATAGCTTACTTTTTAGACGTGGTGAATGAAGTTCGAGGTTGTGATGGTCGTGTCCGATTTCCCTTGCCAGTTATTATGCGTACAGCAAATCTTCTTGTATGAATGTGGTCAATTTCTAATGTTTAAAGCCAAAAAGAAACGAAGCTGGGAGATGTTTTTGTATTTAGCGCGCTCACCGCGCTGTATGTTTTTTCTGTGCTCTGTGCGTCATGCAATCGCGCTGAATCTGATGACTGGCGTAAATGGTTCCGTTGCTTTCATTTTGGTCATCAATATTGCGATGATTTATATAAAAATGTATATGAAGTCATTTTCGAGTCATAAAGTTCAAGTCAAGTCAAGTCTCGAGTCATTGGATCTCAAGTCAAAGTCAAGTCAAGTCATTTTCTTAATTTAGTCAAGCAAGTCATAAGTCCTTAAAGGGTTAGTTCACCCAAAAATGAAAATTAAGTCATTAATTACTCACCCCCATGCTGTACCAACCCCCTAAGACCTTCGTTCATCTTCGAAACACAAATGAAGATATGTTTGATTAACGTTAAATCTGAGAGGTGGATCACTGCTACATACTACATAGGCTGCCTAAGGGAATGAAACTTGACGGCCCAGAAAGTCATTAAAGAACATGTTTAAATATTCTATGTGCCTACAGTGGCTCAACTATAAGTTTATCAAGCGACGAGAATACTTTTTTCCGAAAAAAAACACATAAATAACGACTTTATTCGACTATTCCTTTTCTTCCTTGTGGGCCTGAGAGAGTTCAAGAGATTTACACGACGCATGCGCGAGATCGTGGAAATCTCTTGAACTCTCGTCTCAGAAAAAGACTTGCAAAACGCAAGTCTCTGAGTTTTTGCAGCCCCCTCTGGCGACAAGCGAAACTGCAACCAGAGTTGTGCACGCTCATGGACACGCACGCATGCACGAGCACGAGCTGTTCATAAATAAAGGAGCATCTGCCGCACAGATCTTTGGTGTACAGCCAAAATGTCTTCAGTGGTAATAAAGTTATAAATCTGCAAGTCATTTCAAATACATGGAAGGAAAGACATTTGAGTAAATTACTCTTATGTGTGAGGGGAAAAACGGGGGTAGTAGAAAACTTTGTTTATGTTTTTACTGTATCCACCTATGATTGTATTGTTATGAAAACACGTTCATGAACAATATAATTGATTACTTCGCAAAAGCTCAAAATAATAATCATACCATACACAGTTGGTCAACAACGTTCACTCAAATGTCTCAAGGTAATAAACAATCAAATGTCACCATGACGTTTTCATAAAAACCAAACAGGCTAATCCGCCGAAGACTTGCGGGGTTCAGTCTGTTATTGATCTGCTAAGTAGAATATTCCAATAACAATACATCCTTTTTCTGTTATAATTTACTCAAAATTTCTGTCTAATTATCGGTCATTTTTTCAGCATTTTATATCACACTCAAGAATCTTGAACTGAACGCTGATTTATTTAGTAGATATTTTGACGGGGACAGTACACACTGAAAAACATTAATGTGAAATGTGTCAATACTTTATTTAGTAAATAGTTAGTCTGCTGTCATGTGCAATGCTAACTAACAAGTCTTAGTAGGCACAGGTAAGCCTAAAAACAAGAACATGTGACTCGAGTCCCCCATCTCTGGTGTTTACACATAAAGATGACACTTAAATACATCACCAGTATCACTGCAGTGTGTTATTAATCCTCAAAATGTAATATACAGGGGGGAACCACTTTTTCTGGACCTCCTGGTAAAAAGAGATTGTTTACACATAAAGATGACACTTAAATACATCACCAGTATCACTGCAGTGTGTTATGAATCCTCAAAATGTAATGCACTTTTCACTTTTTACTGTACCAAATGCACTTTTTCTGGGCCTTAAAGCAGACGAGTATCATAAAATATTGTAAATGAGAAAAACAACACAGATATTGTGCAGTGCAATATAGTTTATTTATGTCTGCAGCAAAACTGACAAAAAAACGACACATACACACACACACAGTAACAGGGCTCTCAAGTTTTATCAAAAGTTTAGAGTGAGATTTAGGGGAGGAGCCACCCAAATATTTGCAGCAGCGGTCCCTTACCCAACCAAATTCGCTTCAATTTTTGCTAGCAGTTTAATTTTGCCTATTGTTCATAATTGACCAGCACAAATGGAAATTATAACAATTGTTAAATCTGATAATAAGACAAATTCATCCAAATAAAATGAATAGTTATATTTAAAAAATACAAATTTATTGAAAAATAAAAATAAATTTGACCCCAAACAAGCCAAATGAACATCAGTGCTCAATGTGCATAACATTGTGTCATAACAACTTGCCCTGAGCATGTATGTCAAGACCCAAACCGGTCACCTTTACATGGGTCATCAGATGCCCATTTTCCACAAGTTGGTATGATTCTTTTGGGTCTTCATGTAAAGTTTGTAACATACTTTGGTTAAAATTTCTCAATGGTTGTGTAAAACAACACCCTTTTTACCTGTTCAAAAACAGCTCTGTTCACAGTGACCCTTTCGGTGCATGTCTCTTTAAATGATAATGAGCAACAACTTTTTGGCTTTTTGAGGATTAAAAAAAAGTGAATGGATTTTTTTCATTGCATGGTGATTGTGTCCACACACTGCAAAGACACATTTATTTGTAAATACCATATAAAAGTGTATTTTGCATCCGATGACCCCTTTAAAAGCAGTTGGAGAGTTTTTGAATGCATCAAAAATAATTTAACACGAATTTGGCTACACTCCTCAACATCAGCTCTCACTGTCTTTGATCACAGGCAAGATATATCGTCCAGGAATCGTAAAATCAAAATGCAAAAAATAAATAAAAAATAAATGAAGATGTCCGCAAACCGCATTCATCAGATCGTGCTCTTTCAACTTCCACTCCGTGTGTGCGCGTGTTGTCTAGTAACGAACGTGCTTGCAGCGGGAACACATAATCTACCCGGAAACAACTAATTCTAATTTCTGATTGGCTGGTAGCTAGGATTTAACTCTGTATAACTCGAGACAGATGTTATGAACTCGGCAGATAACTTCCCTCCGTTTGCCTGCGCCTCGTCCATTAATTGTATAGCGGGACAATTCCCTTACTCCTCAGCGTGAGAAATACAAGGTGTGGCGTGTGAGCGTGTGAACGGGTTGAAATGCGTGTGTCTCACGCCCAATGCGTGAGACTTGAGAGCCCTGCAGTAACAACAACAATAATAAAAAAGAACTTAGAATTAGCATGTAGCTTGTAGCCTACATCTGATTGAGCCATAAAACATCTGAAAATATGCATTCTATAATTTAAAACCTGTATGTAATTGCAAATTATCTAACAAACAACGTAAAATGTACATTACTGTGATGGAGAGTAAGTAAAAACACCGCGATGCACAATACACCCGTTAATCGGAGCTTGCGCGGAACCATGAGGTCATGATTTTCGTCTTGATGTTGCGCACGCGCACTGAAGGGGAACAGGGGAACTGAACTCTCCGGAACACCTGCAAGAGCACAAACAAATGGAGAAGAAATGTATTTTTAAGTGTATTTGAAAATAGTTTTTTATCAGAATATGAGCGATAAATAACAATACATCGGGCATCAAAATACATGTTTCGATCTGGTGTAGAAGCCTTCTTCTCCTGCGGTTCCTAATTCTTCTGGTAAGAAACTGGTGATGAGTTGTGATCAACTTTAGCAGGAGTACTGCGAATACCGCAACTGCGGCCAGCGCCATGTTTGCTCTCCTGATCACAACAGAAGTGACGTAGATTGTGACGTGTGCAAAACTGTCCCAATTCTGCTCTTCACAGCTTCAGTCCCTTGCGCACTTACACCGAAAGGTGCACTTTCAACACTGTCCATCTATATGAATATCAGATGATGTCACCAACGTCTCCTCACTGACGTCACTCACTCCTAAAACTTGTCTAAAGCCTTGCTGGTTAAACTAGTCATTCACGTGCTGATGCGCGGTTCTAACTTGCGCTTTTCTGAGCACATACACTCGAAGCGCACATGCACTAAGCCTGCAGCGCCTGGTTACTGATTTAAGTTATCTTTCTAGTCTTATTGCGCTAATACTGTCAATACACACAAGGTTTACATAAAGTTGGTTATGTATAAAGTGAAACAAACAGAGAAATATATAGGCCTATATATATATATATATATATATATATATATATATATATATATATATATATATATATCATTGAATGCCAGGATTGGTAGTTCGGTAGCAGCGGACAGAGGCTGGAAGTACGCATCAGGTATTGCATAAGGATCACACCCTAACGATGATATTTTTTGAAAGTAGCGTTTCTTTTCATGGCAATCGAGGTGCGAAATGTTGTCTTTCGTAGCCATTTACTGTATCTGTACGAAGCTGTAAATCGGAGCAAGCTAGATAATGCTTGTCATTACCATAGAAAGTACTCGGTACTCAAGATGGCGGCAGTCAACTGGAAAAAGAGGTCACGTGACTGATATTCATGTACAAACTTCCCTCGTCCACTTCACGAAGTGGAAGACACTTCAAAATGGTGGTAGGAATTCCCCCGAGGGGAAGTGCTTTAAAGAAAAGCAAACCGTTGGCCACGGGCCCAACAGACGGGCCCTCTTTTACTAAACAGGGTTGCATCTGAAATCGCATACTGTCCTACTATATAGTAGACGAAAAACAGTATGTGACAAAATAATTATGTCAGAATTCACATTAGGCCTACTCATAAAACAGTAGGCAAAAAGTACTGGATGACCAGTACTACCAGTACTGGATGACCGGATGACCTACCTATTTACCTACTATGGCTGCGTTCCAGTCCAAAATTGTCATGCCCTTCACTCGCTAACTTCCCTCCCTCTTTCACTCGGATGTAACGTTACGTCATTGCCCACTTCTGGTGGAAACTGCAATGGGCTGCATTCCAGTCCAATTTTAGACACGCACTTGCGAACTTCCTATGTTTTTTCCCATTTGTTTTATAAAAAATGTTGGATGACCATGGTCCCTGTGACGGGATAGAGAAATGAAGCCTCTCTTAAATCTTTGAAGCTTTTCTCTGATTGTTTCAGGAAAAGATTTGAAGCATCAAGAGTCGAAAACTATGGAAGCCCGTTTCCGCCATAGTTGAGAATTTTTTTTTTATCTAATTCATAATAATGAGAAAGTTTCTCATAATTATGACTTAGTATCTCATTATATTGAGAAAGTTTCTTATTATTTCATAATTATGAGAAACATTCTCGTAATAATGACTTGTGTATCTCATAATAATGAGAAATTTTCTCATAATAATGACGTAGCATCTCGTAATAATGAGAAACTTTCTCGTAATAATGACTTAACATCTCGTAATAATGAGAAACTTTCACGTAATAATGACTTAACATCTCATAATAATGAGAAACTTTCTCGTAATAATGACTTATTTTCTCGCACTTCTACGCAGAAGGGAGTGCCACGCTAGCAACATCCGCTGGTCAAAGCCGTGTAAATGCATCACAGCAAACATGGTACGATCTGCAAACCAGTTGTTTTCATTAAAGTCAGTGTGAACTAGGTGCAATCTGTAGTATCATAAAATAACATCAATTAAAATCATCAGTATCTTCCATACTTTTCCATACCCACGAAAAAGTGTGAAAGTGGAAAGCAGAAGCAGGACGGTTACCATGGTAACGAAGGACGCCTGCTTGTGCACACCGATGGTGTTACGTGAACTTACAAAACTATCAGATTAAAGTTGGATTACTACATTTATTCGTTAAGTTTAAGTGTAACATCTATCTTCATAAAATATATGGGTATATTTGTTAATATATCACGTATTTTGCGGATGCGTCTAGGATATTTGATGTGCAGGTTCATCTGAAGATATCAATACGATATCAATTAAGATGTTTATGACTTCTTAATATGACTTCCTAATTAAACGAGACATTTACACATAAGTGGGCTGTGGGCAGGGGAATGGGGAAAACGCAAGGTCTTGAGACGTGTTTTTAAAAGCTGAACTTCTTTTCAATTGAGCGCCGCGTTTTTAGAACACTGAACCCTTCTGTGTTGCTGTTTGTTCATACACAAAAATACAAATGAATATTACAAATGCATAAAAGACTATCTAGTATGGAAGCCCGTCTTATATACTGATAATTTATCATTAATGTTATTCACTGCAGAGCGTGCCATGTTTGCTGTGATGCATTTACACGCTTTGACCAGCGGATGTCGCTAGCGTGGCACTCCCTTCTGCTCCACGGCTTTGCGCATGCGTAGAAGTGCGAGAAAATAAGTCATTATTTCGAGAAAGTTTCTCATTATTACGAGATGTTAAGTCATTATTACTAGAAAGTTTCTCGTTATTACGAGATGCTAAGTCATTATTATGAGAAAGTTTCTCATTATTACGAGATGATTAAGTCATTATTATGAGAAAGTTTCTCATTATTATGAGATGTTAAGTCATTATTATGAGAAAGTTTCTCGTTATTATGAGATGTTAAGTCATTATTACGAGAAGGTTTCTCATTATTACGAGATGTTAAGTCATTATTACGAGAAAGTTTCTCATTATTACGAGATGCTAAGTCATTATTATGAGAAAGTTTCTCATTATTACGAGATGATAAAGTCATTATTTCTCAACACACTTTCTCAATATAATGAGATACTAAGTCATAATTATGAGAAACTTTCTCAATATAATGAGATACTAAGTCATAATTATGAGAAACTTTCTCAATATGAGATACTAAGTCATAATTATGAGAAACTTTCTCATTATTATGACTTAGATAAAAAAAAAAAAATTCTCAACTATGGCGGAAACGGGCTTCCATAGAAGTGCCATCTTGTGGCAGGTAAAATGTATCTCAGCCATAAACTGAGCAGGAGAGCACAGCTCCATGGTTTTTAGCCTACTGTTTACATGGCAGAATCTGATAAGATCATGTAATATAGGCTTATATAAAAAATGTTAGTAAATGGACTTGAACCATAAACCCTAAAAATTCTGATACTCCAAGTGAAGGATTCACGTGACTGGAAAGAAAGTGCATGCAGAGAATTTACCCTTCACTAAGCCCAGCCCTCCCTTGTTACTGTTGCTAAGCCTGTCAAGCTTTCGCACCTGGCTCATCTATTACAGTGTGTATGCACCGGTGTCAGACATTCCCAATGAGATAATTAGTAATTTTTGGCGAACATGTGAAATATCTGAGAGAGCAAGACAAAAGGGACTGCAGTATGCATTCGAGGGATATATCCACGACATAATATGCAACCGATTAGCAAATAATTTCATAAAAATTTAAGCTAAAGCCTATAGTCGCAGCAGCAGCCGCCCCATACGCTGACCATTCAAATGGGAAACACACAAATTGAGGAACAGCTATGTTCGTGCACAGCAGGGTAAGTGAAATGTGAAAATAATCTAATAATTATAAATCAAACAGTTTATCCATAAATCTTGTGGAATAACACACTAACACCGGGAGAGTCACGATCGGATTGGGTTAAAGTTACGCAGTCAGGGGTAGTAGGCCGTCGATTAACAAAATGCTGAAATATATTTTAAAGTATGTCAGTGAGCCTCCGTCTTTAATCGTCTTATTTTACATTGAAACAAATGCATTGTGAACAAAGAACCGTCATTATTCCCAACTTCCTAGCAATAGGTGTATTTGTTAATCCTGTCGACATTTAGTTGTGAATGGGGTCTCCCACACTGCTTGATCCACGCACATCATTTCTCCCCTTGGCTTTTAGATTTTCGGGAAGGAAAAAAAATCCACTCCCCTGTCCAAACTTTAAGATCAGATTAACGTTAGCACAATCCATACGTACAATGCTTCGCCATGTTTCCCTCGCTCGACAGCTTGCCAGACCTCCCGCGCCTAGTTACTGTTGCTAAGACACTATTGGCCAGTAGCGGTTTTCGGGCGTGGCTTAGCGAAGGGTCAATTTCTAATAGAAGAGAACTGGCAGTGTCAGGTTACTTCCGGTTTCTGGACTGGCTGCAGTAACAGGTCTCTGTCCATGCGGGGGCGCTCGCAGGCGAGTGCAGAATGAATGGGAGTCTAAGGGGTTTCACCCCCAGAAATCCACTTTTCTCAGGATGTAATTTTTTGTCAAGTAATTTGAAAGTTGAATTCAAAAGGGGGAGCTAAGATAATACACTCAGCTGAAAATTGCATTTTTAAGTTCACTTATCTGTTCTAAAAATCCGTTCAAAAATGTGATGACGTCACATAATAGCAGAATGCTAGCGTGTTCCGGCCAACAACGACCTAAGTACTCGTTCATTCGACTTTTGGGCTATAATCTATATTGAACTTGCGGAATCAACAATAAAATCTTTGTTGATTCAACGACAAGCAGGAGAAAGGGATACATTTAGCCATACATTTAGCGATATATTCGATTTTGTTGGGGGGGTAGGTAGGGGGATGTTCGATTTTGTTGGGGGGGTGTATGTTCAGTTTTGTTGAGGGGGGGTAGTGTTGACGTGGAGGCCGGGCGACACGGCCTGTGTGTGTGTGTGTGTGTGTGTGTGTGTGTGTATATACGTGCTAGCGTACAGGCAGGTGAGCCTGCGAAATGATTCTGGGTCAGAGAGAGAAGCGGTAGGATTTGTGTTTGGACGAACGGCTGAAAACTCTGAAATTATCGTACATTATGGGATTTTTTTCATTATTGACCGTACATCGTACAGGGGTCTAGCCTAGAAATCTAGACGCACCCTAGCGGCAGCGAAAATTATTTCGCAGCCAGTGTGGTCTAGCAACTCTCCATAGGCTTTTGAGCTGGAAAAACCAAAAACTGGTCGGGGCAATCACATCGTGTATAGAGTCGGCGGGCGGGCTTAACACAATGACGGCACAGTTCATGACGTTCCGCGTGATTTCCATAGGTGATTTCCCTGCTACTTGAAAACAATGAAGATGCAGCGGTCTTTCGAATCGGCTTTGGCCGCGACTCTGGAGGACTTGGAGTTAAGAGAACGTCACTCTTAATATATCAATTAGCTCCGCTGGTGGAAAAACTCATGGGACTCACTCATCCACAACCGTTCGTTGCTCTGGTTGGTTGTAGTGCTATCCTATTGCGTGCAGAGGGATTTTGAAAGGTAACCGTTTATCCCGCCCCTCGGATTGAGGCATGTCAATGGAGAGTTCCCAGACCTAACATCTTGATGTAGGTCTGGCATGCCAGGCTAACAGGGGTCAAAATTATCGTACAAATACGATAATTATCGTACATCTGGCAACACTGATAGAGATATAACCGATCGGGAGTTGTCGCGTGCAGGTGCTGAAAACGTAGTGACGCTCGTGCTGTGTTTGCCACTGCTAAAGTGAAATAAATGTATTTATTCTGTCCTCTGCGTGCGTGTGCGTTGGGCATGCATATACAGATAGTTAAACACTATATAACGTGATGAAGAGGCTTCAATGACCACTCAGAGGATGTCAATTATCTTCTTTACTTGAGTGCAATCATGTTGTTTCTCTCAATGTTACATTATTTTGTGAAACTGAAAAGAAATACAAAAATGCTTATTTAAATACAATTACTACTTACACAATATTTACATTAACATCGTTATCACAGTAATTGTTACGAGATCACATGGCGATCTTTTGAAATGTCCGTACAAAGCACGTGGAACCGCTAACGTGCGTCTAATATACCCATCTTAATAAGATACAGACACAAAGAATATAACATTACAATTATATGAAATAAACTTACAAGCAAAGCTTCTCTGGGGCTTTACACAACAACACTGGAATCCGGAGTAAACAGCACGCGATTTCTCTGCTGCGCAGAACTGGAAAATGGCTACTGAGGTTTGCGTGATTGTCGCGATGAAGCATAACAAATAAAGTTTTCTCAATGGTAGTTTAACTAAATCTATAGCAAACAGTCCATCTAGTGGGGAAGAATGGCTAACTTTAGACATGACATAATAGTATTATTTGCCAAATGCGTATTTAGCTGGTTCAAAAAGTATAAAATGTAATGAACTCCAGGGAATTTTGAGGGGCAGTTGCTCTGACCTGAAAAAAAAAAAAAAAAAAAAAAAAAAAAACTCACGCGCTATATGAAGGACTGAGAATAACAGGGTCTTTATTAAAATATTTATACACAAAGAAGTAAAAAACTGAAATACAGCACTCAATCACCTTAACTACTACAAATAATAACACAGTAAAACATACTTGAATCATGAAAATCCCTACATCAATATCCTATCAAGTCACTGATAGGTTTCTCCAAATTTACAGGTTTATGATATACAACTTTGTAAACAGTATACAAAATGTATTAACAATATTTTTAAATGTCACCAAAATACACATGAGAAAAGGAGTTCCTCATATTATTGTTTATTGTTTTTAAATTATTATTATTATTTTTTATTATTTTTTTTAAATTTGAAAAGAAATAATCTGGATTGAATTGACAGATGGGGAAAAACTCGCTTCTAATAATAATAATAATTAAAAAAAAACGCTTAGATTTCGGGAAAAAATACAATCCTTTTTTAACCTTTTTGCTTCCCGTACATTCAGTTGTGCTTCTTGCTGGTATGTTCTGGTATATATGGTTACTGGGCAACTACGCATGATTTGTAGTATGATTGACAGGCGCATATAGCGGTGACGGGTCGAGTGACAGCTGCCAATAGCAGTGATGGGTAGAGAGATCATAGACATTAAAGAAATGGACACAGTGACCCCATTGATTTCAACAGAGAAAACTGAAGCCCGATTACTGCACTTCTTCCTGATGCCTGAGCGACAGAACAGGCTCAAACTGAGCTTGACGACAGTCTGACAGTTGTAAATCTTCTAGTAGCTGTGCCAAAACAAATCTGAATCACCTAATTCCTCAAAAACGCTGTTGAAATATTTTGTCCCGTTGCTTTTGTGGACTCTCTATCTATGGGCTTCTCCCTTGACTTTATTTCTCCATGTCCCCCTGATTGCCTCATAGACAGTAAAAGATTGCCTGCGAGCTTCTCCTCCTGTCTATACGGTAATTTCTCTAAAGTGCTACAGAAAGTCGCATGGTTATGATATGACGCAATCGTTAGCCTATTTTTACAAAAACAGCTTCTACGGGGCCATAACGTAAGATACCAAGTAATGGAGCCTTTCATACATTGTCGTGTTTCTTTAGAAATAAATAATGGACAAATTAAGTCTTTGGACGCCTCAGATTTAAAGTTATTAGCTTTCAAAGTGACGCCAAAATGAATGGGAGTCAATGGAATGCTAACAGCAGGTGAAGTTCTGCTAAAATGGCGGCCCCCAGGAGGCTTCAGTTTCCGGCTGACGGATTACCCCCTTGGGAGTGACGGGTCTCGGTGGCAGCTGCCTCTGCCACGGAAAGATTTTACCCGTACTGCTTTCGGTGCCCGAATGGAAGTGAATGAGGCTTTGTGATTTTTTATTTGTTTATCTAGGCCTACGTGAAATTCTGCATCCATTGTACGATTAATTTATTTTTTTCCCCTCGGAAGGGCAACGTGAGTCGAGAAGGGCATATGGGCAGTTGCCCGGGCAACCTGAGCAACCCCCCTGTGCACGTCCCTGATGAACTCCATCAAAACTTATTTTTTATTTGTGTTCTGAAAGTTACAATGTACATAATTAATTCTATTGGGAACCATTCATGCAGAATGTTTTATAAGGGACACATATTGGTGACGCACATGATAACTCTGTAGCGACAATGAGTCTTACATTAAATTAGCTCAAATTATATATAGGGAATTTAATAATTAATCATGAATGATTAATATATTGCATATTACAGTTAAATTATCGAAGCTGAAAATAGATCGATTGTATATATGAATGATCACCATAATGGGTTATGGTTCGTCATTAATATATCAATAGTCTTATTACAGATCGATTATATGAGATAACCTTAAATGGAATTAATTTAGTTATCGAACAATCTGTTTGTCCAGCAAACGGCCGTAAGATTAACTTATCAATTTTCAACAAAAATTATCTCTTTCTTATAATTCCAAAAAAGCTATTTTCTGGCCATGAAAAATCACCTTCTTGTTATTATAAAATTTAGGTTACTGAAATAGTAACGAATAGTAAAGCTTTGTAGCTAAAGGGTCGAACACTTCATTGACTTTGTAAAAATGAGCACTTTAGACAATTAGCAATCAAGAATATAATGGTTTTAATAAAAAGAAACTACGGATACAGAATTCTACATTTAAACCCGGGATACATGTATGTACAATAAACAGTAAAACTAACGAGACAAACGAATAACAACGGGAGTGAGAGAGAGAGATTGAGTGAGAGAGAGAGAGTGAAATATATATAGGTCAAGGTCATCTTGAGCAATCGGCTTTTAACCCCCCCTTTCAGCTTTGAGTTTGTGGCTGAAAGGTACGGACCGGCTGGTTAGGGGAAACTTTGTGGTGTGCGTTTCCCCTTCCCGGTCATTCTGCAGTCTATAAGAGTGTTTCAGCTCTCTGTGAACAATGTCAAGTTCGTTTTTTTTAGATCGTGTCTCTGCTGAGTAAGCTCGTGGATTTCAGCTCGGGCTGCGTGCAAGTGGTTTTTGCAGGCCTTGGCTTTAGCGTCTCTTTCTTTTAGTTCAGTCTCTGCTCTTACAAGGAGAACTTCACCTTGTCGGAGTTTCTCGTTGAGTTCCTCTCTGGCGTTTCTCTCCGCTTGCTTTCTTTGGTCTGTGTCGAGACGAAGATCACACAGGGCCTTTTGAAGTCTTTCCGCTTCTTTCTGTAGCGCTGGATCTGTGTCGTCCTCTTTCTCGCCCTGGTTCTGGGTCTCGAGGAGGAGCTGATCAAGGCGACTCTGGGTTCGGGCCTGGTGCTTCCGGGCCTCCTCCGCTTGAAGCAGAAGCGCTGCTGCTTGTTGCTCCAGGTCGATGTTACTCCGTTCGCTGAGCCTTGCCTGGGGGACGAGGTTGTGTGCGATGCCTCCGACGATTCTGGCCCAGTCTTTTTAGTTGTAGCTCAGGGTTGGATCCAGGGCTATCAGCTTGTCCAGCTCGGTGTCCAGCTGCGTTTGGCTCAGATGCTGCAGGTCACTGGCGTCCTTGGGCAGGAAGGGGGTCGTCATGGCTCTCGACCATGACTGTAGGACAGGAACATACTGGCTCACTGTGGGCGAGAGGAACACAACATACACAAACAAAGAGACCAATGCAAGTCCGTTCTAAGCTTAACAAGCTATACTCATACGGGCTATGCCGTTCATGAGAATTTTGGGGCTAACTGATGTAAACAGTTAGCGAAGCCAATTGATTTGGGTCGACGAAGGACCCGAACTAGGGATTTGACAGGCAGTAGCCTAGCGGGTCACGTGATGACACCGGCTGCGTAATTGTCACTCTATTCTATTATTTAGCTTCCTTGGTGGCTCTCATAGGTTACTGTCTCTAAGTGAAATGAAAGAAACAAATCACAACAGAACACAGAGATAGAAGAGATCAGAGTGAAAGGAAACAATGAAAATGAATAGGTCTGAAATGAACTGGAATAAATACTAACACCGGAAGTGTTAGGGAGAATAAGGAGGCCTAAGCCGACTACCGCTGATAGGGTTTAAGATAGGGCCTACGGGTGAGTGGGGTTGTCGAGATAGCAACCTAAGAAAGTGTGGCTTGGAGAAGAGATGGGCCAAACACTTAAAATATCCGGGAGATATCTAGTATTTTGTGGCTCATAGTAGGTGGAATGGGTTTTTATTAAATTTAGTTTACCTGCGGTGAATTGAATCCACTCCGGTGAGAACCAGTGGCATGGTCAACCTCCCTGGCGCTTCCCAAACACTCAACCGCGGTGTCCTCGGCCCTCCGTTACTCTGTGTCGCGTTGCGCCCTCCCAAACAGCCTTTGTGACTTTAAACACAACTCGGTGTCATGATCCCGGTATCCTCCTCTTACACTCTACCACCCTCTCCTGGTCACACTCTTTATTACATCCATTTACACACACACATTCCCATTCATTATCTCTGCCGCTCTCAGCTGTCTCTCATCACCTCATCACTCTCCCTCTTCTCCTCCCCAGCTGGTTCCCTCTTTCTCTGATTAGACTCTCTATTTCTAGTCTTCCCTGTCCTTTGTTCTTTGTCAGATTATTCCCATAGGTTACGTACCTGTGTACCTGCAGAACCAAGCCCTGTCGTGTCGTGCCCTGTCTGGTGCGTGCCTCAATCTGTCTACCGTGTTACCTCGTCTCTGCTTTGTTACTTCTTCAGCTTACGTGAGTGGTCAAGGATTGGCGTTCCCGTGCTCTCTACGGACCCAGCCTGTCTCATCCTCCGGGGATTTCCCGTTGCCGGTCCTGACCGTACATTTCTGTTCTATTACTGAGAGACTTTCCGTTTTCCTTTGGATGAGACTTTCTTCAGTTGGATTTATTCGCCTTATGTGCCACCTGTGTTATTTTGCCTGAACTAATAAACTTTGTCAAACTGCCCTTTGCTTTTGGGTCCTCTCTCCTACACGTTGACAGAATAATCTGACCAGAAATGGACCCAGCAAGGGAGAGTCCTCTTCAATCTGCACTTGAGATCCAGGGAGCCATGCTGGGCCGTCATGAGGATGAACTGGCCGCCGCTCACCATGCCATGGATTCTCTTGCTACTCGCATGACCGATATCTCACAACAGCTTAATCACCTCCGAGTGGAATCCTCCACCTCTAGAAGCCGTGACACGCCTGAGCCGAGAGTGAACAACCCGCCGTGCTATTCCGGTGAGCCCAAGGAATGTAGATCCTTTTTGACTCAGTGTGAGGTTGTCTTTTCACTACAGACTTCCACATACGCTGAGGATCGCTCTCGCATCGCCTTCGTCATCTCCTTGCTGGCTGGCCGGGCGCGGGAGTGGGGAACAGCTGTGTGGAGTTCGGAGGCTGACTGTCTCAGCCGTTATTCCTCCTTCAAGGAGGAGATGCTGCGGGTTTTTGACCGTTCTGCATTCGGAGCGGAGGCTTCCCGTCTTTTGTCTACGCTTCGTCAAGGGAGAAGGTCAGCAGCAGATTTTTCGATTGAATTTCGTACCTTATCTGCTTCATGTGACTGGAACGAGCCTGCCTTAGTAGCCCGTTTCCTCGAAGGGCTCAATGCTGACATTAAGGATGAGATCCTCGCCCGTGAATCACCCACTCGACTGGATCCTCTTATTGATATGGCCATTCGTGTGGAGAGGCGCTTCGACATGCGCCGCCGCAGCCGCTGCCTTGAGAGGGCACTTTTCTCTACCCCGGCTCGCTCTTCTACACCGCCGCCTTTCACTGACTCCGAGCCTATGCAGCTGGGTGGTTTACGAATCTCCGCGGCCGAACGCCAGCGCCGTATAACGGCTCGTCTCTGCATGTACTGCGCTTCCGCCTCCCATCGTGTCGCCTCCTGCCCGGTAAAAGCCAAGGCTCACCAGTAGAGAGAGGGTTACTGGTGAGCGCTTCAACCCTAGACCCTCCGTCACGCGCACGCACTACTTTCTCTGCTCTTCTCCGCTGGCCAGGGTTTTCCACCTCCTGTCCGGTTTTGATCGATTCGGGAGCCGAGGGAAATTTTGTGGATGAGACTTGGGCTCGAGAACAGGGGATTGCCCTCATTGAACGTAAAGACTCCACCCCTGTCCACGCCCTTGATGGTAGTATCCTCTCTAGAGTGCGCTTGGCCACTGCTCCGGTGAGTCTCACCATCTCTGGTAATCATCAAGAGACAATTTCTTTTCTAGTTTTGCATTCTCCTTTTAACCCTGTTGTTTTAGGACATCCCTGGTTAGTCGAGCATAATCCTCAGATTAACTGGTCTAGAGGTTCAATTCTTTCATGGAATTTGTCGTGTCATGTCAAGTGTTTGATGTCTGCTGTTTCTCCTGTCTCTTCTGTCTCTGTCTTTCAGGAGGAGCCGGGTGATTTGTCCGGGGTCCCGCGGGAGTACCATGATCTTCGAGCGGTCTTCAGTCGTTCCAGGGCCACTTCTCTTCCTCCCCATCGACCGTATGACTGCGCTATCGACCTCCTTCCTGGCACCACCCCTCCCCGGGGTAGACTTTACTCTCTCTCCGCCCCCGAACGCGAAGCTCTAGAGAAGTATCTTTCTGACTCGCTCGAAGCTGGTACCATTGTGTCTTCCTCCTCCCCTGCCGGTGCGGGTTTTTTCTTCGTTAAAAAGAAGGATGGTACATTACGCCCCTGCATAGATTATCGAGGCTTGAATGACATCACGGTCAAGAACCGTTATCCCTTGCCTCTCATGTCTTCTGCCTTCGAAATCTTGCAGGGGGCCAAGATCTTTTCTAAACTAGATCTTCGTAATGCTTACCACCTTGTCCGCATTAGGGAGGGGGACGAGTGGAAGACGGCGTTTAACACCCCCTTAGGACACTTTGAATATCGCGTTCTTCCTTTCGGGCTGGTCAACGCTCCCGCCGTGTTCCAGGCGTTAATTAACGACGTGCTCAGAGACATGTTGAACATTTTCGTTTTTGTCTACCTTGACGATATTTTAATTTTCTCTCCCTCTCTCCAAGTACACACTCTACACGTTCGACAAGTTCTCCAACGTCTCCTCGAGAACCGACTGTTTGTTAAGGCCGAGAAATGTACCTTCCACGCGCAGTCCATCTCATTTCTTGGTTCGGTAATTTCCGCTGAGGGCGTTAGCATGGATTCCTCCAAGGTCCGTGCGGTCACGGAATGGCCAGTGCCTGAGTCGCGCGTTGCTCTTCAACGTTTTTTAGGCTTTGCAAATTTTTATCGTCGGTTTATCCGTAACTTTAGTCAGATCGCCGCCCCTCTATCTGCCCTCACGTCCGCCAGGGTCCGATTTTCCTGGTCGGAGGGAGCTCAGACAGCTTTTGATCGCCTCAAGTCCCTTTTTTCCTCCGCCCCGATCTTACGAACTCCTGATATCTCTAGACAGTTCATTGTTGAAGTTGATGCATCAGAGGTGGGCGTTGGAGCTATTCTCTCCCAACGCTCATCTTCTGATGAGAAGGTTCATCCCTGCGCCTACTATTCGCATCGTCTTTCGCCCGCCGAACGAAATTATGATGTTGGCAATCGCGAGTTATTGGCCATCCGTTTAGCTCTCGGAGAGTGGCGTCACTGGCTTGAGGGTGCCTCAGTCCCGTTCGTTGTCTGGACGGACCATAGAAATTTAGAGTACATTCGTTCTGCGAAGAGGCTCTGCGCTCGTCAGGCTCGTTGGGCACTTTTCTTTACGCGTTTCGATTTTTCCATCTCCTTCCGCCCCGGGTCTAAGAACCTCAAGCCTGATGCTCTTTCGCGACAGTTTGCTTCCCCAGAGGTTGTTCCCAATAAGGAGGAGATCCTTCCTCAGGGCGTGGTGGTGGGCGCAGCTGTCTGGGGAATAGAACGTTTGGTCAAGCGCTCTCTGGCCCACGCCGTTACTCCTCGTCTTTGTCCTAAGGGTCTTTTGTACGTTCCTCCTTCTGCTCGTCTCGCGGTCTTTCAGTGGGGCCATTCATCCAAACTGTTTGCCCATCCCGGCGTTAGGGGCACGCTCGCCGCGGTCCGCCAAAGATTCTGGTGGCCCTCTCGTGAGCGCGACATTCGCCGTTTCGTCGCTTCGTGTGCCGTTTGCGCTCAGACGAAATCTGGTAATTCTCCCCCGGCCGGGTTGCTGCGTCCCCTTCCGTTACCGTCTCGCCCATGGTCTCACGTCGCCATGGACTTTATCACGGGTCTCCCCTCCTCTGAGGGGAACACCGTGATACTTACTGTCGTTGATCGTTTTTCTAAGACCGCCCGCTTTATTCCTTTACCTAAACTCCCGTCTGCTAGGGAGACCGCCCAGATTGTCGTCGACAAGATCTTTAAGATACATGGTCTTCCCTCCGACGTCGTTTCCGATAGGGGTCCCCAGTTCTCTTCCCTGTTCTGGAGGGAGTTTTGTCGCCTTATTGGAGCGTCGGCTAGTCTCTCCTCCGGCTTTCACCCACAGACCAATGGCCAAGCCGAACGAGCAAACCAGATAATCGGTCGCATTCTCCGTAGCCTCGCTTTCCGCAATCCGGCTTCCTGGTCAGAGCAGCTCCCCTGGGCGGAGTACGCACTTAATTCCGCTCCGTCTTCTGCCACTGGTCTATCCCCTTTTCAGTGTTGTCTCGGCTACCAGCCTCCGCTTTTTTCGTCACAAGATACAGACTCTAAGATGCCGTCGGTACAAGCCTTCATTCAACGTGCTAAGCGTACTTGGAGAGGGGTCAGGTCTGCTCTATTGAAGTCTCGTGCTCGCACCCGGCGGGCCGCTAATAGACGTCGTGTCAAAAGCCCCCGTTATTCCGTTGGGCAGAGGGTTTGGCTGTCTACCCTTAATCTTCCTCTCCAATCCTCTTCGCGTAAACTGGCCCCTAAATTCATCGGGCCTTTCCGCGTCCTTAAGATACTCAGTCCTGTCTCAGTCAGACTCAAATTGTCTGCCAATCTTCGACGCGTTCACCCGGTTTTTCACGTATCATGTATTAAACCCGTTACTCGTGTTCCTCCCCGTCCTGTCACTACCCCTATCCGTGTTGAAGGCGCTCCCATCTACAGGGTTCGCAAACTTCTCGACGTGCGCCCCCGGGGTCGGGGTCATCAGTTTCTGGTTGATTGGGAAGGATACGGTCCTGAGGAGAGAAGTTGGATTCCTTCCCGGGACGTCGTGGACCGCTCGTTGATCGATGACTTCTACCGCTCCCGCCAGTCCTCCTCCTCCGTTGCGCCAGGAGGCGCTCCTTGAGGGGGGGGGTACTGTCATGATCCCGGTATCCTCCTCTTACACTCTACCACCCTCTCCTGGTCACACTCTTTATTACATCCATTTACACACACACATTCCCATTCATTATCTCTGCCGCTCTCAGCTGTCTCTCATCACCTCATCACTCTCCCTCTTCTCCTCCCCAGCTGGTTCCCTCTTTCTCTGATTAGACTCTCTATTTCTAGTCTTCCCTGTCCTTTGTTCTTTGTCAGATTATTCCCATAGGTTACGTACCTGTGTACCTGCAGAACCAAGCCCTGTCGTGTCGTGCCCTGTCTGGTGCGTGCCTCAATCTGTCTACCGTGTTACCTCGTCTCTGCTTTGTTACTTCTTCAGCTAACGTGAGTGGTCAAGGATTGGCGTTCCCGTGCTCTCTACGGACCCAGCCTGTCTCATCCTCCGGGGATTTCCCGTTGCCGGTCCTGACCGTACATTTCTGTTCTATTACTGAGAGACTTTCCGTTTTCCTTTGGATGAGACTTTCTTCAGTTGGATTTATTCGCCTTATGTGCCACCTGTGTTATTTTGCCTGAACTAATAAACTTTGTCAAACTGCCCTTTGCTTTTGGGTCCTCTCTCCTACACGTGACACTCGGCAAAGCCAAGATGTCAACCGCCAGACAACACTACAAAATTGGGCTGTTCCCCAGAACCCTCCCGGAGGAGTGGCCTCTTTTTAGGCCCCGGTTTAGGTACTGGTCCCAGAAATTGCCTTTTTGTGTCGGCTGGACTGGTTGACTACCTTTGGAGTGCCAAATTGCTGATGTCAGCACTGCGGGCCGCAACGACGGACAGAGATAAATTCTCTCTATTAGTAATTGCTAGAGCACTTCTGAGTATTTCACAGTAAACTGTCAAGTGTTAGCTTTTAAATGATACCTTGGTTTTGTGTGTAGTCAGAAGGACTCCTTAGCAACAACCATTTTATTATGGGTATGTCATTTTGCACTCGATTGCCAAAAGGGGGGCGACTGGTAAGGGGTTAATTCACAGGGAAATGAATTCAGCAGTAAAGAGAGCATTATCTGAAACGGCCACAAGATGGCGTAATTGCGCTCATGCAGGCTGAAGTCAGAAGGCGGGGCGTAATTCGAGAGTCCTAAACACTTAAAGGCCGCCCTCTGGTGTTTAGCAAGCGGAATTACAACCGACTTTAATGTGATTCAAACTAAGAGCTTTCAGCTCGCGTCGTGCGCTGAATTCCTGCAATAAATCACAAATAAACAAGCAGATGTCTGTGGATCGTGAAACAGGATTTTTTCGCTGTGAAAACACGCAGATGTAAAACAACAGGAATTTCCGTCTGTTGTTACTCACATAAACATTTTTACCAATTTTGACCAGGAGTTTACCGTTTTTGTTGAATATCACTGGGTTAACCACGAATTCAATAACGACATTATGGAAGGCCTTTTACCACTGAAGAGAGGAAACTCGCTCTCGATCAGATTTACGTCTTGCTCTGAGAAAGAGATTCTCGTCTTAATCAGGCGTTTAAATAATATTAACATGTACCAGCTGCAAAGAGTTTGCTTCGTCTTTACAGGGACAGGTATAATATGAACTGCGTTGCGCGACTTTCACTGGAGCGCGCATAAAAAAAAAATATATATATATTAATACACAATATACTCATAGATTGAAACTGAATTTGCTCATAAAACAAAGTGTGAAATGCCTCGCGATCTCCACCAAACTGTAGCGACAATTAGTCTTACATTAAATTAGCTCAAATTATATATAGGGAATTTAATAATTAATCATGAATGATTAATATATTGCATATTACAGTTAAATTATCGAAGCTGAAAATAGATCGATTGTATATATGAATGATCACCATAATGGGTTATGGTTCGTCATTAATATATCAATAGTCTTATTACAGATCGATTATATGAGATAACCTTAAATGGAATTAATTTAGTTATCGAACAATCTGTTTGTCCAGTAAACGGCCGTAAGATTAACTTATCAATTTTCAACAAAAAATATCTCTTTCTTATAATTCCAAAAAATCTATTTTCTGGCCATGAAAAATCACCTTCTTGTTATTATAAAATTTAGGTTACTGAAATAGTAACGAATTGTAAAGCTTTGTAGCTAAAGGGTCGAACACTTCATTGACTTTGTAAAAATGAGCACTTTAGACAATTAGCAATCAAGAATATAATGGTTTTAATAAAAAGAAACTACGGATACAGAATTCTACATTTAAACCCGGGATACATGTATGTACAATAAACAGTAAAACTAACGAGACAAACGAATAACAACGGGAGTGAGAGAGAGAGAGATTGAGTGAGAGAGAGAGAGAGTGAAATATATATATATATATAGAGAGAGAGAGAGATAGAGGATGAGAAAGTGAAACTAACGGTCAGGATGAGAGAGATCTCCGGGGTGATCGCAGCATGGCAAAAATCACAGACAATAACCCTTAGAGAGGCAACAAGAAATCACATCAATCAAATCAAATCAATAACCTATACTTGCGTATATGGTTCTCTTTGTGTGAGCTGAAGAACGCAGAGTCGTATGCGTGTTTGTCCTTCGGCGCTATAGGCTTGTTCTCTCGTGTCTTCCGGGGCGAGCAGACTCGCGGGAAGTTTTAAAGGTTCACCGAACGTGAAGTTACCAAGGAAATCGTTCAGAGTTCATCTCCCTCGGGAGGGAGAGGCGAAAATGAAAATAAAACTTAGTAAAGAAAGGAAAAGAAAAGAAACGCGGTGTAAAGCTCCCTAAGGAGCCATGGGACCGGAAACCTCTCACAGGGAAAGTGCTTTCTTTGAGAAACTCCTGTGTCAGTTTCTTATAGAGAGGAGGGGTTCACGCCTGCTTCGCGTATGTGAACCAATCATCTTAGAGCATCTCGAGCGGGAAAAGTTCTTCTTTGTCTTGTCAGGATAATTGATGATGCTATAAAATTTTGTCATTTCTAGCCAGAAAGATTGTACACACAGAACAATACATTTTACTGTAATATCCTATGTATGACTGGTTTAGTCAAAACAAGACGGTCAAACAGGTACCAAGAATGGCCGGAAAGAGTAGAAGAAACATAAAGTTACATTCATATGCAGAATTACACACATTTAATGTTCACTCACACGACTATAAAGCCATAATACCGGCTACCATGACCTAGGAAAGATCAAATTCATGTTTATACATTTCTTAAGTGGTTATACTTATAGAAAATATATAATTGCAGAGTCTATTCCTCTTTCTTTATCAGAATTCAAGTGGGAGCTGTGATTCCCTTGGAATTCCTTTTGGGGGTCATAAAGTTTTATGACCTAGCAAGAGGGAGAGTTACAGAAGATGATACTGTTAGGTAATCTTTCTTTAGAAATACACTTAAGATTTGAAGTTACAGACCAGTCTCCAATTACATCTATAGAATAAGACAAAACTAATTAGATATGCATGCATACAGGAAGGTTAGATACAATTCTGTGTTATATACATTAAGGACATTCCTATCCTAAGTTGCACACAAAGGACGTTTGTGTGCGGGTATGTGTGGTGTGTGTGTGTGTATCCTTAGGGCATATTGTCCATCTGTGGTGTGCACCACGTGAGGGTTTCGAGAACAACGGGGACCTGTTTCTTGATTGCGCAATGTGTCATAAATGGAGTTAATCAATGACCGGCTGGCAGACATTGGGGCACCATTTCACATGATTCAAGGTTTTGTGAATTAAACATATATGTGTTCATATTTGTTCAGTAGTGAAAGGAAAACAGGATTCGGTCAGTCGCTACAACTCCGATGTGCGATGTGCTAACAGCGCCATCTTTAGAAGCACATTTGCCATTGACGGGTTCTGATGTGCTTTCTCTCGCTCTTCAAACGAGCGTGCTGACTGAAGGGAGGGACGTGTATCCCAAATAGTTCACTGTGCTCTATTTCTGCAGCGAATAAAGCATCATGAGACCTCTTCCATCGACATAATCTTTATTGACGAGAACAACAAACACACCCAGAGTAAAAATGTTACACACAGATGTTTCAGAGACATTTTCATTCAATACTTGTCTGTTTGAACAGGAATAAAGTTCAACATAAGCCTATAGCTACTATCAATGAAGTGGAGTCTACGTTTTTTAATTAGTTTTATTTTTATAAACATGACACAATATAACATCGCGACTACATGAAAAGACTGTTTACTGTTATAAAAAAAATGATTTGTGAGCTTTAGGGGAACTAAAGGTGTGAGAATAAACACGAAACACACATGATCGTTCATCGTTGTCATGCAGTGAATCCGGCCAATCGTTGAACAGTTGTGTCGTCATCAGAGCTCGTGCAGCCGCTCTTGAGAAGCTACGCTGGCTGAATTCTCCGGTTACTCTCGAATCGCTCTCACGGTACTTTGATGCCATAAATACGTCACACATTCATGAGGCGTCGGCACTGTATCAAGTTGGACAAAATTTCTAACCGGCATGCACTGCTTCAAGACATCCGCCGATCGGTCTGCGCCGAGCTGCATGAAGTCGAACAAGCCCAAAGGCTTTGTTTTTAATTGATCACGTGTTTCTCTGAAAATAATACATGCTCATTTCATGAGAAATAGCGCCGCAAACCTGATACATGCGTTGAAGCTTCAGTGTAACATCACTACTGGTGACACCATTTTTTGGAACATGCCTTACCAGAAATGAAAGCCAAGAGACTGAGTGCAGGTGCAAAAGAGGTAGGGCCATAAAAAATGAAAAATACAGGACAGGGTACAAATACAGGGTGTCAATTCAATGTGAACAAAAAAAGGGTACAACAAAGGGTACAACAGTGTGCCATTTCCTATTTATGAAAGCCCCACTACTGTGGGAAAGTTGAGTCCACACTTATCTCATCTTTAGTGGTGGACCGTAGGAAGGTTTTTATCAGTTTCACTTTGGAGAAACTGCGTTCGCAAGAGGCTGAGCTTAAGGGAAGGGTTACAGCAATCTTGCACAGTCTAAAGAGCTCAAAGAAAACTTCCCTGTATGGCTCAATAAAACAAACCAGCTCAACTGTACTGCATGGCTTTTTAACTTCCCCACTCTGTATTTTTCTGTCCAAAACTCTCTTAAATTGATGGAGCTCATGCCCTGAATCATCAATGTCTGCATTGCACAAACGGCCAAATGAAAAAACATTGCTCTCCTTTAAAAAGGCATCACTCTGGGGGCTGAGAGAATGTATACTTCTCATGAGCTCACAGTTGGTATTGAAGAAACGTCTGTTCAACTCATTGAGCATGCTGTCAATTACAGGATAGAAAAATGACGTGCGAAACATATCTTTGTCACATTCTACCTCCCTCTGACCAACAGTGCTTAGTGAGTCTAGAGCTGAGTCTAGAGCTCAGCACTTTCTGACGTTTCGCCACTGACGTTGTTGCAGAATCACAACAGTCCCGGCGCCTTGGGGGGGCTGGCCCACCCTGTGAGTCACTAGTGCCCGCCCTGGACGAGTCTGTCTCCCTTCACCAACTCCACGTCAAGTCCCACCAGTCCTTGTTTGCACAATTTTTTTTTATCAATAGGCTACTGTCATCAAAAGTTATCGTTTTGTAAATACATTACTCCTGAATAAAAATAAAAATGTGTTTGTTCAGATATTTTTCTTTTTTTTCTTTGTAAACTTATTTGATTGGTTTGTCGATAGTGAGCTCGGAAATGCATGTGATAAGCAGTCTTATTAAGCGAGTCTTTGAGTCATTCATTTGAACGATTCGTTCAAACGGCTGATTTATCAAGAATGAGGCAGTTGTTTAAGAATGGGTAATTGAATCTTTGACTCAACCGATTGGTTCAAAACGCTGAATCATTCAGTGATGAAAACACAATTGTGAGTGTCGCTGTGAGACGCGCTATAGTTTGTGATCTTTGTTTGGATTGAAACTATTTTCGCTGCTAGAATAGAACAAAAACAGTCAATATTTCATCTAAATGTAAGTGACTTAATTACTTGTTTATTGAACTGTCATATGAATTCCGTGTCACATATTTAATCGTGATGGTATTCAGCACTCTTGGTCGTGTGATGTTGCTTAACTGTATCATATTATAAATATAAAAACTCCACATTTTGAATTTTTTGTTGAATTTTGAAAACATCGTATGTTAACTTAGTTTCTTTTTTGTGAGCTGTGCTCATTTGTTTCGATGCCTACTTTCGTATCCGTTTTTTTGTGTTGGCCATTCGGTTGCTGTGAATTGTAAAAACACCTCTCAAAATGCTTGCTATGGGTGCGAAAAACTATTCCCCCCCACACACATTTTTAAAAATTTTTTATGACGGACGAAAGTTTCGGAGGCAGTATATAAACGGGATTGACACAACTGAGGTCATATATAGGCTATAGCCTACGAGAATTTCGGACTCAGTGTGCAAGAACCTAGAATCAGTACATCATGCATTATATAATATTATGCTCTATCGATAATTATCATTGTATCATAATCGATTAATGTTATTATGCAATGAGGTTGATCTCATTTGTGCCCCCTGAAAAAATTTAATACCCGTCTGTGAATTTGTGTCTGGCGCCGGGTCTGTCTACACTGGCTGCCAGTTGGACAGAGAATAGATGTTAAAATTCTACTCTTTGTTTTTAAATCTTTACGTAACATAGCTCCTACCTATCTCTCTGAACTTGTTCATCCTTAAGTTAGACTCCATCCAGAAGCCTAAGATCCCACGACGTGGGGAAGGCTCTGCTGGTAGTCCCTCGCGTAAGACTCAAGCGTAGAGGGGTGCGTACATTTGCGGTGGCAGGGACACGATTCTGGAACATCCGGGGCCGGTTTCATAAAGATAGACTTGACTATGGCTTAGATATATTAGATAGTCAGACTTCAGATACACATCTAAATCAGACCGTTGCACAAAAGCACTTAAGACTCTGACTATCTTAAAGGGGTGGTAAAACAAATTTTTTCGAAGGCTTGATTGTGTTTGTGGGGTGCACTGTAACATGTGTTCATGCTTCGTTTTTTAAAAATTGCATTATTTTTCATATATTTTACCTTTATTCTACACTGCTCTGCCCCTCCGTGTAAAAACGGTCTGATGGTTTCCTGGTTCTATGAAGCCATTCCCTCAACTACGCAATGGGCTCAGATTGGTTAGCTGGCCATGTGTGTTGTGATTCGCTAACCGTCTAGTTTTCCCGTTTTCCGGAAACGTCACGCCCCTTACCTTTAACGGTAGTTTGTGCTTTGGTGTATTATAAACAATGGCGTCAATAAAACCAATCGGACCCGGGGAAACGTTAGTGAAGATGATCGAACAGAACCTGTTCAAGAACGGCTGTTAAACAACGTTTCAGAAAGGTTTGTTTTTTGTTGTTCTCTCATTACTTTTTAGATGCGCTGTTATTTAATTGTACTAATTATTATAGAATTACAAAAAATAAGCTTCATAAACAAGAATTTCATATAATCGTTCTAACAAATTATACTACAGTCCTCAAAGGGATTTTTTTGAGTAAAGACGGCGGATCTATAGTGATCTTTCCTGACTGTATGCCACCGTTACTTTTGTATTTTTTGAACGATTGTAGAGAAATATCTGTCGCCAGAACTATTAACCCAAAACGAACACTAAACATCAGCTGCCAAATCAAACACAACCATGTTTAGCATGCCTGTAGATAAACAAGCGTAGATAAACATAAAAGCTCTAATCAAAGAATAATTTACACTAATTCCAAGTTCGCTGTTGAGATAAAAAAAAAAGTTTGTAACGTTAGGTGTAGGGATGGGACGATTACCGGTTTCACTATAAACCACGATAAAATGTACTGACGGTTAGTAATATCGTACTATAAATCCTGCCCAGCCAGCAGCAGTTTGACGCAGGCGCGCAATGTTGGGGTTTTTCTTTTTATTTGAGAAGGAATGGCGGAAGGAGGTGAATGTGTTTGGGAGATTTTTCAGCCTTTTAAGAGGACCAAATCAGAGCTGTGTTCATATTTTGGCATTTACAAAAATCCTGAGGGAAACTCAATCGAGGATGGTCACTCTGTCTGCAGAACATGCACAAAAAAGTCGCTGCGATAGGGGTAAACACTTCAAATCTGTCGGGTCGTCCTGTGACCATCATCCACTGTTGTAGCGAACGCAAGGCAAGTTAACTTTGATCTCAAAACTAAAACTACGTCTGGGAAATAATTGGGCACAAACTGTTGTTTTGAGTTTAAATATTTTCTCACTCATTTGAAATAAACTTGAAGCTTCCGCAAAGAAAAGTTTGCAGCAATAAGTGGCTTTGAGCCAAAGTCGATCGAACAAGTTCAAACAAGACTATTAAGAGTGACATTTAAGAGATAATAATGTATATTCAAAGTACACTTATAACACAATTTTTTTTTACCACATAATTATGGGGACATATTGAATAGAGATTAATGTCTCTATTCTTACCTGTTAAATCCATTTTTTACAGCATAAAAAACTCGTCCAGACAAGATGATCACAACAATATTATCAAATTCTGTTGACGATAAATCAACTCTGATTTCATTTTCAATACAATCAAAAACGGAGACTCAAGATGACAAGTTGTATTTGAATGAAATGAGAGCGCGCGTCCGTTGTGATACATGGATGTGTGCTGCTGTGTTATGTTGCTATTGACGACAGTCATAATAAGGAAGGAAATGCCACAGAATAGGATCTTGCTTTAAAAAGTGCATAGAGTTGCTCGTTTTATTTGTTGTTTGTTGATTCTCAAATATAAAACTTGTTGAAATGTGTTCAGTTTGAGCGTCAGTTCTGTTTTAACACTTTCATCTTGTTTTAAGAAAACCGTGATAATATTGATAATCACGATTATTTCGGTCACTATAATCGTGATATGAAATTTTCATACCGTCCCATCCCTAGTTAGGTGTTTGTCGGATAACGTTAAGTATGAATGAGCATTTAACAAACCAGCAGAGCCAAAAAGCATTGTCATTTATTTACTTCCTTGCTACAACGTACAATTAACAATACGAACTATTAGAGGAAAACACATAGACGAAAAATATCATACTTACAGGTTGTGGCCCGTTAACAAAAGCTTCTGTTTTTAAAGTTGGAACTGCTCAATATTTCAAAACAAGCCGATGTGCGAATCATGCATTGAGCTCATGAAGATTGTGGAAGCTTTCCTCCGTAAAATGTTCAGCACAGAGAGCGAGATTTGGGTCATAATTATGAGGGACCGAGTTAAAAATAAATTTTAACCATTGATCCCTACCTCCCTCGTCCCTAGGAAGGCTGAACAAAGTGGACCTGCAATCCGGATGAAAATAACAGCAGCATTTCGACGGCATTGCGACAACTCATCTCCAAAAAATCAATATAAAATGGCCTCGCCCCGCTTATTAATTATTGTCAGAGGAGGGGTTTATGTAAATAATGGGATATGCTGACGTCAGCAACTCCGGAGGAATGTCGTGTAATCCAAAACCGGCTGTTTGGTGTAGTCCTTAGAAATTGAATTTTTTAAAAGCAAATATCTCCCTTTGCTTTGAACTTTGCAGATGTTGTTTATGCTCAAACAGCAACATTGTGAAATCGTGTTTAACCACCCCTTTAAGTAGGAATACACTGCAATGCATTCTGGGTCAAATAAGACACTTTTCAAAACAAAAAACATGGCGGATCGAGTAAGCGCCTTCAACCCAAGGGGGTAATCCGTCAGCCAGAAACTGAAGTCTCCTGGGGGCCGCCATTTTAGCAGAACTTCACCTGCTGTTAGGATTCCATTGACTCCCATTCATTTTGGCGTCACTTTGACAGTGAATAAATTTATGTCTGAGGCGACCAAAGACTTAATTTGTCCATTATTTATTTCTAAAGAAACACGACAATGTATGAAAGGCTCCATTACTTTGTATCTTAAGTTATGGCCCCATAGAAACCGTTTCGGTAAAAATAGGCTAATGATTGCATCATAACCACACGACTTTCTGTCGCACAATAGAGAAATTACCGTATAGACAGGAGGAGAAGCTCGCAGGCAATCTTTTACTGTCTATGAGGCAATCGGGGGGACATGGAGAAATAAAGTCAAGGGAGAAGCCCATAGATAGAGAGTCCAAGCAATGGGACAAAATATTTCAATAGCGTTTTTGAGGAATTAGGTGATTCATATTTGTTTTTGGCACAGCTACTAGAAGATTTACAACTGTCAGACTGTCGTCAAGCTCAGTTTGAGCCTGTTCAGTCGCTCAGGCATCAGGAAGAAGTGCAATAATCGGGCTTCAGTTTTGTCCGTTGAAATCAAGGGGGTCACTGTGTCCATTTCTTTAATGTCTATGATTCAACCGCTCATTGCAGTTTACCCCAGCATAAAATATGTGTTTGTTGGAGGAGTATAACAGTTACAAGGATGTTTTACTTGGGAAATTTAGCGGAGAAGGTTGTAACAAGAAGAAATGTTTGATTTGGAAAAAGATGGCTAGTTATCAGCGTTAATCCGACCGTTGAGCGGATCGTTAAAGACGTACAGAAAAGAAAAGTCCTCATTATTATATATTTCCAGTAGGTTACTGCGGTCCCTAAAACCCTTTCCGTTCTCATAGCTCTCTCCATAACGTCATCAGCAAACCACAAATTATGAGCCATTTTCCCTTTTCTTTTGGCTGTTTGTACTGTAACTCTTTGTTACTGCTGGTTGCCAATGTAACAGAGTCTTAGACCTAAGTTAGCCTGGGGGTAAGTTGTCTAATTTTTTTGGTCTCAATTAAGTCAGTCTATTTATTTATCTATTTTATTTTTGGGAAACCGTCTACTTGCATTAGACTAGTCTATGAGCACATTTTTGACTTGTCTAACACTATAGACCGGTCTAAAATAGCTTTTTTTAACCAGCCCCGGCCTCTGGAGATTAGAACGGCCCATACCCTGTCTGTCTTCAAGTCTCTGTTAAAAACCTACCTGTTATCTTTACCATATTGATCTATTTTATTAGGTTGGTTTTACTATTTTATATTTGATTCTGATACTGCTTTCCCACTTCTGTTTTACTATTTTATATTTGAGTCTGGAAATGTTTTACTACTCCTGTTTTAAGGTTGCTAGTAGTTATTATGAGGGACTTTGTGTCAAAAAGTGATTTTATGTATATAAAATGTATTGTTTTATGACATTTTATGGCAGGATATGACCATGGGAGGGTTTTATGATTACAGGTGGTATGTGATCTTTGACCGTGTGTGGTTCCGGAGTTTATGGCTGTGTGTGTGTGTGTGTGTGTGTGTGTGTGTGTGTGTGTGTGTGTGTGTGTGTGTGTGTGTGTGTGTGTGTGTGTGTGTGTGTGTGTGTGTGTGTGTGTGTGTGTGTGTGTTTATGAGGGCCATTTGCTTGGTGTGAGTGAAAGGAATGTGTTTTTTTCAGGGAAATATCTTTTATATTAGTAGATCAATGTCGCAGAACGATGAAATTATGAACATGAAGAGGTCTGGCACCAATATGATTTTCATATGCATCAGCATAATGTCTGTGGGAGAGAATGGAAAAAAGAGTTTAAAGAAATACCATTGATGGCAAATTAAAATAACATAACATTTTACTAAACATTTAAAAGTAAGTTTTAAACTTTAAATATGTGTTGAACATAATGAGGTGGTCTTCATGCATCTATCTGGATAATGTTGCAGAGACTTAAATCTTTCTGAGCAGATGAAAATGTCGCAAATGAGTTTTAAGAAATACAAAGCATTGTGGTTATATATAAATAAAACCCATAAATGTTAGATAAATGAAATGAGGTGTTAAATTATGATGTACTCTTTTTTTAATTTGACTTCAGAGTTGAAAGTGGGCTTAAAGGGTACATGGGCTTAATGGGTACATTTACCCTATACTTAAAGGATTAGTTCACCTCAAAATTAAAATTTCCTAATAATTTACTCACCCCAATGCCATCCAAGATATCCATCACTTTCTTTCCTCAGTGGAAGAGAAAATATTTTTTTTTAAGGGAAACATTTCTGGATTTTTCTTCAAATAATGGACTTCAATGGCAACCAGCGTTTTGAAGTCCAAATCAATGCAGTTTCAAAGATCTTTGAAGTGCTTCAACGGACTGTGCACGATCGCAGCTGAGAAAGAGAGTCTTATCTAGCGAAACGATAGGTCACTTTCAAAAAAAATAAAATAAAAATATCAACATTTTGGTTAGTATTGTGGTGGTGGAGGACTAAGACTCTCGTAAGCAATACAAGGCTAAACATTTAAATTTTTCAGTTTCTTTGTTTGTTTGTAGCCAGTCAAGTTGTTGTTTAAATTTCCAAACAGAAGCAAAACTTATCAAGACAACCATTTACTTAATAATTTCTGCAAATTTCTCTGAAGTGAGCGTTTCAGAGCACAGCTGCTTACAGCGTTCGCTCTTTTCTGTCTCACTATTAGTTTCAGGACTGTTCAGGTTACTGATCAAGTTACTCAGTTTGTCTGCCATATCTTAATAACAGTTCAAACTCACCTGAAGTCATTGCAGAAATGGAGGCGGCGATCTTTGAACAACACAGCTTGTCTTCTCCGTGATGAAACTGCAGAGTATACTCCAAAATCACAGTTACATATACTGGTCCATGCCAATTTGGGTCACAACTTTTTTTTTTTTTTTTTTTCCTTCTCGGGATCGTTCCTGATGCATCCCTGGCAAACAACCCTATTTTTGTTAGTATCCCTAACTGCCTGATTCACTAAATTCGGGGATCCCCTATCTGAGATGGAAGAGATTGAGCAGGTTTACGGTGCCACTGGACCTCCCGTCCAGGGACGTACTCTGCTGGGGTGGTGCTACACCATTAATGCCCAGCGGGGCCCCCACAGAGCACGCTTCGCTTGCGCTGTCTGCTGCCGTTACCCTTAACGACGCTCTCAGCGACTTCTTATACTCTCAGCAGTATAATTAACTTACTCCTTCACTCGCCTCATCGGAGTGCAGGCTACTTACTCCTTCACTCGCCTCATCGGAGTGAAGGCTCTCCCGCTCTCCTTCAAAATCTCTTCCAGTCAGACAGCCCTAACAATTAATAAAAGCTTACTACCTTGTGTGTTGATTTGCCAGAGATGTCACCACGGAATGATTGCCCGCCACATCCTCCACCAGCCACATCCTCCAGCCTTTTTTGTGCCCTATATCACTGTTGTGAGGGTTTTATAGGCCTGCACGATTAATCAAAATGACGGTATTAATCGAAAGATATGCCAAAGCCTGTGATCATTTAATGTTCAGCTTGACAGTGCAGCAGCTCTGTGATCAGCAGTAAATGTTGCTCCATCTGAAAGCCAGAGGACGCTCTCTTGCAGAAACTCCAAATATATGGGTATAATACTATTGCTGTTGCTGAATAAACAGAAGATTGATGTTACGTAGGGTGAACTCAAAAGAAAGGAGAGCTAGATCCAAATGCAGTGAGTTAATAATAAAATAAACAATAAATCCAATACAGAGAACCAGGGAACAGAATGAGTGCACCAAACACAACATCCATGTACAGTGTTTCCCCTAGAAATTTTTCCAGCAGCGGTGCTGTTACGTGCCCGAGGTTGTTACCAAGCCGCGCGTGGTGGGGTCCGGGGGCATGCACCCTGGAAGATTTTTTTTTTTTTAAAAACTTAAACCATGACTTCTGGCAAGTTTTGTGGATATGAATGGACATTTTAAGAAAAAAAAATATGACATACCATCAACTGATTCAAGGCATGATTATTGCAGCACGTACCTTGAACTGCAGTCACAAACAGAAACCTTAATTTTATAATTTTAGACAGGATTATTCATGTTTTTCTTTTGTGTTCATTTTCAGCTTGGTAGAAATTGTTTAGGGGAAAAATGAAACAGCACAACCCAGAAAAAGATTATTTACAATTTATTGAAAATTTTATGTTAATGGGAAAGGCCACACCCAATCTGTGAGCACTTAATTTTTCTGGGCTTTTCATATATGCAAATTACTAACATTCAAATTATACAGTAATTATACTTATTTATAGAATAATACTTAATTATACAGTACCACTGTTACCAGTCAAATTAATTCATTCAATCAAAATCCATCTTTGCAGAGGTGAACTACTCCTTAATCTGTTCATAATTCATCATGTGTCGGGTCGCGTCAGAACAATGAAAGTGCCAGTCAGAAAGTCATAATTTCGATTTTTAAAGTCATAATTTCGATTTTTAAAGTCATAATTTCGATTTTTTTAATCTCATAATTTCGATTTGGCATGTCAAAATTTCGACTTTTTATCTCATACTTATGACTTTTAAAGTCATAATTTCGATTTAGTAATTCATAATTTCGATTTAGTAAGTCATAATTTCGACTTAGTATGTCAAAATTTCGACTTTGTATCTCATAATTATGACTTTTAAAGTCATAATTTCGATTTAGTAAGTCATAAATTCGACTTTTTATGTCATAATTATGACTTAAGAATGCTCAATTATTTTTTTTATGTGGCGGGAATGGGCTTCCATAAATGGATGCTATTTAGCTATTTAATATGTAAAATGTTTGTAAAGTCAGGTAGCCTACACCCATGATATGCTCAAGCCTTACCTGATTGAATTATGTTTTTATATTTCATTTTCAGCTGCTGCCATGTTCTTTTAACCCATAAGAACTTGATGTGACGTGGGCGTCACAAACACTTGTGATCATCTGAAAGTTTTTTTTTTAAAGCATTATACCTCACTTTCAACCCAGGAAGTCCCTGAGGGACATTTAAGGAACACCCAGGTTCATGTCATGTGACAATGTGTGCATTTTTGTTGCCATGGTAACATTTCCAAAATGGTGGCCTGTCTGGTGTGCACATGTTGCAGTGTCAGCAATTTTTAAAAACTCTTGTTTTTGTTATTAAAGGTATGTTTCAACCCATGCAACAATGTTTTCTAATGTTCTAATAACCCATTCTAATGTTTTAATAACATCCTACATTACACTTGACCTGATTTTAAAACATGTCTTGTACAAATTGATATAAAACAAGTTTTGAAAATGTTGTGGTGTATGTGTGCACCACAACGTGACCACAACGTTTGAAATGTGACGCATTTCAAACATTTCAAAATGTTTGAAATGCGTCACATCGGGCTTTTAACCTTAAAATAGAGGTGGAATTTTGATGTGACGTGTCACATTAAGAAAAATGGTAATGACCTGCTCAAATAATTTAGCTGATTCAATTATTTTAGTGTTATATATATTCTGCTGCTCAATTCAAAGCATATTTTAACATATGTAAACAAAAAAAAAGTAAAATTAATAACATTGTTAAAGGGTAACTAAACCCCTGGTCAGAGCCTGACTCCACCCACTGCCAATATTTTAAAAATGCTGTAAAAGTGTGTGGTTAGCTTGTGCCTGAGCAGGGCACCACGACTTCCAATAGGAAAATTCAACTGCAGTAGCCACCGTTCAACCTAAAGAGGGCAGCACTCAGATGTTTTTACACCATTATTGTAGAATTAAAACACTTATACTCAAATGTCCAAAAAATTCAATGAACAGCAATAATAAAGCCTCAGTCTCACAGATCATTAATTTAAAAAAGTTGGTTTAGGGTTTACCCTTTAATGAAATGTATTTTGAAAATATTTTGCCTACCTGTAACTAAAACAGGTATGCAACATATAGTATAAAACACCATATTTATTTTTATTCAGTTTGCACATTTTAAAAAATTAATCAAAAAATGTATTTCTGGTTAAACCGTATACCTGAAAAGGTAGAATTTTGCAACGTTATTGCACTACATGCATGTTCGACATGTTGACCTCCAGTGTGAGGTAGTTATTTATTTTTATTCAGTTTGCATATTTTCGAGTTGTGAAAAAATAATCTAAAAATGTTTTTCTGATTAAACCGAATATCTGAAAAGGTCACAGTTATGTGGTTTTGAAATATGTGGCAAAGCAAATAAAATGCAAAAACTATTACTTCTGGAAAAAAGTTTTTTTTTAAATCTTCCCAGAAAAGTTATATTTTTGAAAATGTTGTGGAAAAGAAAATAAACAAAAAAATGTTATTTAGCAAGAAAACTGACAAAAATTTTTTTTTCCCAAATGACAAATAAAAGCCCAATGTGACATATGTAACATAAAAAAATTATCCTAAACGCCCAATGTGACATATATGTAACATTACAGATATTTGACAAGGAGTGGTTGTATTTAAAAAACAACAGCAGAAACATGTTTTAAGTGGTCCATTTAGTCTGTTTTATATGCTCCATAATTTTCAAGGGGAAAGGGGAAATTGGTCCGGGTTCTTATGGGTTAACGACCTAGCATGAAAATTAAAATGAGTTTTAACAACATACTGTTCTTCCAGTTTCACCTCTGATATTATAACAGTTGGGTAAGTTACTCTAAAATAGTTATTAATTACTAACTACAAATGACATCTTCAACAGTGTAATTTAGATTAATGTACTAATTACTATCTTTAGAATGTATTGGTCTACTTATTACTAATTACTTTATAAATCCCATTATAAATCCCATATCAACCTCAACCACCTGAACAATACAAGGAGAGACAAGAAACTGCACTTTTAATGCTTTCAAATTAACAATATACAACTGCATGAATTATTCTTGAATTGACCAAAGTGTGTAGAGGGAGAAGGTTACATTAAAAATATACCTTTTAAAAATGTATAAATCAACTATTGTTTTATACAGAATTGTTCTATGGTCTATGCATTAGTTTATTTAATGTAATTACATCAGATTTTATTTTAAATTACAGAGGAATTAAGAGTAATCCCTTTAATTAAATTACAATATTTAGAATACCCAATACTGTGTAAGAGTAATTCCTCTTTTTGTTTGGCGCTATTGCCATGGTTACTCATTATCTGCGCTCCATTGATAATGGCTTTTTATAGTTGTGGTGCACGCGCTTAACTCAGAGTCAGACAACTTAGAGTTGATTAAACTAACTAATTCCAGCTGATCTGTAACTGAAAACTCAGAGTTTCCCATCTCAGGGTAAATCAACTCAGAGTTCAAGTTTTAACTCAGAGATGGTTGAACCTCCTTGTTGAAACAGGCCCCAGGTCTGTACCTGTTGAAAACACAGAACAACGGTGATCAGATTCAGGAATCACCCTCGTGCATGGTTCTATTATGGAGGTGAACATCAAACCTGATATACGTATAACATAGGCACGAACACAAATCATATAATATACTTCTAAACACACATACAAGTCAGTACTAACCCATAAAATGGTTATATAATTAATAAATATATTTTTCTCATGGAGCTCTGACTCACCGCAGCCATTCACTCTCGGCTGGCTCGAATCTAAATGACCCTACCGGAACCAGTTAATTATACGACCAGATCTGGGCAGAAAAGTGCAGGTAGACTCTGATTAAAGGGGCCATACATGACAATAAATGTAACAAGTGGAAGCACATATTTGACCCGTTACAATGGCTCTGCTAACCCTTGCTGCCCCAGTAAGAAGCGTGCAAAAACTGGCAATCCTTTAATTCTGTTACACACACAGATCGTACAGGCAACACTTTGGCTATAATCTTAACAGCCCTATGGGAAACAGTAAGTACTAAGAACCTTGTTGATTCTGCTTTGGCAGCCCAATGACAATTGACACGCGATGTGGGGGAGGCTATGTCTTCGGCTGTTTTGTGTCATTGTTACGGAAGCAGACTCAAACAAGGTGGATGAAAGTGAACAGGATGTTTATTGACAACAGATGAGAATGGTGAATGGAATGTCTTTTCTTACAGGAGTGATGTGGACGGAGAGATGGTTGATGGGCTGGATGCACACACCTCTATGGAGACACAGGGAAATACAGGTGGGAATGGAGAATCGCTGGAGAAAACAAGGACGGTATCCACCTCGTGCAGGAACAAGATCGAACAATGAACTGGGGTAAAGTGTGTGCTTATACTGCTTTAGGTGATGAGGTGCAGGTGAGTGTGATTAGTATTCAGGAGAGGGAGTACGCTGTGATTGGCTGGTGCAGGAACCTGGCAGATCTGACAGTCATAGACAAATATGGCTACCACAAACCTCTTTGCCAGAGGCCATAAGAAGTGAACTAATGAATTTACCAGTAATGCCTGGTCACATCTTTCATTCAGATTTTCAGGATGTGCTGGGATAGTGCTGAGCACACCATTACAGCGAGAGAAGCTGTCCAGTGGGCTTGTCACAAACCATCTCAGACAAAGATCTTGAGAAATTCAGAGGCTGCAGCAAACTGCTTTGTCTAGACACACGAGTGGTGATCCTGCTAGTGTTCCGGGGCAGAGCTTTCGTGTCCAAAGACAAAATCCTGCCACATATCCCCAGAGGAGATCTCAGTCCCATGGGCCAACAGAGAAGCTCACGGAGGGGTGCAGGATATGACGGCAGACCTGCATAGGGGTCGGGGCTGGCCGTCAACTGTTTCTCTGAACTTTCAAGGGCCTGTTGGGAGAGAGTGGTCTGGTCTCAGACCAGTAGGGTTAGCTACTGTAAGGGTGGATTTCCTGCAGGGGTTCAGGACCCACTGCTACTTGTACCAACGACAGAAATAAGCCCAGTTAAAATAGCATAATATGTGGGAGAGCGTTGCTATAGAGTGATCATATTGTATTGCAATAGGTAGCACTTCAAAGTCAATACCAAACCAAAACTAGTTAGCACATCATATGTAATTGAAAGGATTTAATGACAATATTGTTATGGTTACACTTAAAAATAGATGAATGAGATGATAAAAACATGCATATATGTAAAATGTTACCTGAGAGATAAAAAGATAGGGAGAGTGTAGAAAATAAGAGAGAAAGTAAAGAGGAGGCAAAGAAAGAGCCAGCGCAAAGAAGTTGACCATGTGACTGAAACCCATATGTGAGACGTTCAAACTGACCAATCCGATAATTAGAAGACTCCCGATGTCCACATATATACAGAAATCAGAAATCAGAAAGAGCTTTATTGCCAAGTGAGCTTGCACACACAAGGAATTTGTTTTGGTACTGAGGCTTCCAGTGGACATATACAAATACAAATACAACATGAAACATAATACTACAAATTATAAGAATAAAAAATAAAAATAAAAATATATGAGAATAAAAACTATCACAGTTGGGTTTAGTCAGAATAGACATTTTCAGATTTACAGATTATGAACCTATTTACAGTGTTTTGAATATTATAAATAAATAAATCTACATATAAGTATCACCTGAGTTGTGGGATATTGCACTAAACAGTGGGAGTATTGCACTTAAAGGCATATGCCTTGGGAGGAGCGTTAACTGTTCAGGAGGGAAATGGCCTGTGGGAAGAAACTGTTCCTGTGCCGAGATGTTCTTGTGGCCAGTGATCTGAGTCTCCGTCTTGACGGTAACAGTTCGAACAGGTGGTGTCCAGGGTGAGTGGAGTCTGTGATGATTTTACCTGCTCTCTTCCTCACTCTGGAAGAGTACAGGTCCTGGAGGTTTGGCAGGGGGGCACCAATGATCCTCTCCGCAGTCCGGACTGTCCGTTGTAGTCTCCTGATGTCTGATTTGGTAGCTGAACCAAACCAGACAGTGATGGAAGCGCACAAGACAGACTCAATGACGGCTGAGTAGAACTGAATCAGCAGCTCCTGTGGCAGGTTGAACTTCCTCAGCTGGCGAAGGAAGTACAGTCTCTGCTGGGCCTTTTTCACAGTGGAGTCAATGTGATTGTCCCACTTCAGGTCCTGAGAGATGATAGTGCCCAGGAACCTGAATGACTCCACTGCTTCCACAGTGCTGTTCATGATGGTGAGTGGGGGGAGTGCTGAGCTGTTCCTCCTGAAGTCCACGATCATCTCCACTGTTTTGAGCGTGTTCAGCTCGAGGTTGTTATAACTGCACCAGGCAGCCATCTGTTCAACCTCCAGTCTGTAAGCAGACTCGTCACCGTTTTGGATGAGACCGATGACAGTGGTGTCGTCTGCAAATTTCAGGAGCTTGACAGTGGGGTCTTTAGAAGTGCAGTCATTAGTGTACAGGGAGAAGAGCAGTGGGGAGAGAACGCACCCTTGGGGGGCTCCGGTGCTGATTGTGAGTGTCTTGGATGTGTGTTTCCCCAGTCTCACTCGCTGCTGCCGGTCCGTCAGGAAGCTGGTGATCCACTGACAGATCGAGGATGGTATGGAGAGCTGGGTCAGTTTGGCTGTGAGAAGACCAGGCATGATGGTATTGAAGGCCGAACTGAAGTCCACAAAGAGGATCCTTGCATAAGTCCCTGGTCTGTCGAGATGTTGCAGGATATAATGCAGTCCCATGTTGACTGCATCATCCACAGACCTGTTTGCTCTGTAAGCAAACTGAAAGGGATCGAGCAGGGGTCCAGTGATGTCCTTCAGGTGGGCCAACACCAGTCTTTCAAACGACTTCATGACCACAGACATGAGAGCGACAGGTCTGTAGTCATTAAGTCCAGTGATTTTGGGTTTTTTGGGGACAGGAATGATAGTGGAGCGTTTGAAGCAGCAGGGAACTTCACCCTGCTCCAATGATCTGTTGAAGATCTGCGTGAAGACCGGGGCCAGTTGGTCAGCGCAGGCTTTTAAACAAGCAGATGAGATGCCGTATGGGCCTGAGGCTTTCCTAGTCTTCTGTTTTTTGAAGACTCGGCTCACGTCCTCCACACAGACCTTAAGCTCAGGTTGGATGGCAGGAGGGGGGAGTGATAATTGGAGTACAGGAGGTGATGCTGAATGTGTGAAGTGCAGATCAGACCGGGTGTGTGGTGTGAATGAGGGCTTTTCAAACCGGCAGTAAAATGAATTTAAATCGTCAGCCAGGTGTTGATTGTCCACAGATCGAGGGGATGGTGACTTGTAGTTGGTAATGTTCCTCAGGCCATTCCAGACTGATGATGGGTCGTTGGATGAAAACTGGTTTTTCAGTTTATCAGAGTAGTTCCTTTTAGCAACTCTGATCTCCTTTGTCAATCTGTTTCTGGCCTGGTTATACAAGATTTTATCCCCACTTCTGTAAGCATCCTCTTTGGCATGACGAAGGTGTTTGAATTTCCCAGTAAACCATGGTTTATCATTAGTGAATGATAAGAATGTCCTGGTAGGAATGCATGTATCCTCACAGAAACTTATATATGATGTTACAGTATCTGTGAGCTCATCCAGATCATTGGTAGCAGCTTCAAAAACAGTCCAATCAGTGCAATCAAAGCAGGCCTGTAGATTCTGCTCTGCTTCATTAGTCCATCTTTTTACAGTCCTTATTCCAGGTTTAGCTGATTTCAGGCCTTGAGCACTATCAACACCTCTTTGTCTTTAGGAATTCCTGGTTGAGAACAGTAAAGCAAATGTCTTTGTTCATTTTCAAATATCTTGGATTATTTTCAATCCTACTGTACCGTTCACATTTTAACGTACCGGTACCAGGGTTTCCGTTGTCCGGTAAAAAAATGAAATGTCCGACAAAATGAAATCTCTCCGGTCAAATTGTCCGATTATAATTGCCTAATAATCCCGCCCCCTAACACAATCTGAATTTGAGAATAAAAATGTATAAAGCAAAAATACACCGATCTTTGGCTATGTTATAAATATAAATGAACAGACTCTACCGTTTGAAAGTTATGAAACATCGCATGCTGCATTTCAAATAAAGCGCACACCTAAAACGGCTGTAATATAGACCTAAACAACAAACGATTGAGTGAGACGTGTCATATGGCCAGGCCCAGGCAGACTAGCCTTAAAAGCTTTTTTCAGAGGCCAGACGATGGTGAATCAGGAACATCTCATTATAGCTTATAGATCAGTGGTTCTAATCCGCGCACTCATAGGCCTACAGTTTATTTTTCTCTCATCAAAACTGAATAGCCTATGGTTTCACACACATTCACTTTTTGAAACATTGAGGCACGGATGTACCTGATACAAATAAATAAAACATCTCCAGTTAACTAGCACATCATTCATTTAGTTCGCTATTAAATAAGATCTAGCGCTAAAATCTGTTGTTTTTGAAATCAAGCTGAGCGCTCGTGTCCACTGCTATCAGCTGCATGGACGATGCGCTGCGCGAGTTGCGCAATCTTCACTCGGACGCGCTTTTCAATCTATCGCTGTTGTGGAGACTCTCTGTTTATTCCGGTGAAATCACAAAATAAAATGGACACACAAACGTGTCCCTGCTTGATATAGACTGTAACCACTGATGAACATAAAAAAACAATTGGCGTTGATTGACGCCAATCGGACGTTTATGTTTTTTTCCGTCTATTTGAAAGTTAAGCTAATAATAACATGTTGCATTATATGCAACATATGTCATTTTTTAAGTTACATAGACTGCCTCCAGTTTTCCTCAACTTGACTAATTAAGAGGCGATATTTGACCGGCATTTCATCAAAATTTCCGTAAAACGAAACCTCTGCCGACCGGCAACATTTTTTTCTAGCGGAAACTCTGACCGGTACCCAACGATACCTTTTTTGGTAGGCTACTTTAGGTATGTTTACCACGGGCACAGCAATTTTAAATTTAAATAATCAGCAGGAGTAGCCTTCTTCATTTTGTAAACCATATTCAAGTGTATAATCACAAATACAGTGTTTTTCATGTTTAGAAAAATACCACCTACTTACAGTGATGTGAATAAGTTAGGACACCCATGCTAAAGTTGCCTAAAAAGAGGAATAAAAAAACATCTTTTGGAAATTGATCTTAATGCCTTAATTAGAAAAATGAGGAAAAATCCAATCTTTAAGGACACCAATTTTCTTTGTGAATGAATAATGTATCATAAATAAATAAATGTTCTTCCTTAAAATACAGGGTGCATAAGTCAGGACACCCCTATGTTAAATTCAGTGGCGATTCTAGGGGGTGGCCTGGGGTGGCCAGGGCCACCCCTGAAAGCTCATTGGCCACCCCTGTGGCCACCCCAGATCTGATAGGTAGTTGGTCAAGTTCGTCAACACAAGAAACAAGAGAAATGCTGTCAATCAATGATGGCAGCTGATCAACTGATTTAGGGCCAGTTTTACATTTTTAACTAACACCGTAATGGTCGTACTGAGGCTGTTAGAGCTGATTTCTGCTCAGCGGACGTTTGGCCATGCAGGTCAGGTGACCCATGAGATGAGCGCGCTGGCTGCTGCTGCTCCGTGAAACAGGAGGACGGTCGGTCACAGTTACAACAGCAACAATGATAAAAACGCTGGAATCGGTAGATTGAGAGTATGGTAATTTAATGTTTAGTTATATCGTAGTTCCCTCTGAATGTGTAGGAAAACTGAAAAAAAAAAGAACTACACTGTACTAGCTAGCTTAGCAGCCTGCAAACCAAGTTAAGAGTGCAGAGTGCAGACAGTTGAAGAGGGCGCGCGCGCAGCTCTTAAAGGGGCCACACCTTATTTCCACTCGTTACACCGCCATGGAATGCTATTTTCTGGACTGAAGACTTGAGGGTGTTTTTTGCAGATGTGTGTGTTCAATAGAGCTAATGTTATATTTTTGGCCAACCCGTGTGTGAAATATAGTGTGACAGTCTAGATTTAAGTTATAACACAAGAACAAGCTGTGACTTATTTATTTGCTCTGTTATTTAAGGGCTGTTTTTGTTTGTATCAGTTAGCTCATCTTCACTTAAATTAACTTATAAACTTGTATGCTGAATCAAAGCCAATGTTTAAATTTATACCTTCATCGGGGCCTTGGATATGAATACTGTCTTAGTTGAGAACCACTTTTTGCACATTTTCATACATCACAAGGCATACTAATGAAATTATTCAGTCATCAGGCCATCCTCTGTGTTACCTGTTACCCGTGTTTGCTTTACTAGTTTAAGTCCCCTCTTGTGGTTAAATAAAAACACACTGGGCAAAGAATAAATTAAGAAATTCAAATTCCAGTATCTCTAACAAATTATATCTAAGCTAAATAATAACATATACTAAGCATGTAAAGAACAACAAATATTTATGTTTTTTTTTTTTACAAGCTTAGTTTTTCTTTTGCTTTTACAGGTAAGGTCCTATCTTTAAGCATTTTGGTTTGTCCTGTTGGATTTCTGTGTTTTTATGTAACCACAAGATGGTGCCTCAATTAGTAAAGCAAACTCAGGTAACAATACAGGTGACACAGATGATGAGTTGATGACTGATGCATGTTATTCTATATAGGATGAGTTAAGAGCAGTTTATTTTGCTACTCTAATCTAACTTATGAAGAGACAAGTTAATCCACTACAAGAAAATAGCTCTTAGAAAATGTTTACCCTATCCTGACCATAATTACTGATTAAAAATAGACATGTTAAAATAACCAGAGATACTTGGGGACTGTGATAGGTGGTTAGGCCTGTTTTTAACAGGATAGTCACCTTTATTTGACAGTTATGAGACAGGAAATCATGGGAGAGAGAGAGGATGTGACATGCAGCAAAGGACCGGGATTCGAACCATGGTCGGCTGAGTACATATACGCATTAACTTTGCTATGCCATGGCCACCCCATACTAGCTTTGTGTCCCATCTTGGCCACCCCCCCCAAAAATGTCCTGGATACGCCACTGGTTAAATTCCCATAGAGCCAGGCAGATTTGTATTTTTAAAGGCCAGTTATTTCACGGATCCAGGATAATATGCATCCTGATAAAGTTCCCATGGCCTTTGGAATTAAAATATCCCCACATCATCACATTCCCTTCATCATACCTAGAGATTGGCATGGGGTACTTTCCATAAGATCATCTTTCAATGCAAATCAAACTAGCTATTAGGCTAACTGAAATAAAACCATGCCAATCTCTAGATATGGTGACGGGTGTGTGATTATGTGGGGCTTTTTTAATTCCAAAGGCCAAGGGAACTTTATCAGAATGCAGTGGAAAAGCGACAAAGCGTGCCGTACCGAACCGAACCGTACCGTACCATGCAGTGGAGAAGCGCCATTAGGGATCCCAATTCATCAGTCACTGACGTAACGTAGAACATGACTGACTGATAGAGAACATCTTTACTAATGTAACCCCCATTCCCTGAAGGATGAAACGGAGACGTTACATCCCGTCACCACAATACCTGTGTCCACCACTAAGTGACCAAGCAAGCACTAGCTTGGCTCCTTAGTGAAAACTTAATGAGTGAGTCCTGCACGCTTCCTTATATAGCCGTGGCAAGGTTTGGGGTGCAAATCTCACTCGCCAATGTCCATTGGCTTGTTCTGTACCACTGGAAGGTGATTGGTCTCTCAGGTACGAAACATCTCCATTTCCTCCTTCAGGGAACGGGGGTTACATTAGTAACCTAGATGTTTCTGAGAGAAATAAATAAATAAATAAATAAATAAATAAATAAATAAATAAATAAATAAATAAATAAATGTGACTTGACTTGTGTAGGCTCACAACCTAAACTAGGCCTTACTTTCAATACACACAACAAGATTTTAAAAAGGCAGTTTTATTCACTTTTTTTAACAGTAGCCATATCACGAACTTTATATTTCAACATTAAACTTTTATCCTGTACAATCATTTTAAATCATCATTTACGGTCCTCCTGCAGTACCTCCTAGACCCACTGGGTGGTGCAGGTTGAAATCTAAAGACTTGATGTGCACTTAATATTCCTACTACTAGAAGTATTAAACAACACCCTGTTGAGTTTAATTTTCCAATATTTGACTCATATGCCATAAAATGTATTGCCCGTACCCACAATACCGTACTCCTTACATCTTCCAATTGTAAATGTTAAACTGAATGTTAAAGCTTACAATTAAAAGGGTTGCAAGGTTTTGCTAATATTTAGCATAACTCATATTTAGCACAAAAGCTTTGCAAGATTGTAGTCATCTGTTGTCACTGTTCATCGCATTCTAAAGATCTTTTTTAAAAATGATTAAAATCAACTGTTTTTTGAGCCTCATTAATAGTATTTATTTTGGGTTTACTCAATATTCCTCACAACAGCTTTCATAGATGTTATCATCAGATTTGTCTACCACACTTTTATTCTCTATTATATTCATGTTGACATAGTCTTCTACAGAGTCATCTGTGTCCACATTGACATAGTCCTCTTCAGAATGATAAGAGTCTATATTATTATAGTCCTGATCAGAATCATCATCATCCATGCTTTCATCAAGTTGTACATTTTCATAATCAGCCTCATCATCATCATCATCTTCATTTTTGTTGTCATGGGATCCTCCTGCATACATATTAGCTGAACCTAGAGGCATTGCATAGAGATGAAGACACATAATTATTAAAGGAATTCTTAATAAAGACAGTGTGGTTGAAAAAAAAGAAGACATCTAATAGTTTTTATGAAATGCTACGTTACCTCCTTTAAAAGAGCACTTAAAATGAGTTTCCTTATTCCTCTGCTTTTGTCTTCTCTTGACCAGGAGGATGATTAGGAGGACAGACAGTAAGAGCAGCACAGCTGACACCGCAGCATAAATGACAGGAAGCAGGGAGGCTGAGACAGACACAGTTTTGAGTTAAACTTTCAGTACCAGCAGTCCAGATTGTTTTTAGGCTCTTGCACATTAATACCTTTGATAGTGATGACCAGCAGTTCAGAGGCAGACGAACGGAAGGTGCGTGAGGACAAACTGACTTCATAAACACAGCTGTAGTTTCCTGCATGGGAATAATCTGCCTCAGGAAAGGAGAAGGAGGCAGAGAGATTGACAGCTGACTGACTCCTGCTCATATTTGATTCCCTAAACAGGTAGAAGAAGCCTTCAGGATACTGAGATTCAGTGGAACAGATGATAGTGAAACTGTGGCCCCAGGTGATCACTGGCCCCTGTGGCCCCACGTCAAACCGCCCATCAGGAGCAATGTGGGGAAAGCTGGGCTGCTGCAAGTGCACTAGAAAACAAAAAGAATACAGTTTTATGGTTACAGAGCCTCAAGCATTAAATTCAAATGGATTTAAATAAAAATTGCTTCAATAATTGAATTCAATCTTGTTTGGGATCAACATGTAATTCACACACATTTTACATATCAGCAGAATAAAGTGAAAAAAAGACATCGTTACAGAATTATTTACTTTCATGCAACTAATGCATTTATATGTAGGCAACGAGACTAGATTAAACACTCACCTACAGTGATTTGAACAGTGTTACTCCGAGGCGACTTTATAATGGTGTTTTGATAGGAGTAATTACAGCTATAGATGCCCTGATGAGAGACGCCTACATTAACAAGGTTGAAAGTCGCACTAGATACATGTTTCTCGGAGGACACAGATGATCCATTCATGAAGAGGTGGAATTCAGCATTAACATTGCATCTTGATTTGGGTGTTGTGCATCTGAACTGAATGTTTTCTCCAGGAGAAAGAACTGCATGTGTGGAGATCAGGGAAAGAGTGGGCTTCTCCAGGTCACCTGTGAAAGAAATATACATTTAAAATTACTTGTTAAGATGAGATGAAATACATGAAGCTTAATGTGATTTCTATTGCTCGTTTCTCCCAAAAAATAAGTCAAGATGCATGTTTCGTCAAGAAAAAATGAGTATTCACTTCATGTTCCTCCATGTAAAGTGCAGTGTGGTGGCTGAGCTGGAACCTGATACATTGTGTTTCCAGCGGGGAACAATATAGTGGTGCACCTCTGAGATCATATGCAGGTGAAAAAGTTTGGGGAAGATTTCTTGATTGACTAACAAGGACTTTCACGCATTCAGCTCAAATTCAAACTTGACGCAACTGGTATGTACATTAACTTAAATTAAATTATGTTGATGTAAAATATCAACTGTTGTAAAATGTTAGTATTGTGTTTCAGCTTATTTGATGGAATTTGTTACAGTACTGATTGATTGATGATGATAAACTTTGTAAGATTTGTGTTGACCAATTATTTGAGTTTGAAAGGTGTGTTTTAAGTTTGTTAACATTTATAATTTGTCAAGGCATTTGATTTAGTTGATTATAATCTAGTTAATATGGTGAATGAGATGTTAAATGTTAGTTTAAATAATATCTTTATATTAATGTTTATTTGTTTTGTTTCAATCTATCTTTTAAATATTATCAACCTATAAGCGACTGCTTCTACTATTGCTTCTGCCAATACCTCTGCAAACAGAAGTAAATAAAAAAACAGTAAATCTCAATGAGTTGTCCTCTTGCATCCTTCATAGTCTGAATGCCATCTCTCAAGTTTGGGCAAAGCTGAAACTAAATTCTGGAAAACTTGACAATGCAAAAGATTTGACTTACCTCCTGAACAAACAACACCAGCATCTTCACCATGATTACAGCTGTGTATTCCTAGTCCTCTGTGTGAACATTTTATGAGGTTTCTTTCACCTCCCGAACATCCAACATCATCCAGCCAGATCGATCCTTGGCCTTGACGAAAGGCGGCACTTGGAGGTGCACTGATGGCTGAGCCGCACTGTAACTGTCTGCACACCACAGCAGCGTCATTCATGTCCCAGGAGTCATCACACACGGTTCCCCACTGGCCCTTATACTGGATCTCCACTCTTCCACAGCATGAATCAGACCCACTGACCAATCTTATGTCTGGTAGCACAAGTACAATATGATTAGAAACTATGTTGTAAGTATTTATATACTGAATGCGTTTGACATTGTTTTGAGCCAAGCACCAAACGTGCATAGCCTCTTTGCATTATTTTTTTTATACAGTTATTATTTGGTGCCAAACACTATAAGCTTATGTTTTTTTTAATTACTTGGGTACTTTTTACATCACAAGCAAAACCGCAAATATACAATGCCATTTTAGATCTGGGGAAAACATATATACTTTTACCCAGTAAGCAGACGACACCTGCATCTTCTTGATGACTGCAGTCATGTTTTCCAATAGTACGGTGTGAGCACTGTGTGAGGGATGATTCACTTCCTGAACATTCCACTTCGTCCAACCAGATCGGATCACTTCCCTGGCCAAAATGAGCCTGGGACGGTGCACTATCAGCTTCTCCACATCCCAACTGTCTGCACACCACAGCAGCATCTTTAACGTCCCAGGAATCATCGCACACTGTTCCCCACCGGCCATCATGAAGGATCTCAACTCTCCCAGAGCAGTCATTATTACCATTCACAAGCCTGATACTAAATCCACCTAGAAAATAAAACAACTATATTATGAATCAATTCACATCTTACAACATGCTAAACTTGCAAACTAGCAAAAACCGTCAGTCATCCTATGTATCTAGAATAAGATCTGAGTTTTAAAAGAGTGACTAACAGTTTGTTACTTACCAGTTCTAGAAGTTAGAGCACTGGCTGTTGAGATGAAAAACAGTGATATTTAAAAACAATGAAATACAATTAGATATTATAATTTACTTTACTGTCACCATCGCCAAGTTTCCGACAATACTTTCAGCCTTTGAAAGACTTTCAAATTAAAATAGTTTACAAGAACATGATTATAAACACAACGAGGCTGTGAAAGTAAACTAATGACTTGAAGTTTTTCTACTTGGCCGATGAAGCTAAGTGTCTTAAACAACCTAGTCCCATTTAGCCACTTGTAAGCAACTGCTTTTTTCAAGAAAAAAACAAGAAAAAATTCACAAGAGAGTATTACTGATGTATTTTATGTCATACAGTACAAAGTGAAAATATTTTGTGATCATTTTAACCACCTCAGGCATATTCAAAAAAATCTATTGATTTCAGAACAATGGTACACTTTAGCAGAAAGTGCTAAAACTAAATTAACAAAAACAAAAAAAATACATCATCCTTGCCATAGACATGTATGCATAGATGCCATATTTGACTGCTCCAGATATGTCGATGCATCCACCATCTTGATATTGTCAGCATTTAATTTCATTTGCTATAGTCATCTCACAGTAAAAACCCATGAGTTTTCTACAAGTATTGCACAGCCTCTGTTTGTAAAACCACAGAGATTTAAATTCCCGAAGAAATGTGATAACCTTTCACAGGTGAGAATGTGTTGGTTTGTTTTTATATGTATTGACTGAATATTACAGGTTTTTAAACTTTTTTAATGTTGTGTTAGCAAACACCTTTGTCTTATCTGACAATAATGATAAAATAAATCCTACGGAAATCGTCTGCTGAAGGAGTCGAGGATCGAGGAGTGAGGAGCTTCCTGAGGAGTCATGAACGAGGATACACAGGTGCATCCTATGCGGAAGTGTTTTATTGACTAAACGTGACGCACGTATAAATTCTCCTCCCCCTTCACATCGGTCACAATAATTTTAATTTATACTTTACCTTCTCAGTTTATATAAACCACACATCTCACATATTTCAACAGGGTATCTTGCTTTATTATTATGTATTATAAATGTCTTAAATAACCAAACTAATACAACATAAAGGCAGATCCTTAGAGTGCTGCTGATGACGCTGTTAAGTGACGCTTGAGTGATCAAGTATTCTCATGTATAAAAAAGTTTTTATTCGATTCCTCCGTCTTCCTTTCTTTCCTTGCAGCCATCCCTCATATCCTACAGAGTTGGATCTGAGACGTGAGGAAAGGAAGCAAGGAAAGGAAACGAGGATGCACAAATAAGAATTTAGAGGCACCCTAAAACATCTCAGAAGCGTCTCGCCTGGGCTAAAGACAAAAAGGACTGGACTGCTGCTGAGTGGTCCAAAGTTATGTTCTCTGATGAAAGTAAATTTTGCATTTCCTTTGGAAATCAAGGTCCCAGAGTCTGGAGGAAGAGAGGAGAGGCACAGAAACGTGGATTCTGTGCCTCTCCTCTCTCCTGCTTGAAGTCCAGTGTAAAGTTTCCACAGTCAGTGATGGTTTGGGGTGCCATGTCATCTGCTGGTGTTGGTCCACTGTGTTTTCTGAGGTCCAAGGTCAACGCAGCCGTCTACCGGGAAGTTTTATAGCACTTCGTGCTTCCTGCTGCTGACCAACTTTATGGAAATGCAGATTTCATTTTCCAACAGGAATTGGCACCGGCACACAGTGCCAAAGCTACCAGTATCTGGTTTAAGGACCATGGTATCCCAATTCTTAATTGGCCAGTAACTCGCATGACCTTAACCCTATAGAAAATCTATGGGGTATTGTGAAGACGAAGATGCGATACGCCAGACCCAACAATGCAGAAGAGCTGAAGGCCACCTATCAGAGCAACCTGGGCAACCGTACTTTTCATGTTCATACTTTTCAGTTTGGCCAATATTTCTAAAAATCCTTTTTTTGCATTGGTCTTAAGTAATATTCTAATTTTCGAAGATACTGAATTTGGGATTTTCATTAGTTGTCTGTTTTAATCATCACAATTAAATGAAATAAACATTTGAAATATATCCGTCTGTGTGTAATGAATGAATATGATATCCAAATTTCACTACTGAATTACTAAAATAAATAAACTTTTTGATGATATTCTAATTATATGACTAGCACGTGTATGTCAAAAAACTCTCGCGAGCGCAAGGCGCACGTGTTGGATTCTGCAGTCGGGCGCAGTTGCTCTCCACTGACGGTATACTGATCAAAAGCACGATGGGAAACGACTCGCTGACGACACAACTTAAAGGGATAGTTCACCCAAAAATGAAAATTCTGTCAGTATTTACTCACCCTCATGTTGTTCCAACCCCGTAAGACCTTCGTTCATCTTCGGATTGTTCGGAACACAAATTAAGATATTTTTGAGAGCTGGATCACTCCTCTATAGGCTTCTAAGGGATTGACAATTGACAGACTATTTGACTATTGTTAAAATTGTCCAAGTGACTACAGTGGCTCAATCTAAAGTTTATAAAATGACGAGAATACTTTTTGTGCGCAAAAAAACAAACAAAAATAAAGACTTTATTTCAACTATTCAATTCCTTCTTTGTGGTAGGGTGACCACCGCTTTGCGTTGCACCGCACAGCATTTTCACCCCTTGTACCGCACGTCGCATATTGAGAAAATGTCCCGCATTTTCATCAGTCTGTTGGTTTTTAATTATCATATTAAATCATATTAATATTTGCCTTTTTAAGAAAGCTTTTTATATACCCAAGTGGAAAAAAGTATACTTAATTGTATTTGAAATATATTCCTTTTTTCAATAGTACATTGCAAATATAATAACATAAAAACATACTACCGTATTTTCCGCACTATAAGGCGCACCGAATTATAAGGCGCACCTTCAATGAATGACCTCTTTTAGAACATTAACTGTATATAGGGCGCACCGGATTATAAGGCGCATAAGATACTGTAGTCAAACGTTTGACTGGGTTTGCGTTATGCATCCACTAGATGTGCCAAAGGGAATGTAGCGATTGCGCGGCGCCGGAGGCGAGGCGTTTATTAGTAAGCGTGAGCGCGCTGGGGCGGGCACGTAACTTACATTCGCAGCCTGACTCATACGAGTATTCATGTGCGGCGGCTCGCTGATAGCAACAGCTGGCTGTTTTGAATGAGACGACCCGCTAACTGTGAACGGGGAACGCTTTATGAACATTCTGTGACGCGCAAGTAGCGCCGGGGACAGTGTGTTCGTATGTCTGTTAGTAAGAGTGAGCGCTCGTGAGCGGGCACGTGAATTACACACATAACCTGATTTATACGAGGTTGAACTAGCCGTGTGACAGAGCGGTCATAAGATGGACACGTCGCGGGCGAATTTAATAACGCGGAGCGTTATTAACCAATTGATCCAATTAACCAATTGATCCATATATAAGGCGCTCCGGATTATAAGGCGCACTGTTGTTTTTTGAGAAAATTAAAGGCTTTTAAGTGCGCCTTAAAATACGGTATCTTTAAAAACATTAAAAGTATATAGCATCATACTTTTACCTATTTTCACAAAACAACTTTTAACACACTTTAAAATAATTGTACTTCAGTATATTTTTCTAAAAATATATTTAAAACAAGCATACTTTTAACATATTTCTAAAAAGTGCACTAGTACATTGGTAATAAATATATGCTTAGTTACACTTTTAAGAAATATGCTAAACACAGGCATAATTTTAGTGAAGTTTTAGTGTATTTAAAGAAAACATGCTTATGTTGCTCTTAAAATACATTTTATGAGTACTTTGTGTAAGAGCATAGCAAAATTATTAAGCTTTTAGTGTGTTTAAAATATATGTAGGCTACTTTATAAACACTTATAAGCACTACTGCAATATATTTTAAATAGGTGTTCAAGCAGAAGTGCTGAAAACCTATTGTAATTGTTAGGATTTTTTTGAAAAAAAAAGCACTGGGTATTTAGTCAAAGTCAGAAGTCTTTGGTAAATGTGTCTTAAAACAACTATAAAACATTGTCCAATGCATCTGCACAAAACACAATTAGTCATTATTATATCACGTATACAACGTTACATTAAAATTATTTTTATTTGCAAAATGAAGCTGTGTATTTATTTCTGATTTCCTGAACAAGTTGGCTTCATTGTTATGATGTAAATGATCTTTGAAAAGTTTTTTAAAAAACATGTTATGAACATAAAGTTACTTTGTCTTGAGATGACCTGCCAATTATGGTACTGTGTGTTGATTGGTGTTCATATCTGTTCAAGCTTGACAACCTTATTGCCTTTTTTATTACTTTCTAATATATATAGCTATATATTTATAATTACAAATAAGTACAAAGATTAAATTGTTAAAATGGATGCGTATAAGAGAGCATACATTTGAAACTGTGAAGGGTTTTGATTATATTACCTACCAAGTACATTGTACTCTGCGTATACTGTCACTCTTACAAAGAAAACAAATCATTTATCATAATTTGCCTGCCTTGTGTGTGTGTGTGTGTGTGTGTGTGTGTGTGTGTGTGTGTGTGTGTGTATACATGTATATATTATCTCTCTTTTTTCATATTAATATTTGTTGTTTTTCAGGCCAGCTGCTATAGAAGAAAAACTGAAGTCTGATTGCAGAGACGAGCAAAGAGGAGAGTAGTAAGTGTTGGGCTTCTTCTAATCTCATGTTCAATGTAACTCGTAGAGTGCTGTATAGTGACGACAGACAAGAGGATAAAAATGGACAATCGTGTCTATAGCCAAAGCTTTTAAAGGTAAACTGAGAAATCAACGCAATTCTAATGCATTTCTAATCAAATTATTATACATGTATACAAACATGGATACAAAAAGGTTAATCATTGGTTAATTTTATATAAATTCTTCTTCCCTTTCACAGGTCCTGTGATTAAAGCAGTCTTCAAAAACTACCATGTCTGAACCACAAGCCCTCAGTTGCAGAAAATGAGTCGTACTCAAAGAATTGACCGTCCACTTGAAGATGAAGATGTGACATTCAAACTCTTCTGTTTCTCCGGTTCAGCCATTTGTAGGCCTAAGTTTGTAAATAATGCATTATTCACTTCTGCACGTTGTTTTTCTGTAACTTTTATTTTAATTTTTTCAGAAAATTGCATTGTGATTTAGTGATGTAATATTCATAGTTTACTTTTCAGTAATACAGGTATAACTGAAATGTTCTACAAAAAAATTATAAATATAGCTCTGCCATTGCATTTCACTTATCTTTCTGTATTTTTTTCAAGAGATTATATATGCTGCTGTACTTTTTTAATGTACTCTTTTGTATTTATTTTGTAATTAACACAAAAAGATACTATATTAAAGTTTTCTTGATTTGAAAGTCTGTATGTCTTAACATTTATATTTAATTATTTTTGCACTTTTAATACACACTTTTAAATACTGAATAAAAAACTGCTTTATTATTAACTATTAGTGAGATGCTAATACATTTTTAATGCTATTTAAATGTTCTTGAAGTACATTAAAATTAAGCTTCAAATATATTATTTGTACTTTAAGACATATGAAAGTATATTTATAATGAACTGTAAAGAAATACACTTAAATGTACTTTAAGTGGTTCAATTTGAGCACAATTTAATATATTAAAATATAGTACAAATAGCTTAAATTGATCTTAAGCATATCTTAAAATACACCTAATATACTTGAAGTTGTTTCAAAATAATACATTTTTCTGGGTATATTGCTTGTATGTTTCGAAGACACTCATAATGAATTTGTAATGTACTTGTAACACAGATAAAGTACACTTTAATATCACTAGCATATAATTAGTCCCTACACAGGCATATACTTAAAGTAAACTAAGTATACTTAAAGTTGTTCCACTTTAGTACACAAAATACATTTAAAGTTATGCTTTACTACAATTTTTATTACTATTAAAATATACTTAGTACAAAATTAGTTGTTCCAAAATAGCACATTTCAAGTTAACTAATCATTAACACACTTGAAGTACTGATAAATAGTCTGGCTACAATTATATTTAGGTTATTTTTTTCACTAGGGTATTCTTTTTGCGCAGTAGTTTTTCACCTATATTTAACAGTGTTTCGTCAGAAGTACAAATACAACAGCCGTTTTTAAAATCCTATCCAATGGTTGAAAGGACAGGAGTAAACATGGTCACTAGTGGGTTGTGACGGCTGTCAATCAAAATGTGGAGCGGTGATTAGTTCCATGTCTTTCTGTCAGACAAACAAATGGATAATTCTGTAAATGTATCAACCTGATGCCTGCTGTGGTTGTTTTAATTCACATAAAAAAATATGAACGTTTTTGGTTTAATATATTCTTAATATATAAGACTGTCAGTTATCTAAATTTTAGTTGGACTTTTCTGGAAGGGATTAAAGAAAAAATAATTTTTATCAGCTGAAAGGCATGTACCGGTACAAGTGTTTTTATTAAGTTAGATAAACATTATTATAACAGGTTATGATTATAGTGTTGGTAACATGTCCCACATTGTCCCACACAAACTTATAATCGTCCCGCATTTGGGTTGTTTGATGGTGGTCACCCGACTCTGTGGGCCTCGAGTCAGTTCACTAGTGTAGTTCACTTGAGAAACACTGCTGTAGCTACAGGCACTGAGCCCTGTCGAAACATTATGACTGTAAATATCTGCATTCAGGTGCGAGATCATAGAAATATATTTCTGTTAGTGCCCCTTTATTTTAGTTTATTGAACAGGTAATTTTCATGAAGCATTTAAAAGTTATTTGGAGCAGTTAAGTTGTTGGTGAATGTCTTTTCAAAATCAATGATTCATGTCAACTCAAACATGATAATCATGTTCTCAGTTTAAGGTAACTTTCAGTTCAGTTAAAAAATAAGTGAAAAGCTCGGTAAAAATCTGAGAGATAACATAATAAAAAGATGTAGCCTAATCTATTGCAAGACTTTTAAAGTTCATAATCTTTAAGTAGACTGTTGTATTATTAGGATGAAATATTACATTGTGACATGCAGTAGCCTAGCCTATATTATCATATTTTAATCTGTAATAAAAAAGTTCAAGAATTAAAATGGTATTTACCCAATATCAAAATGAGAAGACAAGGTCTTGGCATTGCAGTCCTAGTGTTGTTTCAAAGTGCCAATGAATAGCTATAAGAGGGTACTTCCTGCTCATGAGAAGAGCTGATGGTGCTTTAAGAACGGAAACTAGAACCTTGTGTGAATGTTAGGAACTGATCTGTCCATCAGGAACTCATCTGTCGATTGTGCCCCTAAATGAGACACACCACAAATAGAAAATAATGAACAAATAATGAAAAAATTAAACATAACATATAATGTTAATTTAAGGAAAAATGCTAACTACACCATTATGGTGGCAAAATATATATTTCTTCACCCCACACGATGTGTTCCTGGTTATGTTTCTTTAAAATCTGTAACTTAAAGGGTAACTAAACCCTACAACAACCTTTTTTAGTTAATGATCTGTAAGACTGAGGCTTTATTAATGCTGTTCATTGATTCGATTACCGGTACATTTTTTGACATTTGGGTAAAGTGTTTTGATTCTACAATATATGGTGTAAAAACGTCTGAGTGCTGCCCTCTTTAGGTTGAACGGTGGCTACTGCAGTTGAATTTTCCTATTGGGTGTTGTGGTACTGCGTGACATAAGCAGGCACCAGCTCACCACCACCACGCCCTTGCCTACAGAGAGATGCGGGTCTCAGGCGCACGCTCCGGTCCCCCCATGCGGGGCTTTGCCCACTTCGAGATGGTTCTCACTGCGGAAAATGAAATCCACGGGGAGGAGTCGGATCCAGATCCAACTCTTCCCACCTTACATACACCTAAAACTAGCCAACTCCGCCCCCTGATCCCTAAACACACCCCTAATCCCTAAACCCAACCCTAATCCTACCCATCTCCACCCCTTGGATCTTGATCCGACTCCTCCCCGTGGATCTCATGTACTGCATTGAGGTGCTACTGGACTTTTCCGGCATTTTTCAAATATTGCAAGTGGGTGGAGTCAGGCTCTGACCAGGGGTTGAGTTAAAGGGAAACGGCACTACTACATATGAAAACCCTTGAATGATCTCTGCAACAGAAGTGAAACTGTTTAACTTAAAGCCATAAATATACTCCGATATACAGTAGGCCTATTTGGAAATGAAGTTGAAGTTTAGCATTCTGTGTGACCATATCACGCTGAATTATCCGATTCAGAGAATATAGCTCTGTTCTCAGAAGTGCAAGTTAACACATTGGCTGTGAAGCAGATTTGAGAAGATATGCTTTTGGACAAGCACAGATAAAACCATTATGGAGAGTAGGCCTACAAGCTAATTTTAAGCTTTTTGTTTATATTTTATTTGGAATAAAGTCAAGAGTCAGAGTTGACATCTTCATGCTCTCCATCATCCATATCTATAATCTCATATAGTCATTGTCAGGATTTTTACTTTGGTCTTTATGGATCACATCTGCATATTAACTGCAGGATACGAAGTACATAAAAAAAAGGAGTTTTACTATGATGTTACAGTGTTTTAGAATTGATATTTGGAGGACACAATGTAGGCTAAATACTTACCTTTTGGACAGAAACATGTAATTATACAGAAATATTTAATTAGCAGTGCAGAAATACGATCAGTACAGCTGTTACTACAGAACCAATGATAACAACTGAAGAAGCTTCCTGTACTTAAAGGGATAGTTCATCCAAAAATGACAATTCTGTCACCCTTTACTCACCCTCAAGTTGTTCCTGTATGAATAAAAATACCAACTTTCTTTTCGTACTAAACATGCAGCATTTTTGTTCAGTTTAACGTTTCAACATTCTGCCCATTGATGTGAACTGTAACACGCAAGTCAGTTTGCACCAGACTTGCATTTTTTGTGTGTATGCAAATAATTCATTTCCTGTCAGCTTTAGTTCTTCTTCATAAAGAACACACATCTTGTTTCTTCAAATGAGAGTGCCGGGAATCTCCTCAAATACTTGTGCTCTAAATGTGTCACTGCAGATTTGTGTTCATCTTATTGAAATTTAATTTTCTCAAATTCATAGCCACTCACTTCAAGTTACCTGCTGTGCTGTAGTCACATTTACCAAAGAGGGGGTGGTCTACCAATGACATCAGTGCTAAACAACATTGCAGAAGGACAACTATAGTAACCTTGGGTGTCAGAAAAGGAGTGGTTGCTGAACAGGAAGATGACGTTTTTTGGTGAGCCAAGACAACATATGGCCCGTTTTCATGCATGGTCGAAGACTCGAAGGTCACCAGTACATTTACCCACATTTTTTTACCCTCAGCTTGCAAAGCCATCTGAACATTTCCATTACTTTTCTATATGGCTATTAAGTTGTCTGCAACAATCATGCCTCAAATTTGTTTGAAAAATTGCTTTCATTTTGAGTATTTACTTAAATAAAAATAAATAAAATATTAGTTTGTGTATCAATATTAGTCATAAATGTACCAAATTTAGCTGTAATTTTGTAGGAAGTTGCAGCACAATACACTCTTTAAAATAAAGGGTCCAAAAATGGTTTTGACAGCTATGCCATGGCATAGAAGAACCTTCCACTGAATATTTCTTAAAATACTGTTTTTTTAGAGTGATGTTGATGTGGTCACACCCCGACATAGTTATTAATATTTCAAGTAACAAAAAAATTGCAGCTTTGTAATTAAAATCACAAATAATAAACCCATCATGGTCAGAAACACACAAAACAGAAGTCTTTATTAAACATTACTCTTATCATCCAGGGACCCGACACAACAGAAACAATTTTGTGCGTTTGACTGTATAACAACTGTTAAAACAGAACAGGTTTGTGCTCTACGTCATGTAGATCTGTTTGTCATCCTTTGAGTGAGAAAAGAGGGCCGTCGCGCTCCGAGACGCAGTATGGCTCAATAGTGATGAACCTTTGGGCAGCGACTAAATGCAGAATCAAATGAAATGGACAGTACTGAGCAACTGGAAGAGGCTTGTGATTTTCACAACAGGTAGATAGAAGTGAATAGACTCGAGCTCTGTGCATGTCGTGTGCATAGTTGCAGAGAAACAGTTCACACCCCACTCTCAGATGACATTGTTAAAGAGGAAATCATTTTGACCCATTACACTGGCCAAAATTTCATGCGATAGGTTTAGTAGGAGTGATGCCGAGGCAGAGCTGTTGTAAACTGGTAAAATAATGTTATGCTGACACTGATCCGCCATAACTGGATCACATGGAGAGACGCCGTTTCATTTTATTGGTCCATTTCATCTATTGTTTTTATTCAAAGGGACTATTCATCCAAAATTGAAAATCGTGTCATTGACTCACCCTCATGTTGTTCCAAACCTCTGAATTTCTTTCTTGTGTAGAACTCAGATACTTTGAAGAATTAATTGACTTTGTTTATATGATAGTCAAATGGTGATCAAAACCACATTGGACCCCATTGACTTTCATAGTACGGAAAAAATAGTAGTTTCAAACATCTAAGTTTGGAACAAAATGAGGTTGAGTAACAATTTTATTTTAGTCTGGACTGTGTCTAAAAACCAAATAGTTTTCACTTTTGGCAATAAAAACAACTAAAACAAAAGAATTATAATCTTTTAAACAAATAATCACGCCAATACAAGAATGTCTTATTTTAATATAGAATTTCTAGATAACTAAGCTCATAATTGTGAATTCAGTCCTTGTTTGATGTTTTCTTTAGGCCGAATAAAGTTTGAGATACGGGGATAGATTCAGTGAATGCTAGCGGTCTCACGAATCCAGATGTCTGGCAGGAATCAGTGCGTTACAGAGGCAGAGTAGTTTGTGAGCTTTACTTAAAGTGATTGTCACACAGAGGCAGTGTTGTTGTTGACAAGTGTTCAATGATTGTTGCAGGAGAGCAGAGGCAGTGATGTTGTAAGGTAGAGAGGAGGACACGGCGGTGCAAGCATCTCAGCACATGTGACAGATGATTAGAAACACAGATCTACCACTAATAGGGCTTCAAAAAAAAAAAGGCGTGAACTTCCGTGTGAAATGCTCAGTTAAAACATTCTCAATACTTGTGAAATGATGGGGTGGTTTTGACATGAGCGTTTAGCTAAAAACACATCTTGTGTTCTTAGTGAGTCTTTATGTTTGGAAATCTCCTTTTTTTATTTTATAATCTGCTAATACTGTGTAGAAGGGGGTATTCTGTGTCTTTCCACAGTTGACAATTACAAAATTAAAAGTAAATTAAGAAACAATATTAAAAAGCTACAGGAAGGCATTTACCGCTCCTTTAAAACCGATCTCATACACACCTTTCAATCACAAGCTGCTTGTTTACATACTTCATTTAATTGCCACAAACGGCCAAGTTGATCATTCTGATGAAGTCTAATATAGCTCCAAATCATCTGGACAAAATTGCATTTTAACCCCATCGTACTTCACGTCTTGAAGTACACGCATCATTTTCAGTGCTAGTGCGACGTGCCCTTGAGCATGATGTGAATCTAGGAGTGAGCGCAACAGTGGGTCGACCATAATCGTGTTCAACTCTTGAGAAAAGTGAGAGAAAAGATAAGAATTGTTCTGCATTCCACCTAAGACGAAAAATTCAACTCTCATATTTCTGTCAATATAGATTTCATATATTCATATATCTTTTGTAAGAAAACAAAGAAACAGAAACAAAACAGCTGGAAAGTTCAAAATGTCCCTGACTTGTGGACATTTGACGTCCTAATGTCCTTTAGCTTGCGTTAAGGGATTGATTGAAGTTTATAAAATAACGTCACAGGCCGAGAGAGCGCATCCCTCTGACGAGTCCTTCACAGTCTGTGTGATGGGAGCAGAGCCGGGAAGACACAGTAAAGAGCTGCTTCTGCACACACAGGGCATTTGTTCTGCTGTCCTCTTGAACCACCGCCACAAAAAAAAAGCTTGTCACTGAATCACTGGTGGGTTTAAATGACGGCGTGAGTTTTGATCAGGCTCGGCCTGTGTGTAACTCAATTGGTCTTCAGCTAATAAAGCCAGCCAGATTTACGGTTCAATTCAGGTCCGGTCACCCTGGATCAAAGTCTACCGGAATTCTGGTCTATGGGTACTTATTTCTGGTTCCGTACGGAGCCCTGTCTGGAGGTGAGAGTCAGGGGGAGTGAGCTGAGGGGCTGCTGTGTGCCGAGCTGGGAGACAGACTGGGGCTGCAGCTTCCTGGTGGTGCTCCTCCTCCTCCTCCTCCTCCTCCTCTCGCCCCACTGGCTCCTTCCAGGCCCTCCGAATTCTCCAGCATCTCCTGAATGAGTGGAGGCATGGAGCCAGGGATCTCCATTTTCAGCGTTATTACCCGTTCCGCTCCTGATTGAGAAACAAGACGTTAGATTGGATTCTGGCTGATCACGCTTGTTCTTCAAAGAGTGACAGTGAATCTAACCTTTAGCGCTGATGCTCCTGAGGTCTGTGATCTTCATCAGCATCTTGGGGAACATGTGTGGTTTGTGAGGTCTCCTCTTTCTCACGTAGATCTTTAGGGCCTCCAGCAGCGGCTCCTGAAGCACATCTACCTTATCCGACTGCTCCAGATCCTGCCGATCTGAGCGCAAGGGCACATCAGTTTTAAAGAGCCAACCAAGAATCACACAAGCAGGAAATAGAATTTTTTTGTAGACACCTATATATATATATATATATATATATATATATATATATATAAATCTAAATAAACACATTTGAGGAGAAGGCACAGAAAAACTATTTCATGAGATTTATAGATTGTTTGAAATTATATTCAAACAGTCCTGTCTAAATGGAAAAAAATGTTTATTAGATAATTACAACTGCAAAAACTAATAAAATGGCAGATAAATCTATAAAACAAACTTAAAATAAAAAAATAGTTACAAAACAGTCCGATATCAAATAGAAACAACGAAAAAAGCCAATATTGACCGACAACAGTTATGGGGCAATTTTTATATAGTCTTTTTATATAAAATCTTTATATAATATAATATACACACATTTATTTATTTATTTATTTATTTATAACACAGAAATGACCATTTGTTGTATTTAAATAGAAAAATCTAGAGATAAATCAGATAAAACTAGAATAATAAAAATGTAATTTTTTTGTAAATAAATAGTCCAATATTAGATCAGAACAAACAAAATCAAAAAGACAATATTGTCTGACAACAGTTATGAGGCAAATATACTGTGCATCCATAGCTGTAAGTTCCTCTTATTTACTGTAGTTTAATTTTTTAGGCTTTACACTTTGTATACAAGTAAAAGCACCAGAGAATTGCTAAATACAACCACAATAACAATACAGCTAATAAGCAAAAGTAAATTTTATGTGATTTTTGACTGCATGGAAAACTCAAGACAACATTCACTAAACCAAAATTTGTTAAAACGAATCTTATCTGGTTGGGGAAAAATCTGCAGTACCTCCACACAGCAGACAGATGGCACTGAGAAGCCCAGTCTCTGCATCATCCATCTCCAGAGGCAGGAGCTGGTTGGCGAAAGCGAATACCAGATCTGTCAGTGGACCGAAGCCGGCGTTGTGCATCTGCGTGCGATTCAGTGTCAGACCATCTGAAAATGTCATGGTGTCCTGATCCGGTGTGTAGCGTGTACATATTCGCAGAATCTGAGGAAGCAATTTAAGACACAGATGAGCACTTAAGCTACACACCACTGCAAATGTGTAGAACTATTCAAGCACTTTACATAAGTGTGAGATCTGGACACAAGAACACATGTGAGAGTGTGTCGTGCTCTCACCAGGATGTCAAGACAGGCGGCCTTTAAGAGAGTGATCTGATCTGCGATAGTAAGCGTGGTAAAGCCGGGCAGCTGCTTGGCGAACTCGACCGTTTTAATGATGCATTTGGTAGACAGTTCGCTGAACTTGTCCCACAGGTCAACGTCCAGAGCGACCCTCTGGTCTGAACTGTTGTTCTGTTCAAAAGCAAGACAGAGACCATGTTTGGTTGGTTTAATAACTGAGATCGTGATTCATTTCCCACAGCTCCCTCCGGTTGAGGACGTCACCATTAAGAGCTGCTCTGCCTCAGACTTACCGTGGTGTATTTACCAAGCTGACAGAGGGACGGGAAGGTTTCCTGATGGGCCTTCCTTACCCGCTCGATCATCTGCTCTGTATCAGGACTCAAGACGTAACTCTCTGAACACTCCTGCTTCTTCTCGTCCTTCTTCCTCTTGTTCCGGTCGTTTCGAACCGCTGCATAGACAAATGAAAACAGTATTCAAACCACCTGGTATACCACTCCAATATATTTCATACATAAACATATGTGGATTAATATGCTTTATATCTAAAGTGGCAAATGATAATAATAAATAACATAGTAATAAACATATGACAACATCTGCCACAAGATGGCAGTAAAATCCAGTGTTTAATTTCTCAGCCTGATGAAAACAGCTCATGCATAGTTAAACCGCTTTCAGAACCACATTCTTCTTGTGATTCAATCATTTTGGCAGCTAATTTACTTCAAAACAACAATGAATAAAAGAGGAGGAGATGGATTAAGTGGGAGACCATGAGGAAATATATGGGGATATAAATATGTAGGAAAGGAACAGGGATATAGAAATGTATTCCTTGCAGTATTTCCAGAGAGAAAGAGAGCTGAATGAGAACTGAGTGCTTTGATGTGACAGTTCAAAAAGAGCTGTAGGTAAGAGAGTCTCAATTGCTAAACAAGCAGAAAAAGAGGACAAATTCATAGGATATTACTCTCATTGCTCTTCCCATCTCGTTATGACACTGGAAACATGTATACAGTGGTATATCTGCCTTGAAATACTGAGTAAATAGCACAATAATAGAGAAGAGATGCACACTGTGAACACAGAGGCATTACACATGCATCCAATATACATCTGCATTAACACACAACAGTTTAGCAAAAAAAAAAAAACACTGGTTGAAAGACACTGTTTAAGGCATCTACACTACCATTCAAAGGTTAAAGGTTCAAATATATATATATAAAAACATATGAATACGTTTATTCAGCTAGGACGCATTAAATTGATCATTAGTGACTGTAAAGACATTATAATGTTACAAAATATAATAATTTCGAATAAACGCTCCATTCATAAAAAAAAATTCACCGTTTCCACAAAAATAAACATTTAACACAAAAAAATGTGCTTGATCACCAAATCAGTATATTAGAATGATTTCTGAAGGATGATTTGAGACTGAAAATTCAGCTTTACCATTACAGAAATAAATTAAATTTTAAAATACATGTTAATAGAAAACACTTATTTGAAATCGTAATAATATTACATAATATTAGAGCCCGACCGATATATCGGCGGGCCGATATTATCGGCCGATTTTAGGCATTTTCCTAACTATCGGTATCGGCATTTATAATGGCCGATAAATGAATATTTTAAAAAATGCGGGTACGGTGATTCATGTAAGGGTGGCGCTGCCAATAAAGCACCTTAAAGCTGTCACAAGAACTGGCAAAAATAATGATTATGAATACAACAAATATAGCAAGGAGACATTTTAATTGTTTATTAATAAACAAGTGTTTTCAGTCAGTGTCAGCCAAAGATGAAGTTGACGATGCTGACTCGCGATCTTCAGTGAGCGCGCGCCAGAGAGAAATGCACATTTCATACGATTACATGAGTCTGTCTGTCTTTCGTTTTGAATTGTTCTGTTTAAAAGTAGACATTTCAATATAGATATATTTCAATTCTCAGGTCTATACGCTGAGTTTCGGTTCATGAGACGAGCTCCAGTTCACCCGCAGGCGCCTCCGTGTCGAGATTATCTATCGTCTGCTAAATTTACTTCTTATAAATTAAATCCAGGCAAATGGCTGATGAAACATTGATTAAAATTAAGATACAATTAATACAAAACGAAATTCACTTTGAAACGAAAGGTTTTGTGCTTTCTGTTTGATGTCTATGTGAAAGTTTCAAAGCATTAGTGCCGCTTTCAGAGCGCTCACGTCCGTAGTGCTGAACTGTCGCGTCTGTAACAGTGTTTTTTCCTCATAAATGCAAACACGAAAAATAAAATAAAATAAAATGAATATTTTATTTAGCCTGTGGAGACTGAGAGCCAACCCTTCTTCATCCGGTGGGTAGTAGCCTACTTGTGATTTGCGCAGTGTAATTCACAGAATTGATTTCTCTGCTACAAGCCTCTGTCACATATTGTGTGAGCTTGTGACTATTGCAAGCGCGCAGCTGAGAAGTCCTGATTATATTGTCTGCTATATTTAGGCCTTCTTCTGATTTATTAAGGCAATTGGTTGATGAAACATTGATTAAAATGCGTGGCGCGAGCGATCTCCGACAGTAAACTGATTCTGCTTTGTCTAGGGTAAACAGCTGTTGCGACACGAGTAGTAACGGCCGCGTCCGGTGTAGACACAGTGTTAAAGCTCATTCTGCCTGATAACGCTACGTTACAACATCAAGCAATATTCCAAAAATGTATATAATTATAACACTTTATATAGGGCCATTTTGCATTAAGAGTAGCCTAGTTTCACGTTTAGTACATTTTGCTTACTAATTATTTAAAATAGTATAAAAGTACTGTACATATGTAATTAAAAACGTTTTCATTATAATATTATTCATTTTACTTTAGTAAAAAGATCTGAGTTCTTCCTCCACTGGTAGAGATTAGAGGAATTAAGAGTAAAAATAGAAGATAATAAGGTTTTGTCAGTGACACTTTTTATATATTTATTGATACAAGTTATGACTAAATTAAAAGACAAAGTCGTCGTTAGTGAAGATTATGCAACAGTATTTAGAATATAATATAATATAATATAACATGCAATGCAAACTAGTTTGGTTACAGCTCAGCTGTATAATTCTCATTCTATCATCCCCCCTGCCTCCATTACATATCTGTGTCACACAAGTGTTTGATTACCACATTTGAGTGATCATTGCAAAACGTGTTTATAAAATATATTTATTCTGTTTATAGCTACTGTGTAAAGTACCCATCAAAAGTTTGTACACACCAATAGGAAAGTGTCCAAACTTTTGACTGGTATACTGTACTATAATACACATAAATAATATTGTTACTGTATTATAATATACACATAAATAATATCGGCCGATATATCGGTATCGGGCTTTTTTTACTCCCTAATATCGGTATCGGCCCCCAAAAATCCATATCGGTCGGGCTCTACATAATATTACCATTTTACTGTATTTTTGATCGAATAAAGTTATCAAAGATGAAGTGACATTCTGTGCCGATTAAGTGTCCCACTGGTGACCCTGATTGGTCAAATCTAGTCTCACCTAAATCTCATGCCATTGGTTAAACCAACATCGCTGTGTCGACCTGGTCTGGATGGATAGTATCTCAGGGTAGCATCTCATTTTTCACAATTTAAGGAAATAAACCTCTTTACTTAGTTGTTTCTGCATGTTAAACTTGGATGAGAAAATTACATTGATTATTTTTAACAGTGAAGTTTGCAGTTCTTCAATGTAAGATTGTGCACGTAAACGCACTCATTGTGTATCATCCAACACACACACACACACACACACACACACACACACACACACACACACACACACACACACACACACACACACACACACACACACACACACACACACACACACACACACACACACACACACACACACACACACACACACACACACACACACACACACAGTGCAGTGATGAGAAATAAATGTTGGTGGTTGTTAATAACTGTGATAAACGACCTCTGCTTTCACTAAAATCCAACCTAATCTAATCATGTCACATGACAAATATCAGGCTGCTTTTAAACAGGCTTTCCCTCTGCGCCTGCATTCCTCCCGCCTTCCCTCTCTCTGTTTTCCTGGAACCTCACAATCTTTCTCTTTTCTTGTACTCAGAGCCTCAATCACTCCTTTATCTCATGTTTTTTGTTGTTTTTGGTTAGGACTCCTTCCTTTGTCTTAAGATAACTCAGTGGCTCTTCTTCTCCCTCCTCCACACGCACACTGGGGGAGCGAGAGAGCGAACAAGAGGGGTGGTAAAGGATGATTCTCACTCACTTCTCCCCACAGCCACATATTCATTTCTCCAGAGGGAGCTGGGTGCCAGCGTGGGCTCAGAAAACACAATCTAATGGAGCCATTAAAGAACTATTAACGCAGGGAAGTAATCTTTCACGACACGACATGTGCGAAAAGACGAAACCTGCTAGCAAACAACTTTATGACGACAAGAGCGCAGCATCATATCTGGGCGGAAAAAAAAGTGAAATATGTAAAATAACAAATCTAGGGCAGATTTAATTTTGCTCTGACTGAAACAGCAAACTACATTTCAATAGCGCACAGAAAGAGTGTACATTTTGACATGCTAACAACTGAACAAAAGTACATATAAATAAAAATTCTTAAAGGCAAAAGCGAAAGCAACCAAATCCAACTAAAAGGTTAATTAAAAGTCCCATTGTGACAAATATATCAGAAACAAAATAATAATATGCCTCTGTACGACTGACTATATTTTTAAACCTCACTTTATATTAACTTTAGTTGATATTAGCTTGATATATTAGCTTCAGTTAATATTTATCTACATGATATTTATTTATTGTCCTCGCACAAATGCACAGGGACATGACTAACAAGACAGCAAACCTCTTTATATGCATGTACACAAGCCTGTCATACAAACATACATTTGTTATTGTCTTTTGTCATATTTCATGATGTTAAAAGTGTTTCAATAATGCTGGAAAATAATTTCAGCATCACTTCTCCAGTTTTCAGTGTCACATGATCCTTCAGAAATCATTCTAAAATGCTTATTTGCTACTCAAATGTTCAAAACAAAACCCCCAAACTCAGTCCCAGTGCCTGATACTCTCAAGGGGCCTGAGGAAGGGGGTCCATGGAAATATTCATCTAACAGTATTGTAATAGTGGGAAGGTAAACATTTCTCAGATAATATTTTACACACACTTTTTACAGTTTAAATGGGTCTTTACACACGAAAATTGATATAGGAGCCTTTATACTTAGGAAGGGTCTCTCACAAAGGGACAATCATGGAATCAAGGTTTCCATGGTTATTGGATTTTTAGTAAATCTATTATAGTAACAAAGACACTTACATTCTTTAGACATGCCCACTTCCAGGCACTTCTGCAGTCGGCAGTACTGGCAGCGGTTTCGCGTGACCTTGTTGATGATACAGCTCTTCTCTCTGTGGCAGGTGTACACCATGTTCTTCTGAATGCTCCTTCGGAAAAAGCCCTGAGGAGATAAGCAAGCATGGCGGTTTACTATAGCTGGAAGATTTACAAATGACACAAATGCAAGCAAATTAACACCAACCCCCAGAACCTCAAAAAGACAGAGGCGGAACAGTTATATAAAGTCACTAATGATTCACCAGATATTCATATATGCGCATCGTCGCTATACACAAACATAAACAACCGCGGCATAGATACAGCTCTCTCGCTCACACACACACACATTTCTTGACAAAATGGCAGGCTGAGCTTAGTTTAGATTTGGTAGTATTATGTCTGCTGGGTATTATCTTCCAGTTCAAGTGCCCAGAGGTTCCCATTGGCTAATACCCAGCAGAGCATAACCCACATAGACTCAAGTGGAGAGATGCAAATCAGAGTTTCACATTATTCTTCTGAACTTAATTACTGCTTGGTCAGACTCTCGAGGACAGAAAGTCAGACTGAGGTCATGAACGTACACAGCAAAAGCAGGAAAGCTGCAGCTGAAGCCACATACGAGAGAGCAGATGTCAAACAGTGACTGTGTAGGCTTGTGCAAGGGCTTTCAGCTAGTGTGCTGCAACCACGGCTCTCTGGCAGAAGATTAAACGGTGAAAGCTTCACTCGTGACCGCCGTTGGGCACGTGGGTATTAGTGGCGCTCTCTGCAAGATTCACTGACTGAGCCGAGCATGAACAGTATGTGGGTTCAATGCTTCAACAAACAGGGTGAAAACATTTTATAACAGATTGTTTCTGATCTAAAATACAATTGGATAAGCCACATTCACACGTTAATGGGGTACAGAATACTAAAATTATAGCTGATACCAATGAGCAATCTTCAAACTATGGCTGATAACTGATAAATGGACACCCTTAAAATGCTATTTTAAGAAAAAAAATGCTATTTATAAAAATATTACACATATATAGATTGCTAAAAGTTTTCTTTAAATTATTTTCTAAAGATAAACTTTAGCTGTTAAATGACTGGTAATCTAAAAGTAAAAACAGGAAAAATGAGTATGCAGAATCATATATCCAAAACTTTACAATTAATAATATTGGGCGATAAGCTATCCGTTGTGATATGTTTATTAAGAATAAGTGTTGATATTATCTATGCATGAACTGTATTCATCAGAGTATGCATTCTATATGCTACAGTTTTCAAAGCAAGCCTACAGGAAAAACATCATCCTCCCTCTCTGGTTTAAAAACAATAATCCACAAGGCTTTTAGTGGAAAAGCCTTCAACATATCAGTCAGGGCACCCAAGGAAGCTTTTAGTGTGTGCTTTTGACAGGTCTGTCCAGCAGCTGCCATCTAAAAACACTTATGTCATTTCAGCAGAGGTGTGTGTCCAAGGACATGTCCCTCTCACACTCGGTCTTGGCTATGAAAAAGTAATAAAGGAAAAGGTGAGCATGGCAGATGTGTGACAGAACGTGTGCTCGAGTGAACGAACCGAAATGGTTTTCTAATGCTTTGCCCAGAGGCCTGAACTCCCTACATAGGAGCTCTCCTTCATTGACCATGTTTTATTCATGCCAGCTCTAATCTTCTGGAGGTCATTGTTGGAGGTCATTGTGGTAGATGCAGATGAAACGCTTCTATCTGAACCAGATCGGCAAGTCAGATGCTGCTGTAGACGCACACTGTATGAAGTTGTATGCTGCTTCTTGCACCTTTTCTTTCACAGTGAAACCATTTAAATGTAGCTGTACATTAAAGGAACATGCCAACGTTTTTTGAAATAGGGGTTACTCACCGTCTCCCCTACATTTAGATAGGTGGGGAAATGCATTTTTGTCTCAGTGCATGCATTGTCTTAGTCTGGCAGCGCCACCGCTAGCTTAGCTCAGCATAATAAATGGACTCTTGTTGCCGTCGTGAGTGAAAGTGATCAAAAAAAAAAAGTACTTTTTGAGGCATGTGTATTCACAACAAGTACAAATAGCAATGCAGATTACGACTAGGCGATTTCCTAGGCAAATATTGACTTGGGACTATATTGGGGTGAATTACAGGCGAAGCACTCCTACTTGGGCGCAGAGATATCACGCAACACCTGAAATCCCTCAACTTCCGTCAACATACCGGCGTGAATATTAGCTGGGTATTTTTCCTAGAATAGACAGTAGGGATGCTCCGATCAGGCATTTTGCAGCCGATACCGATAGCCGATTTCTTGTCATGGTGATCGCCGATACCGATCCCGATGCTTAATATACTTAATATAAGACAAAGATAAATACAAACAAAGTGGAGCAGTCTGATGCAGCCCACAAGGTTAAATTAAACATTGTCCAATAGTAAACTGTGGAGGACAACAAACATGTAATAACCTAAAATAGAGAAGTCTGATCTAACTTAAACCTTTTCCAATACAAGTCTGAGCAGGACAAAAAATTAAATAAATAATTTAAACTCCTAAAAGAACAAATTGGAGTAGTTTGATGCTACTCATTAGAAGGGATGGGCATTTCAAGCAAAAATAATATTGGAAGATGGCTGGGTATTATTCGAAAATCGCACCCCTCCCCCATATGCACGCACACATGCATGCATGTATAGGCCACACACGAGAAAATCGGAGTGTTCTGACGTTTAAATATAACTTATACGTAAATATTTCATATTTGTTTTATACAATTTTCTTTTTTAGTTTCATCTATGTTGATTATATGAAAAAGAAACCACAATGAGATGGGTAAGATAGATCATAAGATGCCCAATATATCAGGAGACGAGTGTCTCAGACATGATTTCGAGCACTTAATTAAGTTTTGTTTTGTAGAAAGCCTTTCTTTAAAGTGAATTTCGTTTTGTAAAAATTTTATCTTAATTTCAATCAATGTTTCATCAAACAATTGGCTGGATTTAATAAATAAGAAGCGAAATATAGCCGATATAGGATAAATATAGGATACGGAGGCACCCGCGCGTGAACTGTAGCGCATCTCATAAATGAACCGATCAACTCAGCGTATAAGATACTTTGCCTCACAGACCTGAGAACTTATAGAAAGCTTGAAATGCTTTAAAAAAAAATTCAAATCGATAAGAAATGGGCTACTCTCTGCTTATGTAGGCTGATCCGTATGAAGTGTGCATTTCTCTCTATAGGCGCGTTCACTACATGCGAAGATGGCGTCAACATCGCCAACTGTATCTTTTTCATTGTTGCTCGACACATCATAGTTATTCCACACCGGCGATGACATGACTGCCAAATCCTTTAAGTCCCCACGCAACATGCACCTTCTCACGTTTTGACTTGATCAAATTGTGATCGGTTTGTGAGATCAGCCAAGTTTAGTGAGTACCGATCGAGTCATAAAATGTTAATATCGGCCGATACCGATCTCCGGCCGATCGATCGATCCTCTACGAACCAGAGTTTTCAGAAGAGGAGCTGCATGCTTTGGAAATAGAACGACAGGAGGTGGAGGCTGGGTTCACTCAACAGCCTGAGGACGAGAGCCAACACGAACTGGTGGTGTGATTGTGGGGGAACATGCCAACCTATGCCGACTGAAATAGAGTGTCTGTGCTGTGGCGAGTGGGACAAGGTACTGCCATCGATGACCAGGCTCAACGTGTCGGATCAAGATGAGCATGCCCGCAGTTGTGTCACAGCTACCTAACTTGCGTGATATCTCTGTAGCAGTGCTTCCCCCGATATAGTCCCAAGTCAATATCTGCCTAGGAAATCACCTACTCTTAATCTGCATTGCCATTTGTACTCGTTGTGAATACGCAGGCCAAAAGTAATTAGTTTTTTGTTTTTTTTAAACACTTTTACTCACGACAGGCTATCCGGCAAAAAAGGATTCCATTTATTATGCTAAGCTACGCTAGCGTCGACGTTGCCAGACTAAGACAAAAATGCATTTGGCCACCTATCTAAATGTAGGGGAGACAGTGAATAACCCCCATTTCAAAAAACGTTGGCGTGTTCCTTTAAAAAAGAAAAAGAAAAAAGTTTGAATTTCAAACCTAGACCACTCGCATAATAAAATACTGCAGAAACTTCTCACAACTGTAGCAATAGTATTTAAATTGCCTTTGCATGTGCTATATTATATTATAACGCTCGAAACATCACGCGCCGATGCTCACAAGTCAGTGGTTAGTAACTTTTTGACTCCGACTTCGTCTACTCCGTGCGTTTCTCTGCCCAGGAGGACGCGATCATCTCTGCCTTCATTCACTCCGGCACCGAGGCAACACCACGGACCCTGGGTGATCCCACAGCGGAAGACACGAGCCAGGACCAGACCAAGGACTTCCCCCCCCCTCCCGGTCTTCGAGATCTCCACCCGGAACCGCTTCTCCCCTCTTCGCGAGCCGGAACGTGACGCCGCCGTGATCATCGGCACTTCCATGGTCCGTCATGTCCGCGCTACCTCAGGTAAGCGTAAGGTGCGCACTCACTGTTTTCCTGGTGCTCGTGTTCTTGATGTCGCCGCACAGATTCCCGAGATCCTGAACGGTGACGAGCGCGTCGGAGCTGTGGTCCTACACGCCGGGACGAACGACATCAGGCTGCGGCAGACGGAGGTTCTGAAGAAGGACTACAGAAGCCTGATCGAGACGGTTCGCAGCACATCGCCTGAAGCAACTATCATCGTGTCTGGACCGCTTCCCACGTACCGACTAGGACAAGAAAGGTTCAGTAGATTATTTGCTCTAAATGAATGGTTAATGTCATGGTGTAATGAACAGAAACTGCTCTTTGTAAATAATTGGAATCTGTTCTGGGAGCGACCTAGGCTCTACCGTGCTGATGGCCTGCACCCCAGCAGAATCGGAGCGGCTGTTCTGTCCGACAACATCTCCAAGACGTTACACACCATATGACTAGTAAGTCAAAGTCCAAATCACAGTCTTTGCTGTCCCAACTTAATTGATATAAGTAGTGTAGAACATTATATAGAAACTGTGTCTATTCCTCGCTTAGTGAGGCCAAACAATAAATCTAGTGTAGGATCTAGCAAAAATCTTATTGTAATTAAACCAGAAAATCTAAATATCAGTGAACAAAAACAATTTCTAAAGCTAGGTCTTCTAAACATTAGATCGCTCACACCTAAGGCGGTTATTGTAAATGAAATGGTCACAGATAATAGTTTCGATGTACTTTGCCTTACTGAAACCTGGCTTAAACCAAATGATTATTTCGGTCTAAATGAGTCCACTCCACCAGGATACTGTTATAAGCATGAGCCCCGTCTGATCGGTCGTGGCGGCGGGGTTGCAACAATCTATAGAGATATTCTTAATGTTACTCAGAAAACAGGTCACAGGTTTAATTCGTTTGAAGTACTTGTGCTAAATGTTACGCTCTTAGATGCAAGAAACAAATCCATATTATCTCTAGCCTTGGCTACCCTATATAGACCTCCAGGGCCCTATACTGACTTCCTAAAAGAGTTTGCATACTTTCTCTCAGATCTATTGGTCAATGTCGATAAAGCAATAATTGTTGGAGACTTTAACATACACGTAGATAATACAAATGATGCGTTAGGGACTGCGTTTACAGATTTATTAAACTCCTTTGGGGTCACGCAAAACGTCAGCGGTCCCACTCATCGTCTAAATCATACACTAGATTTAATTATATCATATGGAACCAATCCAACTGATATAAATATTATACCGCAAAGTGATGATCTCACTGATCATTACATGGTAACTTGTATAATACGTACTGCTGAAATTTGTCACGTTGCGCAACGTTATCGACCAGGCAGAACAATCCTTCCAACCACTATAGATAGATTCTCAAATAGCTTACCTGATCTATCTCAGCTGCGCAGTGCACCCAAACAAACAGATGAACTAGAGGAAATGACTAGCAGTTTGAGCACCATGTTCTCTAGTACACTAGATATTGTTGCACCAATTAGATTAAAAAAGGTAAGAGAGAAAACTAAAGCACCATGGTACAACAGTGCTACGCATGCAATCAAGAGAGAAACTCGTAACTTAGAGCGTAAATGGAAACAAACTAATTTAGAGGTCTTTAGAATCGCGTGGAAAGACAGTATGTCACGTTATAAAAAGGCTCTAAAAGCAGCAAGGGCTGAGCATCTCCGCAAACTAATAGAAAATAACCAAAATAATCCAAGGTTTTTATTCAACACCGTGGCTAGACTAACAAATAAACAAACATCACCAGAGCAAAATATTCCATTACAATATAGTAGTAATGATTTTATGAATTACTTCAATGAGAAAATAGAAAGCATCCGAAACACAATTGTAAATATACAATCCTCTATGATGTCTTATGATTCAGCCTCAATTATGGCCCCTCTAGAACAACTACACCGATTTACAACTATAGGACAGGAAGAGCTAAATAAACTTATCATTGCATCGAAACCAACAACATGTTTATTAGATCCAATACCCACTAAACTACTGAAAGAAGTGTTACCTGTAGTCGAAGAGCCTCTTCTTAATATTATTAACTCGTCTTTATTTTTAGGTCATGTTCCAAAAATATTCAAGCTGGCAGTAATAAAACCTCTCATTAAGAAACCGCAATTAGATCCAAATAACTTAGCAAATTACAGACCCATCTCAAATCTTCCATTTATGTCTAAAATACTAGAAAAAATTGTGTCCGCTCAATTGTGCTCTTTCTTACAAGAAAATGATATCTATGAAAAATTCCAGTCGGGATTCAGACCGCATCATAGCACAGAAACTGCGCTAGTTAAAATTACAAATGATTTACTTTTAGCTTCTGACCAAGGCTGTATCTCAATACTAGTTCTACTCGATCTAAGCGCTGCGTTCGACACTATCGATCATAAAATACTCCTGGATCGACTACAAAACTACACTGGTGTTCAGGGACAGGCATTAAGCTGGTTTAGATCTTACTTATCAGACCGTTACCATTTTGTCTGTCTAAATGGGGAAAAATCAAAGATAACGTCAGTAGACTATGGAGTGCCGCAAGGATCGGTGTTAGGCCCTCTGCTATTCTCAATATATATGCTGCCACTTGGTAATATTATAAGAAAACATGGAATTAATTTCCACTGTTATGCTGATGACACTCAATTATATATCTCATCACGACCAGATGAAAACACTAACTTATCTAAATTGACAGAGTGTCTAAATGATATAAAATGCTGGATGACGTGTAATTTCCTGCTATTAAATTCAGATAAAACGGAGGTACTACTTATTGGTCCAAAAAACTACCCACAAAATCCCTTACAATACAACTTTAATTTAGAAGGATGTCCTGTTACTTTGTCCACTACAGTAAAAGACCTGGGTGTTATACTAGACCGCAACTTGACTTTCGAAAATCATATTTCATATATTACAAGAACAGCCTTTTTCCACCTTAGAAACATTGCTAAGCTACGCAACATGCTATCTGTTTCTGATGCAGAAAAGTTAGTTCATACTTTCATGACCTCGAGACTAGATTACTGTAATGCTTTATTAGCTGGCTGTCCTACATCCTCAATTAACAAGCTACAGTTAGTGCAAAATGCAGCTGCTAGAGTTCTTACTAGATCAAGAAAATATGATCATATAACACCTATTTTATCATCTCTACACTGGTTACCTATTAAGTTACGTATCAATTACAAAGTATTCCTACTAGGGCTGCAACAACTAATCGATAAAATCGATTATAATCGATTATGAAAATCGTTGTCAACGAATGTCATTATCGATTAGTTGGTCTGCTTACGTCACGGGGAGCGTTTACTGGTACGCACACACACGCAAGGTCTCTCTCCCTCAGGCGCTCTGCCGAGCGCGCGCGCTACACGGTTTGGAGCAGTCTCTGTCTCGCATGCGCGCTCTTGCTTGCGCGTTCTAGATTTCGGGAGTTTGAACTAATTCGCGGGCATCAAGGAGCCGCAATCAATATGCGGGAGACTCCCGGGACTTCCGGGATGTCTGTATTTTGTCTCGAGCATCAGGTTGCGCAATCAGTTCGCTCGCAACGTAAGGGATGGATTAAAATAGCGCTACCGCAGAAATAGGTTAAATTAAAACGGTCTTTACAAAGCGAAGCACTAAATATAAAGGCAGTTAATAACAGCAGCAGTAAAATATTGTTTTTTAGTCACTGTACTCAGTGGTTTTCAGCGAATGCTTGTGCACTAATGCATAATTTCTCCTGTCCTTTACTCAAGCCTGTTAGCTTGCTGGGTAACGTTACCTCCATTCCGTTCTCTTTTTATAGCATTTGTCTACTAAGTTTTAATTGTTTTTCAAACGCGATCTACTGTGGCTCTACATTCACACAATTGTTTTCAGTCTTTCTATATTTATTTAATCAATTTATCCTTATATTATTCTTTTATATATTATATATAATATATTATATTCTTTATCCTTATATTCCTTATATATAATTAATTTTAAATAAAAATTAAATGAATTATATATTTTAGATGTTTTAGTTTGTTTTTAGTTCAGATATTCACATCTGAACAACATGTCTGTGTAAATTTGTTTTAACAAAAATTGTGTTAAAACATAATATGTTGGATATCATTTTTTTAACAATAATCATGTTTGTCAACTTGCCATCAGCAATTATCATTAAAAACAATGCAAATATTGATATTAGTAAAACTCAATGTGTGGCTTTTGCACTTTTTAAAGTACACTTTTACACATAAATACCCTGATTTACGGTTTTATTTAGTTATAATAAAAAAAAATCTAATTTAATTTCTATCCGATTAATCGATTAATCGAAAAAATAATCGTCCGATTAATCGATTATCAAAATAATCGTTAGTTGCAGCCCTAATTCCTACTGACCTATAAAGCCCTAAATGGTTTAGCTCCTGTGTATTTAACAGACCTTCTATCGCCATACAATCCATCGCGCTCTTTAAGATCACTAAATTCGAGGCTTCTGGTCATTCCTAGGATATCTAAGTCCACTAAAGGAGGGAGGGCGTTCTCGCATTTAGCTCCTAAACTCTGGAATAGCCTTCCTGATATTGTACGAGCCTCAGACTCGCTGTCCCAGTTTAAAACTAGATTAAAGACGCATCTCTTTAACCAAGCATTCACTTAATGCTTAACCTTTGATACTACTGCTGAATCAGTTCGAATGCATTAACATTATGAACATCAGCTATGCTAATTATTTCCCATCTGCCTTTCTGCTGTTATCTCGGGACGCTAGTCCCGAGGTAAATAGCGTTCGTCAGCTCCAGTTTGTATCCAGCCTCTCACGGAGACTTCAGATGCCCCAACGCCTGTGAAGAGACGACTCGACGCCTGTGAAGAGACGACTCAAAGCCGGCGATATGTTATGCCATAAATTAATACTTGATTAACTAACTGTATTTTTCTATGTACATTTCCGAAATGCAATTTCTGTAAAGCTGCTTTGAGACAATGTGTATTGTGAAAAGCGCTATACAAATAAATTTGAATTGAATTGAATTGAATTGAATATTAAAACAATTTAGCAAAATTAAAGCATAAGAGCTCTACACTTTCTCACAAAACAGGTTTAGATGAATAGCAACCACATGTTTCATTAATCCTGGCCGACGGTACCCTTTGTACAAGTGACTGCTGTCTCACCTGGAGAGCTGATTCATTGATAACAAACCCATGACAAAAGTCACACTGATCCACAATCAAAAGGCCTCTTTTCCTCATCCTGCTTCACTCTCTCTGCTCTGTGCCGCTGTTGGTCGGGCCTGAAAGCCACAGGAATGAAGCTCAATATCATCACAAGGTGTGAAAAATGCTCTGGCAAGAAAGGTGCAGCTGGGTAATTCCACTGGATTAGGGGCTGCAGCAGTGGACCATTGAAATGAAGGCAAGCGGACAGAGACTGAAGCAATGAAGCAATGGCTGCTGAAAACTTAGCTTTGCCATAACACAAATAAATTAGATTTTAAAATATAATAAAATAGAAATGTTACACAAATTGTAATGTTTCACAGAATTGCTTTTTTCCTGTAGTTTTAGATCATAAGCATGCATTAGACTACTTTCAAAAATATTTTAAAATCTTACCGACCCCAAACTTGTACGGTAATGTAAATGTTTAAGTATAAAATATTTTAATTCAGTCAAAACTGCTTCCCTTCTCCAATGTAGTTATTCAAGAAAACACTAAATAATAATGAATAAGAAGAGTTTTTTTCTTTTCTTATTATTGACAAAATGATTGAAATTGTCAACGTTTGCTTGTATCAATTATCTGCCAGAGTAAAAGCAGACATGGAGATCTGTGATGCTAATCTCTCAGAGGGCATCACCTGACCTCTGCGAACCCTGGATTGAACCAGTGTTGACCTGCCGGGGAGATCCTGTGAGCGGAATGTGGCAGAGGAAGGCTGGAAGGCAACGGTTTGAGGTCTGCTGTGGCTTGGCAGGAGCACTAAGCCTCTTTAGTGTCTCCACTAATCCTGGACATGAGTTTAAACCCCTAGGCGCACTGAGACAACGGAGGAGCAGCAGCCATGTATTTGTATCAAGTGTTTACTCTATTTCCAATGGATTTAGACTGAAGAGACCATGAGATCAAAATAAGGTCATCTGTCTGTTTGGTGTGAATTAGCAGTCGTGTGTATGATAGCTATTTGTGCTTTGTAGCTGTGAAGATTTAAACTAAACAGCTGCTTTTCCATCTCGGTGAGCTGCCTACCTAGGGAACATTTTTAGATGTGTTCCCGAAGTTAAGTTCGCCTCAAATGATAAACGGCAAAATTACCTCAGATTTCCCCAAAAATGTAAGGCAAAAATGCAAGCATCCTTTACACATTGAAATCCAATAATGAATTGCGACAAGCTCAGTGAAAAAAAGATGGGGGACGAAAAGGACAATTCAACAAAATGTGTGTCGTATGAGTTCAGCCAGATTTTTCAATGCGATATTCGTTTAAATAAGTACAAAGTTTTATTGCTCATAACTTCTGGAGAGAAACTGTGCAAACACTAGCCATTAAACTTAGAGATTAAACTTCCTAGAGTGCCTGTGTTGGCACGCACTATCGAATGGAGTATACATTGAAAGGCTGTGCATCAGGCTTCAAAATTTAAGTGTACTTTGGACTTAACTAGCATGCTAAGAAGCAGGCAGCTCACTAGGGTTTAGAGTCTGTCCGTCTCATCCACAGACGCCTATGGCCAGCATGATGAATCCGATTTTCAAGCAAGAAGGAACTGGATGAAATATTTTGAATGTTCTGATCCACAATCTGACTTGTGATGCAGCCTGAATCATAATCACACTGTGTTCATTCATTGGCCAGAAGAGACTGAGCCTGGTTTCTCCCAAGGTTTTTTTCTCCATTTTGTAACCTGATGGAGTTTGGGTTTCTTGCCACTGTCACCTTTGGCTTGCTTAGTTGGGGACACTTAATATCAGGGTACCCCAGGATCCTCCAACTTAAATTCAAGGCTTTAAGACCTTTTTAATACAATTTCAAATGAAATTCAATGCCAACTCCGTACCCATTCCAAAGTATGAGGGGAAAATGTCTAATCTATTCAACAATATGATTGATCTGACTGTACTGACACTATTGTATGAGAACTGAACTGGATGATGACACCACTGTTTTCTGCAGAACTGCTTTATAGCTGAACTGAAATCATTTATAATTGATAGCTAAATATGATATATTTTAGGGCTGCAACAACTAATCGATAAAATCGATTATGAAAATCGTTGTCAACGAATGTCATTATCGATTAGTTGGTCTGCTTATGTCACGGGGAGCGTTTACTGATGATGTCATTTTTATGACAACACAGTCACACGCGAAATGCCAGAGAGTACCTACAGAGGGGCTGTTTACACCTGGCCACTTCATGCGTTATCTCAGATCGGATAGCTATCTGATTTATCAAAACGATTCCATTTACACCTGGTCACATAAATGTGTTTTAGCTCTTCAATTCCCGCGCTATATGCACATTTAATGGAGTTCACATCACGTCACCGAAAGCAACAGATATGAGCTGCATTTTTTTGATCATCAGCTAAAATCAAAATCAAAGACCGCAATAAGAGAGTTAGCCTGGCAAGCCAGACCTACATCAAGATGTTAGAGTCGCGGCCAAAGCAGAGTCGAAAGACCGCTGTTCGCCTGCAGCATCTTCTTTGTTTTCAAGTAACAGAGGGCCAAATCACCTATGGAAATCACGCGGGACCGTCACAACTCTGCCGTCATTATGTTAAGCCCGCCCACCAACTCTATACATGATGTGATTGGCCTGACCAAAGTTTGGTTTTTCCAGCTCGAAAGCCAACGGAGAGTTGCTTGACCACACTGGCTGCAAAATAATTTTTGCTGCCGCTAGGGTGCATTTAGATTTCTAGGCTAAGAGAGAGCGGCAACAGCACTGGTAAGATCATTTCGTTTCTTGACTTTTAATGATGATGATTGTGGGTTAAGCGTCTGCGACTTACTTTCACTTTGCTTTGCGATTGTTTACTCGTTGGCTTGATGAATAGAGTTTCTCATCTGTGGTAATGCGTGTTGTAGTAGCGCCGTCATATCTGGCTATAACATTATATATAGCCTATAACACGCTCACATGTTTATTTTTTAGCATTTTTGGGAGGAGTAAAATTTACAAATGTGGTTTCAACAACCAGATGCATTTACACTTGTCCAGTTTGGTCTGGAATGAGTCTCAGATCTCCTCCTGAAGTAGTTTGAGCGATCGGGTTCAAACCCGTCTCGAATGCTTTTGAAGGGCATTTACACCTGGTCTTTTCATGGTCAGATAGCTATCCTATCTGAGAAAACAATGCTAATGTGTGTAAACAACTTTGTTTACTAACTTCTGGACAGTCACACTAGATATATTTTGCCTCGAGCATCAGGTTGCGCAATCAGTTCGCTCGCAACATAAGTGAGGATTAAAATAGCCCTACTGCAGAAATCAGGTTAAATTAAAACGGTGTTTACAAAGTGAAGCACTAAATATAAAGGCATTTAATAACAGCAGCAGTAAAATATAGTTTTTTAGTCACTGTAGTCTAGGGTTGTGCCGATAGTATCGTGTATCGATGATAGTCTGAGATTTCGCCGATGGCAGATGCCTTTGACGATATCAATACGATAATTGGCTCGTTTTATGAACGTATAAAATTATTATTAGTAGTAGTATTATTATAAAGCTAGTATTGTTATTAAATTAATATTAGGAACTACAATTAATTTGCCTTGCCTAAATTCATAACGACATCACCGCATAGCCTAATACTTGCGACAACACCGACACGCGCTTATGAGGACTCCTCTAAGAAAATGTTTTTAAAACAGAACGAAAAACTAGGCCAACATCCGACATCAAAATTTAATTGCAAAGTGATCCATTCCCAAATTGCCAAGAGTGCTTGTTTTAACAGACGCACGCATAGGCCTATCTTATACAGATCCAAGATGAAAACGGCATCGTTGTTCATCAGTATTTTGTTTCCATAGCACATTAAGAAAATGTTTAATGACACTAATAACACTAAAAACAATACAATTAAATATTAATTATAATAATAACACTAAAATTATATAGGCCAGTCTTTAGTTCACGAGCACAACTCTGCCATGTATGAAAATCAAAAGCAGGTTCAAACACTTGTTTAAGAAGAAATATTCTTCTAATTTTTTCACTGTCATTATATAGGTCCACAAGAGAAATATTAAGCCAGTAAATTAAGATAGTCGCTGACATCTCTGAGAGAATGCGGCGTTAATGCAGCAACAGATGCTGAAAGCTCGATCAGTTTCTACTTTCACTTTCAGAGAATGAGTGCGTTTACATGCACGTTCCAACACGATTATTCTGAATAAACTGACAATGCATGTGGTCATGTAAACGCATTAACCTGTTTTCCTTTATCGGAGTCAAGTCATAAGTTTAAGTATAAACCGATCGACTCCGCTAGATTTCTGCCCCTTACTCGGATTTCTCCCGGCATTTAAACCCCGCGTTCTTTGGGCTTATTGAAGTGCGCATATGTGAAGTGCATCCAGACAGAGACAGCACTGGTGGGAGGACATATATGCAAACCCTGACTCTTTCTTGACTTTAGAAATTATTAAAACGTGTTTTCATCTCGTGCAGAAGTACAGTCAAAATGCTGCATCTGTAACGGCATGAGAGGATCATGTGTGTCCGTAAATTTCCCGCTGACATGTTGAAATACTCGAGTCAGATACAAAAATGATTAGGATATATCACACTATACTACAGGGAAATAACCTGATAGCCTAGTAATAAACACTCTACCTAAAAAAATATTCTCATATAAAATGAAGTAATAAAACAAGCAAATTAATGAGTAGCCTAAATAATCATGTTAATAATCAAATAAGTAAGCCCCGCCCCCTCTCACAGGCTGACGATTGGACGATATGAAAATGGAGCATATCGCCCAACACTACTGTAGTCAGTGGTTTTCAGCGAATGCTTGTGCACTAATGCATCATTCCTGTCCTTTTAATCAAGCCCGTTAACTTGCTGCGTACCTCCATTCCGTCCTCTTTTTATAGCATTTGTCTGCTATAAAATTTTAATTGTTTTTCAAACGCAATCTACTGCGGCTCTACTACGTTCACACGCTTGTTTTCTGTCTTTCTATATTTAATTTATCAATATATTAAGGTTTAAAATGTAAAAAATATATATTATATTAGTAAAACTCAATGTGTGGCTTTTGCACTTCTTAAAGTACACTTTTACACATAAATACCCTGATTTAGGGTTTTATTTAGTCATAATAAACAAAAAAATCTAATTTAATTTAGAAACGTTTTATCCGATTAATCGAAAAAATAATGGCCCGATTAATCGATTATCAAAATAATCGTTAGTTGCAGCCCTAATATATTTAGTATGTGTATACATCCAATATGATGTACTTTACAGTTATTGAACCTAAATTAAATCAACACTGAACTAATTTTAACTGAATAATGACTGCTGTCAAGTTATTTTACCGTTTCTCACTGTAAAGCTGCTTTGAAACACTATTGTATAAAGCGCTATATAAATAAAGGTGGCTTGACTAGTTAATTTAACCAGGTTGATCCACTTCTACTGATGATCAGGTCAGACTTGTTTAGTGTGGCCTATGTAGCATCTGCCGGTTAATCGACGTGACAACACACACCGGCGGGGGCTTTTAAATCGCTCATTTAAAACGTAATGGTGCGTTCGTGCAGAGCAGCACTGTTTTGTTATTTTACCCTGAATTGGCGATAATTTGAAAATTAAACTTTTTTTTTTACGGCAGTGTGCACTTCACTTTCACTTTTAAATTAGCATCAATCCATCCTTCGCAGGGAGTTTGATTGACATGCGATCTGACCAATCAAAATCCACCAACAAAGGAAAAAGTGCTAAAAAAACTAAATCGAAGGTATGGGTTATACTTCAAATTTAGTCCCAAACGTAAAGGTGTCGTTATTTGCGCTCTTTGCCAAATGGAGTTGACATCCCAAGTCTCCCGCATATTGATAGCGTCTCCCTGATGCCCACAAATTAGTTCAAATCTCCCGGAATCTAGAGCTCGCGAGCTCCAAACAGTGTAGCGCGCGGACAGCCGAGTGGGAGTGAGCGAGAGACCTTGCGTGTGTGCAAACGTGCGTGTGTGCCTTATGAAGCACATGTAAACCCCCCCCCCCCCCCCCCCCCATTTTACAGTGTAGATACTCTGTAAGAACCAGATCAAAACTGTTGTGCATTGAATGTGCACCCCTGATTATACAAAAAATAATCGTTCAATTAGTTGTTAGATTAGTCGACTAATCGATAAAATAATCGCCCGACTAATTGTTTAATTAATAATCGTTTACCCCAGCCCTAGTTGTTAGTGTCCTCTATTTTTCACTGCTTGAGAACATGTGTTGAATCCGGAATCACCCCCTAAACCCTCATTCACTGAGTTAGGCCTATTCCCGTTATAACACTAATACTGTTCACTTGAAGGAGTGAATGAAATTGAGTACGTATAAAAGGAAGTTAACGGACAACCTCGCTCCATCAGGAAACGCCATCGGTCGCTGAATTTCACTGCACTTCATGAAGAGTTTTTCTTTTGCGTGAAGAAGCCGTTCGCCGGAGATGTGTTAAAAGATAGCGGAGTGCATTTATGATTATTAAGCTACCGGTATAATAATCCTCCTGGCGCTGGGTCTGAGTGAGTAATTTACTCTTACCTTTGTTCTTTGATTAACATTAATGACACTTTAAGACCAGCCGCCGCTAACAGAGACCCATTTTCTCACAAATCTCTACGTTAATTTAAGCCTTTATTTAAGACCGCTCTTATGAGGACACTCGACAAAACAGACATTATGGCATAATGTGTGTTATGTTTTGTTCATGCCCGAAAGAGAACTTGGTACTGACGCGCGTCTTTTCTGTGGGTCGGTCTGTGTGTGTGTGTGTGTGTGTGTGTAAAATAGGCAGGACTTAACGGATACTGCGTAATATACTGCGTATATTTTTAACGCTTTAAACTTTTTTTTGTGATGAAACTGGTGTTGCAACTGAACACCGTGTAACACTATTGTAGCAACTACTTCACACAGAATTTAGTGTTGCTGAAACATTGAAATGCATCAAGAATCAAAACCAAATCAAATGAAGAGTGTTTAAAATAAGTCATTTATAAATTCATTTAAAATAGGGTGCCACCTCTGAGGGTAACTAAGTCTTAACAGAAATACAAAAAAAGGTCTCAAACACATTTCTGACTTGAGGACATAGAACTCAAACGCCTTTTGTTAATCTCAAAACAGACAAGGCTGTAGGGGCGAGAAGTGAGTGATGGGTGCTTTTTGAATGAAAAGACAAATGCTGATATGTCCTCGTAACATTCAAGAGCATTGAGAAAGGGAGAAGATAACATGCAAATTTAATGAAGTTATGTTTATTTTCTCAGCGAGCACCGCTGTGTGTGCGCGTGCGCACATGCAGCTCTCCTCCCACGCTCCCCTGCGGCTGCGCTCAGATAGGGGGGCTTTGTAACCATCATATTTCAACTCTAAACCCCTTTGTTTCTCTTTCTCAGGGAGACACTGTGTACATCATAGAAATGTATGCACGACTAGTTTTCAATTATTAAGTAGCACAGAAATAAAAGGCTGGAATTGACTGCTGAGCCAATAAACTTTTAGCAACACATCTCTCAAAAAACAACAGATATACTTGACTTCATACACCCGACTAGCCATTAGTTTGTGGTATTTGTTTGCAGATGCCACTTAGCTGATATTGGATGTTTAAGACAAATGTGACTTAAGTGTCCAAAACCATTTTAGGGCCACAGATCAATCCTGCAAACCAAGAAGGGATGGATTCTTACCTTGCACCCTTCACATGCGCTGACTCCATAGTGGTAGCCCGAGGACTTGTCCTGGCAGACGAAACAAGGCTTGTAGATCCGTGGGGGAGGAGGTGGAGAGGGTGGGCTGGGTACAATCTCCTCCGAGCTTGTGCTCTGGGTCTCCACAGCTATAGGGAACAGAGACAGCCTTTAGTTTGACTCAATGTGCCATAATTTCCTCACAAGGGTTATTAGGTTAATTTGGGAAAAAGCAAACAAAACAAAAAAACGGTGTTTTGTCTTTTAGCAACAGTCTGCAGAGACCTTCAACCTTCAAAAGATCCCTCCGCTCCCCAGAAAGGCTCAGTGAGGGAACACGCACGCAAGATGAGCAGCTAAGGTCATGCTTGTCAGGAGGACGTCTCCATTCCTGGTGCAAGCAGACAGATAGGCTGGTGCCACGCTCTCCTTAAACACTCACTCTGCTTTCTTCCTGGTTTCAGTTGCCACCAATTGGGACAAGTGCCAGCCTTAATAAAGTCATGACAGCCAGCCGGGGTGTGGAGGGAGAAACCGCACGCCGTGCTTGAGTGGAGGGGGCGCCCGAGCCACATGGCACTGTCACAGGGCTGCCATGACCAAGAACTCACGAAACAATATAATTTAAATAGCAGAATATGAAGCGAACCCATGACAGAGTATGTCCTGCCCTCTCCACATGTCAAGGGCACAAAATGACAAGGACGCTGTATTTTAAATAGCAGAAATTCTTCACATCACCAATGTTACCCCTGTATGAATATGCCCACATGTAAATGATTGACTCTGCATGGCGGTGATAATGGCACCAGCATATTTTCAAACCATAAACGTACACCCGACACAATTACGCCGCAATCCTCAGGTGTCTCTACCCTGCCGCCCTCCTCTCCCGCTGCCTAACAAATGCCATGTCGTGGAGGAAAATAAGAGAAGAGATACTGCTAGTGAATGGAAGCACACTACTATGCAGGTGCAGTTCAGGTCTGTCAATAATCTGAGTTACACAAAGATTCAGGTGTTGTTTCAATAACCCCTAATAGATGTTGAAAAGAGCCAAATTATATTATTAAGTGCACTTAATTTTTTTTTAAAAAGTTCAAAACTCATTTACTTATACATGAACATTTTTCACTCTCTGACCCTTTGAATGTTTTTGCTACTGTACTTTTAAGATTTCTATATGATTTATGTTATGACTGACCTAACCTTCAGGTACAGGTGACTTAACTCTTTATTTAAAAGGTTTAAGCGGTTAATGTTGTAATGTCATCATAATAAAAAGTCGTTTTTATCATAAATCATTTATGCAGCCAATAGGCTTCACAATTGAAATAAAAGTATCTGTATAAAAGTCAATTCGGTCAACATTTAGGAGTCCACTAGCATACACCAATGTGCAAATGTTTGGGGTTGGTAAGTAAAAAATAAATAAATAAAGAAGATCTATTAAAAAAGTCTCTTATGCTCACCAAAGGTAAAACTACTGTTTAAAAAAAATAATAATAATAATGATTGAGAAATATTACTACTTTAAACTTATGTCTTGTCTCTTGATTACACAATCTGTAACAGCTATGTGGTAGACACAGACAAGGTCTGCTTTACACTAATCCAGTGAGTCAGAAATCTAATCAAACCTTAAACAGAAACAGTGTCTGCGCTGGGTGAGACTGTCTACCTACAGCACAGCCTCAACCTCACAAATGCAAATGCCTGAATGATGAGACAATTCCCTCTTTAACTATGAAAACTGGTGACACTAGCTCAACAGCGAGTTAAGTAGATATTGCACATCTTTGTCTATTTCGAGTGATATAGGAGCAAATGAGGCATTACTTCCATCACACTTCACATGCACTGTTGCTGAGCCAGTGGGGCAACCGTCTGCATCTATTTCCTGTGTTCAGAAAAAGCAGTCAAAGCTAAAAATACCCAACCTGGCACCATCACTGAGTCAGATGAGGATGTCGAGTTCATATCTCTTTCCACACACATACAGCAAACGTAAACATGCTTCCTAACACACGATCAAACGCTAACACAACCGACTTCAATGCAGTGTGTTGAGAGCGTGCGAAAGGGTTTTATTTAACAAATGTGTGTGAAGGGAAAAAAAAGTGCCATGAAAGGAAATTTTATGGAGAATTACAAATTTATACCCCAAATATACAGACTACACCTTCACACTAATGCTTTTACATGACATTTCCAGTTAATCACAGGATCAAAATAAACACATTTTACAGGAGTGACACGCACAAAGATCCATCTCTTGCCTATAAGAAATGAGCAAGTGCTAATAATAATAAAAATAGCCAAATATCTGCCAATATATTGGTCGACCACAAATGGGAACCATAGAAAAAGTAATTTGGGAGAAAACAGCAGCAATGTAACAAAGCTTAGAATTTGTTTTAATTATTGTCCTTTAAATGCAACTATTTTGCCTTTCAAAAAGCCGAAAGGCAATGCCAACAAGAATGTTTTAATTTAAATTTCTATATGAATTGTATCTACATTTCTCTGAATCTGTACAAAGTTTAACCAAACCCAAAATCTTGAGCTGCAGGTCTTAGTCAATGAGTGCAACTTCACATCCTTTTTTTTTTTTTTTTTTTTTTTTTACAGCACAAAGTGGCATCTCAGTGCAAAACATTCACAGATGGTACTTCTGTTTGTATTTTCACACAAAGAGAGAACAGGAAGTGAGAAAAACTACCGGCTGGCATCACACATCCTGCTCTCATGAACGCTAGAGCTTCGAGAAGGTAAGACCGTTATAAGGTGTCAAAGAATTAATTTCTCTCCCACAATTATTCTCATTGTTGCACTTGTTCCCTTTCACCAAATCTCACTCGCTTTTTGTATGCCATTCACTCGTTCCCTAGAGCGCCTTCTGACCTCTTTCTGCTGCACAGCCCTGATATGAGTGGCACATTTTCCATAACAGGGACACAGCTCAGCGCAGATCCAGGACAATGTCATGAGAACTGCCCCTTCTGACAGTAGACACTCCAGCGGTGGGCAAAATTATGCCTTCATCTTCTCTTGCCCACACCTCAGTTTCTCAAACTTCCTTTAAACTTGATCTGACTAATAATAAATAGCGCAAATTAAAAATTGAACTGCTGAACTGAACAGAGAAATCCCCGCTCTAATATGAGTGAAAGTTTGAGTGTTGGAAGCTGCTTTCCTGAACCCGAATAACCCTGAATAAGCGCAGAACTGGTAGCATGACCAGCATGACCACAGCTTCCTGTGAAGCTGTGATCAGGTGGCACGCTCGAATCACGCACTCTGTTGCATCTCTGAGACGATGCCTCTTAGTCATGGCTGTTGAGTTGGCCTTAGATCTAGAGAACAACCTTGCACTGAAATCAGGTTTAATTATGCCCAGAGGTTCGAGCCAGGGTAACCTTACATTAAACGCTGTGAAGCTTTAGAAACAGGTTGGCTTCATCACCTGTCTGAGTCCACTCTCGTGTACATGGAAAACATCAGTTATCAAGGTGTTCTTTAGCTGTTTGACAACCCCACGTACTTCCATGGTTAAAGCCCACATTAAAACTGCCAACACATAGGCTCTGTTCCAAAACCCTGTAAGCTGGAAACCTAGATGGCATATTAAATCAAGTATGCAGTCTTTTAAAACACTTTGTTTTTAGTTACAATTTAAGGCAGCAACGTATGCATTCTTCAGAAAAGAGGCGATCCCAGAATGCATAGAAACTATGTAGAGGCAGCTCTCTAGGTTTTGGAGCACAAGTATCATTCTCAATAATCTTAATCATTCTTATTTTGTGAGGGTCTAAAATCCCAAGAGGCCAACAATGTCATCTTAAAAATCACAAGAACTTGATTTTTTTTTTTAAACAAAAGAGAATAAGAAAAGTAATAATGGCATTAATGGCAGCCTGCACAAGCAGCTGGCATTGACGTTCTGTCAATGTGAAGGAGAGAAAGATAGTTCTTGTATCTCAGTTTTCCCCAGAGATTGTTAAACTCAATGATCTGCATTGACCCGTCTATTAATTGTGCAAAACAAACTTTGAAAACTTGTACATTATAAAAATACTACAAAAAGTATATATATAATATATAATAACCATCCTTAATGCTCCATTTTAAAATAAACTATAAAAATGCATGCTTTTTGTATACATCTGTATAGATCATTGTATAATTTGTTTATCACTATATCTTAAGGCAGAGGTGCACAAACTTTGAAGGGCCGTTGGCTGAAAGTAAATGTTGCATTACATAATTTTTTAAAATCTGATTCACTTATATTTTCTATAATCATAAAACAAATGTTAAAGTTAGAAATGAAGATATGCTTAAATGGCATGTTTCCCCCTCCCCATTTCCCGCCCTTTTGTGATACGACCGGCCAAATTAATCTGTGTTAGAGGTTTTCCATCCCACTGTTGCCTTTGATTTATTTTTTTGTGTGTGTGTGTGTATAATTCAAAGATAAATTAAGTGCAAGCTTTAAAAACTTTACACAAATCAATCAATGCACATACTATATTACACTACCATATTCCCACATGTATATTTAGGCTATATTATTTCACTTAGAGGTACAGGACTAGCATATAGGCTACTGACATTTCACAGGACATGTCAAAACAGGCTACAGTCAGCAACTGGAGCGCTCTGCAGTAGACCACGTTTAGGCAGACAATAATGTTACTGCACACAGAGTGCACAAAATATTGTAGTGTGAATGTCTTGAGCTTGTGGGTGTGTGTTTAAGTGTGAAAAATAGAGGAAGGACTTTGAGTTACGTGTGAGAGAGCAAGAAAGATAGAGAGCGTGTGACAGAAAGAGAGGAAAAATAGGGCAGAGCATGAAAGGAAAACGCTGCATACCTCTCAGCGTTGGCGGTAGCTCTCTGGGGGAAAGCGGATCCTGGTACAACTATTAAGCCTCCCTATACGTACCCGACACAAACTCAAAAAATGAGCTCCATTTCTTTGTGTTATTCAAAGTTAACCCAGTAAGAGGGGGATGGATTCAAAAAATGAATCAAGGCCTCATCATTACCAACACAATTATGGTAATGGGACAATACTGCTGGGCACAGAGCGATAGAGACACACTAGAGAAAAATGAGGGAGCGTGCAGAATAAAAAGCACACACTCATGTGAGACTACGATGTAGGTCACTTTTCACCAGAGTGCCGATGAGTCACAGGCCTGGATCAGTAGCTCAGTCCCGTGACTCATCCCTTTAAGCTCTGCCTCTTCTCTGCTATTGGTCAATGAGGACATGACAGTCTGCCTTTTTCCCCAATAGTCATATTTTAGTTGGGGAAGTGGTGAAATAGTTTACTCCTACCCCTTGTGCTGGTATCTAGTCTCACAGGTTTTTATATATGTAACAGAAGACAGTGTGCTTTACATACACTACTGGTCAAAAGTTTTAGATCGGTAAGATTTGTAAAGTCTTTTCTGCTCACCAAGGCTGGATTTATTTGATGATAAAAAAAACAGTAATATTGTGAAATATGACAATTTAAAATGACTTTTCTATTTTAATATATTTTAAAATGTAATTTATTCCTCTGATAAAAGTTGATTTTCAGCGTCATTACTCGAGTCTTCAGTGTCACACGATCCATCAGAAATCATTCTAATATGCTGATTTTATGCTCAAAAATATTCATTATTATTTTCAATGTTGAAGACAGTGTTGTACAATTTTTTTTCAGAATTCTTTGATGAATAGAAAGTTCAAAAGAACAGCATTTAATTTAAAATAGAATCTTTTCTAACATTATAAATGTCTTTACTGTAACTTTTGAACAATTTAACTCATCCTTGATGAATAAAAGTATTGATTTCTTTTATTTCTTTCCCCCAAAATAAAATAAAATTTCTTACAAACCCCAAACCTTTGATATATATGTAACAGTGGCGGCTGCTGGTCTCTCAGAGGGGAAGCTCATTTTCGGCCTACATCATAGAATTGTCCATTTATTTAAACGTAAATTCTGCCCTGCGTTCCTTTTCAAGAAAATGCTCTGTGACCCTGTCGTACCAACTAGGCGTCTTTTCCAGTGACTATTTATATTTTCATATTTAGCTAATGTTTCTGTGAACTGCCTGTAATTCCCCTTGTTGGATGATTCACTACTCTCATCATGTCCCCTAAATGACAGCACCTGCCGGCCAAGCAAGGATGTCACATCAATAAGGCGGTTTAGGAAGGCCCTGTTTTTTTTTACTGTTTCATTATGTTTAGCCACTTGAATGCCAGCACCTTTATTGATTGCAGGCTCAAACCTGATCCTGCCCATGCAACTTAATCTTGCACATGCACTCACATTTTCATGGCTCTTTTCATGTCTATTATAGGCCCTGTCAAAGTTACACAGATCGTCAAACCCCACCTTTGACCAAACACCACATCTGTGAGGGGGTTTCATTAAGAGGCATGGCCAGCAGTACATTTTATTTGTCACAGCACTTCCAGTCAGCCAGCTAATTTTGTCATACCAGGAGAGCTGAAAGGACCTGTTATTTTTCCCTATTTTTTGCACTAAATCAATCTTAGGTGTTGATCTGCCCTTCTGTTTAATTTTAAGCTTTTCCTCGTAAGGAAGACTTTCAAATGACTTCGCCAAAATCAGGTCGACAATATTAGCACTGTCTGACATCGTGTGTAGTTTCACCCACGCTAGCCTTGCCTACTATATGAATGAATGAAGATAATTTATTTTAATTAAACTCGCTAAAACTCAAACAAGGGATGTAGTGTGTAACTGTGAAATATATAAATGAAAATTTGCAATTTCGCACGCAAATATCAAGAAATAGGTTGCAGCTGTTTGTCTTTTGACTACACTTGAGAAATCTGCAATGGGACTGAGCGCGAATAGCTTCAGCGACTTCTTATAGTACAAAATAGCTGTCAGTCAAAAGGAGATGCATTCTTTCGACAGATCCTCCAATCATCACGCAGATGCCCGGACTCCAGGCCAGCCCACTTCTCTATTCACCCCAGAGATGTTGAGCGTCCGTGGGTAGGACATAATCGCAGCATTTATCCAATGACCGTCTGGTTTCGAAGCACTGAAAAAAACTGTTCAAAGCAGCCCCATTGAAGTCAATGGACGCTCAGCTTCAATGGGGAAATGCCATAGGGAAATGCACTGTGATGCTACGAGACTGTAAGAGAAGGAAATTGAGTCAGCCGACCTGCTATACGTTGCTGATTCTGAACGACATCGTCTTCGAGATTAACTTGTTCTAACGCATTTTTAGTCAATAAAATAATAACAGTACAAATTTGACCATTATTTTTTTGACATTATACATGGGGAAGCTGAGCTTCCCTTGCAGTCTTAAAGAAATCGCCTCTGATATATAAATTATATGGGTGACAGTGCACAGAGACGATGTTTAACTGCAAACGCCTCAAAACTTTATCTGTCGAAGAGGAACTGCACTGAAGGTCTGAGTGATTCAGAAAAGTGACTAGCCCAGCACAACCAGATTGACACTGCTGGATGGTCAATTTACATTTTGCAACACAGTCATGACTTAACCTGCAAACGTCTTAAGAGAAACTTAAGCCCCTTTCACACAGAGATTCCGGAAAATACACGGATAAAGTGACCTGGGATTTGACCCGGGTTCGTTTGATTTTGGTTCATTCACACTGCCAGTGATTTTCCGGAATCAGAGAGTGCGTTCACACACAACCCGTAATAATCCCGTAAAGACACGTGACATCGATGTGACAAGTAAAGTCTCAGCAGCGTCTATAGTTTGCTTTTGAGCTGCGATTTCTCTCCAGAAACCACGCTTGTGCATTTTTTTCTCTGATTCGATCATAAACTAGCGCATTACGTACCGTTTCAAGCTGGCGAACGATCCCGGCTTCAGCGCCATCATTACGACACGGCATTGATTACAGCTTATGTACACACAGCGCGCGTTCCGGGACTGATACTGGCAATGTTACTAGCTCCCCAACCCGGCATCGATCCCGGCATCAATCCCGGGTCGTGTTTGCGTTCACACAGAAGGTGTTCTGGCAATTTCCTGGGATCAACGCGCCGTGTGAAAAGGGACTATAGATGGATAACTTTTTTAAAGCAAGGTACTGAGCAGCTCCCAGGCGCTAGACTATAAGCAAAGATCTCATGCTCCGATTCATGAGTCATTGTTTACACAGCACACAATAGGTCATGGGAACAGCATTTGCCCACAAACCAGTACTGTTGTTCAAGTAATAAAGTCTTCTCTAATCTTCACTGTATAAAATGTCTTTCATTGAGCTACTGAACGCTCAGAGTAATTCAAACTTCTCTCATCTCAAACACATGCTCTTTGTGTGGATTTCAGTAGGCTGGTGAATGGACTGAATCACAGGGACGTTTACAGTCCATTTATGTTTGAAGTCAAAATAAAGTCATATGCGTTTGATGTGTCAAAAAAGGTGTTGACTGGACAATAATAAGAAGAATGTGATCACTTCAAAATGACATTTGACTAATTAGATTTTTTAAAAACTTTTTCCAACACAAAAATGTAATATTTCATGTTTAAATTTGACCAAACTCATTTGTTTTAATGAATGTTAACGGAAAGGCTTCACTACATTGAAGCAACTGCTTCTATGGGAAAACAGGTTTAATGAATTGACAGCCCATCAGCTAATCAAATCAGCTTTATACAATACAGATTGTTTAAAAGCAGCTTTACTGTGATAACAGGAAAATAATGCATTTTTTTCAGCTGTTGTACAGTTTAAGTCAGTCCAGTGTTGATTCAGTTCTGCTGTAAAGATCAATTATTAAATTAATTAATTTCATCTATAAAAGCAGTTCTGCAAAAAGAAAAGAAAAGGTCATCATCCAGCTCAGTTTAGTTCTCTTACAACAGCATCAGTTCCATCTGCACTTTTTTGGAATTGCGCTCTCATGCTTATTTGCCCGGTTTAGTAAACCTGGCCCTTAGATTTTACACCAAAAAAAAAAACATGCTATTTTATAAGAGAAGTTACTGACAATTACGCAAAAGGTATGATTCAGTTTACGGCACTTCTCATTCATTTCTATGGTATCCACAAACGGTGATTCACTAGGCCATCCTTAAAAATAATTTGGTTTGCAGTAACAACAAAAAAAAGAAAAAAAAAAAAGAAAAAAGGTCTATATTTTTTTTTTCAAGATTCAATGTTAAAAAAAAATAGTACAATTTTGGTCATGGGGATTACATAGGTATGAATTTAAACAATTTTGCATATTGGTGACATCACTGACTGGGTCTTCAAACCGTGCCATCGGGCGCACCATTGCAAACCTCATTCTGATGCAGGCTAAATAGACCACAAATAATTTGACAAACATGAGTGCAACATTCAGGGATTGAAATTAACACCCTCCAAAACGCCAAATAAGGGTAAAAATGAACTTTAGCGGGCAACGCTGTCAAATCACTGGTCAATTTGGCGTGTTTCTATGTTTACTCACTTTGCTGGGGAAGTTCGTGTAATCTGCGTGGATTTAGCGCAAATACGCAACTCATGAGTCCTCATGATATATTAAATACAGCGTATTGCGCAGAATCTGTGCATTTCTGGCTTACTTGAACACACACGTCACTAAGCAACAAATAAAGGCGCGCTTTTTCACTTGCATTGAAGTAATAACGAATATTAAAAAGCATTTAGTTTTAGGGTTAAATTGTATCACATGTCCTCAATAGTTTCCACCACCAATATTTTAGTGGTTTCCTTCAGGTCAGTCGACATGGTCACCGTTAGACTAGAGGGGAGAAGATAGGGGAAAAGATCTGGGCACAGTTTTTCCAGAACTTCGTGCCAAGTTAAAGCGGTGTCGAGATGTTTTAATGCATTTTTTAGATGCATTATGGTGCCCGAACTCGTATGACTTTGAACGGTGACCGCGAACATTTTATTTACTGCAGCGGCAGCCATCATTACCAAGTAAGGCTGGGCGATATGGCCTAAAAAAAAATCCCCGATTTTTTCACAAAAAATCCGATTTACGATTTAAATACATTTTTTTCTCTCCCTACTTAAAATCAATCTGCAGATGACAAAGAAATTGTTCAAAACAAGTTTTAACATTATTTTGTTTTAATATTCCCTTCTGGGATTTGATCTCCATTAAAGTGCAATCAGAAACAACAAGCCAAAAAGACAAGAGGACAGGCCCTGTCTTTGAAAACAATGAAAATGTAACAAAATAAAATGGGTGGATTGGGATTGGGGGGATGTGTAAAAAAACTTGCATCACAATAAGTGTATTGAGATTGTCAAATTATTTGGTAACTAAACAATTTTATTAAGTTTACTGGTATGCTACTGTTTTTATTATTGCTTAACACAAATTTCACAATTTCAATTCAATTCTTGTGATTTGATTCTGATCTTCATTCAATATAAATTCCTTTGGATAAATAGGTGCAGTAGATACGTTAATGTGTTAATTGTTCTCCCAAAAAAAAAAAAAAAAAAAAAAATTCACCTAATGCTGTAAACATACAGAGAGCCCTGTCAGCTGGTATTATTAAAGGTTAAAACCAACTCAAATTAAATATAATGCGTTTTTTATTTTATAATGCGTCTAACTAACATGCGTGCTATGGGTCATTAAAAGGCATCCTGAGGTAAATGTAACGTTACGTGACATATGTTGTTCTACAGTTGTTTTATGGACATCTTTCCACGGTTGAAAAACACTGATTGATCGATTTTATTACATTTCGGTAAGTTTGTAGTAAAGAGTAACAGATGTTTGGTTCACGTGCCGCTTGAACTGAGATCTGCCAACGTTCTTTCACGTCACATTTACAAGCGCCAAAACGGTGTTTATTGTTTGAATTTTGTAATAAAATTGACAGAATCTTAGAGCTGAGAATCTGTTTCATATCGATAGTAACCTGCTCTGTCTTGTCTGTCGGTGTCAGTGTCCTCTTTGCTTCACGATTTTTCTCTGCGTGCGAAAATGGATGTGTGGCGTGAGAGCGTGTAAATTGCGTCTCTCACAGTGAACTCGTGAGAGTTGGCAGCCCTGCAGATTCAGCTTGTAGCCTAAATGTTTTCGACGGGTGTGCTTCTGCTGCCGCGGTCTTGCTCATTTACCATGTTGTTTGTGTATCTCTATCATGGCAAGCGCTGAGCCCGGTCGGAACTACGGGAGCCCAGATGGGAGCGTCGGCGGTTGTTAAAGAGAAAACCGATTTTCATTCAAAAAAAAAATCGGCGTAAACTACACATTCGAGTTAATCGATAAAATCGATTTATCGCCCAGCCCTATTACCAAGCACGAACAGTGAATGAAACGAAGCGAAAGTACAAGCCATAGTGTGACATGCGTAAACCAATGGTGTAAACATAATCATAGATGACGCCACGGGTTTTTATTTAAAAGAAAGAACGTACCCTACGTTTGTATGTAGGCATAAGCAATTTATATTCACAATACTTACTAAAATATAATTAATATTATTTTATTGAATTTGTATTAGTTGTTTGAAGAGTAAAAAAACAAAACAAAAAAAAAACGGTCGATCTTAACGCAAGTTTACAACCGGCAAGTCGGTCGGACTAAAAGAAGAGAGAGAAAAAAAATTGTGGGTTGGTCCTAAATTGACAGGGTCAGTCGGGTTACGGCAAACAAGAATATTTTTAAGTATGGCCCTATGGCATGACTCTGAACGAAAGTGAATGACGTCAAGGCTGTAATGTGACATCAAGGCACACGTGATCCAAGTTAGCCATTACGCTTTCTCCAAAGGTAGAGACCAATCTCCAAATAATAACACCATCTCTGTTTGATCAGGTTTGGGCAAAACACTGCAAGGCAGTGGTCCTTCGGGTCAGGATTTGAGGAACCCATTGCATGACTTACTTTCTTCTGTGGAACACAAAATATGATATTTTGAAGCATGTTGGTAATAGTTTTAGTGCCCACTGACTTCTATCATAAAAACAAAAACATCACAAACAACATTTCTCAAAATATCTTATTTCATGTTTCACAGAAGAAAGTAAAACTTAAAGGTATTGAATGACATGAGGGTGAGTAAATTAATAATTTTTTGCCTTTGGGTGAACTATACATTTAACATTAGATTAATAAATGCTGTAAAAATTGTTGTTAAATGTTTGTTTGATACCTAATGCATTAACTAATGTTCACTTCGACATATATTGACAGTTCATGTACTAGTAATGTCCATGCATTAATATATAATATAAACACTTAGAAATTAACGGTTTATATTCAAATTGAAAGAATGCAAGAGAGTATCAGTTAGAACTGGGGCTGTACGATTAATCGCAATTAACACGAAATCGCACTTAAACCGATTTGGATTATTGCGATTATGAAATCGCAAAGGCTGCGATTATTTTTCATGCACAGCTTGTCAGTGACTTACGGCGCTGCACTGCAAGTTTGAGTCGCTCGAAATTTGGTGCATTTGAAAAAGCAACACACAATCAAACATCTTTCCAAATATAAGCATTTATAAACCTCTTGTCCAACAAAAGACTACATTTAATAAATCAAAGCATTTCGATCTTCTGTTAATTCAGCTACAACGTTAGTATGATGCCCATAGGGATTTCCTGGAATGACGCGTGTTGTCTACTACTGCAGCGGGGCATATTTGTCGTGTCTTAAATACACATTGTATTTACTTTAAATTTACTATTCCTCTCAAACTTCACGGATTAATTGACGTGTTGTAAATCTCACAGATACAATTCTCTGAACTGCAGTGCGTATATGGCGCCCATTGTGCGTTATAGATCAACTAACATGAATCATGATCATTATAAAAGTTTCTTAAATGACAAAACATTCACTTAAATGCATTTAAGAATAAAAATGTTTTAAACCATTAATGTGCGACAAGACAAAAGATTGCGCTGCCTGTGAATGTCCTGACTGTGACACACACACACACACACAAAGACACGCGCCAGTATCGTGCACACAGACAGCACGCCAGAATACAGTTCTCTTTCGTGCTTGAACTTACAATAACACACACAATTATGGCAAAATGTCCGTTTTGTCGAGTATCTTGATAACATAAGAGCAGTCTTATGATGAACGTGAAGAGTTGTGAGAGAATGAGGCGCGTAAGGGATCAGCGTCTCTGTCAGCAGCGGCTGGTCTTAAAGAGACAGCAGCAAATAAAGCTTTCTGTCAGTAAAGTTAATCAAAGAACAAAGGGAACAGAGAAAATTACTCACTGCTCTTGACTAAAGAACTTTTGTAGCTTTAATAAGGATTAGTCTACATTTAATTTATAATTTATGCAGTGCAGACTGTCTGATAACTTTATTCAATTTCGGTATATGTCCTAGGCCTACCTGTTAGACAGTAAGGGCAAAGGTAAATATTACATTTATTTTTTTACTATTGAGACAAATAACAAGTTTGCAGTAATGCAAAGATGTCAATATTTAGGCCTAATTTTGTAAAAAAAAAAAAAAAAATATTTAATTTGAAAACAGTGCATTTAGTTGTTGTTTCTAGTTTGAGTTGAGAAATACACATTTCAGCATTATCACTAATCTGTGTGTGCATTTTACTTGAGAACCAAGCAAGATGATCATTTGTTTATTATATTGCAATCGCATATCGCAATTGCAATATTGATCTCAATAATTGCATTATGACATTTTCCCCAAATCGTGCAGCCCTAAATGGTACAGTATCGATTTGGCACCGGTATCGGAAAAAACAAAAAACAATACCCAACCCTAATTGTGAGTGGTTATTTCGATGAATCGTGCAGCTCTAGTTAGAACAGGTCGATATAAAACAAATCACAGTTTGCAGTCACATTCCAGTTAAAGTGTGTATAGGTGTCATTACTATAGCTATAATTGCAGCTGTATAAGCGATTATGGAATCCCGTCAATTATTTAGAAAAATGTTGCTAAAAATAACATGTATTTTTGTGGTAGGGACTAGAGGGCTGCATTGGGTTTGAGTCCCGCGGCACCCAACGCAAATCTGGCGGGAACGGGTGGTTTGAACCTTGCTGCGGGCGGGAATGGGCGGCTAAAAAAAATTGCGGGGTCGGGAGGTTGCCTAGCGAGTCGACATGATGGAGAGATGTCAATAAGTGATGTGGAAAAGAACCTCAAACAGGTATTTACAGCACAAAACCAAAGCAAGGCTGACATTTGGACTGCTATTCATCTTCCTGATCAGTGCGTCAGAATACATGCAGGCCAGGGAAACGAAACAAACAACCCCATAAATCCCTTTAATAATAGCAATACAAATACGTGTTTTTTTCCTGCGGGACGGGAGAAGACACAAAATCAATGCATCTCTATTATTGTGCGGGAATAAATTCTAAAAGTTTTGCGGGTGCGGGCGGGAGTGGACATATATATTGCGGGAGTGTAACACATACATTGCGGGAGCGAGCGGTAATGGTCAGAAATTCGGCGGGCGCGGGCGGGATGAAGAAAACAGTACCGCGCAGGGCTCTATTAGGGACAGTATAAATATTGGCAGGGAAAATACAAATTTGTACAACTATCCCAATTGGTCCCCCAATTAAAAACAACAGAAAAAACATCACTACTGCACCCTGGATTGGTATTTATATCCAAAATAGTGGCATCATAAAATGTATAAAATTAGCATTCACAAATTGCATGTTTTTCATGTCCTGCATAAGATGGATTTGACAAAAATAGCAGAGATGGGTATTTAACATCAATTGCCCCATATCATCATTCATTTTGACAGTATAGATGTAACACATAATCAGTGACAGCCTCACTCCTATAAATACAGCAGCAAATGGCTGATTTGAGGTCCAGCGTTGCTAGCGAGCCCACGGTGGAGAGTAACAGCACAGAGAAGCAGTGTCTTTTCATCACAGCAGCTGAAGTCAGCAGGGTGAAGCGTGAAAGCTTGTCAGGGCTCTTTGTGGTCAAAACCAAGAGTTAGCAATTTTCCAATTAAGCCACATTTTTATGGGTTCCTTGGACAGGAGAGGGAAAAGGAAAGCCCTGAAAACAAACAAATAAGTGTGGTGCAGCACGTGGAGACAAGATTAGCATTTCCCAAAGAGCCTTATTACAGTTACGTCTCAAGACACGAGACTGCCTCCCTAAACCAGGCAAATAAAATACAAAGGCATGCAAAGAGGGAAGGGATTTAATTAGATCAAGGTCAGTAATGAGATTAGCTTTCCACAAAAATCTTCATGGGCGTAGTTACGTGCAGGATCCCTGTTAAAAACTGCACCCTGCACATCTCAACCAACCCTGAACCAGGCTGTCACGCGAGCCCCAAAGCCCAGAGAATGGTTTATACGATGACAGGCGCGCTTAGCATATTGTGGACTTACAAAAGGACCTAGTGAAGGGGGCCGGCTCAGTCATAGCTGAGGGAACCCCTGATCTGCCACTAATAGCTGCTGACCTATATTCATCTGCAACAGCCCATGCCTCAGTGAATGCGTAGAGAGTGACTCCAAATAAAAGAGGGGCTCTGAGACTGTTAGCACTAGTTAAGTACTTTTCTTACACTGACTATAAAGGCAACAGCCTCTTAAACCTCAGCAAGGCCTGAGCATGTCTACGTCAGAGAGAAAGAGAATAAACTATGGATGGAGAAAAACAGAAAGATAAATAAAAGCAACAAGCTTTATTAAAATTATTTTAATAGCTCCAGTAACCAAAGAAAGCTGCTCATCTTGGTGGTTTGCTGCTTTTAGGGATGCACGATTTTGGTAAAAAATTGAATTGACATTTTTCTGATCATTTTGATTGCGATTTATAGAATTAAAAAACTTTTGCTGTGCCAATACATGTACTACTATAGGGTTACGGTTAGTATTTGGTTTAGGATGCAATGCACTGCTATTATTATATTAAGTAGGCTAAATGTACTGTAACATAGATTATAACTAAGTCACCTTAAAATTAAGTGTAACCATAATAGCAACAATCACCAAATATTATTTGGTAAATATTATTACCACTTATTTTGGTAAAATTCACATTTTCACAGATTCTGCATGGGGTTTACAAACTTTCAAGCAGAACTGTACATGCAACAGTTTATTGAGCCTTTTCTCCTAACAGATTTCTATTTCAATTACTGTGCACGTGAAAATTTTATTTTCTACTCCTGTGTTGGGATTTAAAAGACACCCGGTAGCAAGTAACATGACTTAGAAACAGTCTCTTGCTGGAGTTTATTAAAGTACTTTTATGCAAAACCATACACCTTTATCTACAAATGAAGTATAATGGGTATATTGAATGATCTTGGGGATTGTTTTACAACTGTAGTATACTATATAATACACTATGCATCAATGTCTTTTCGTTTGTGCTTTGAACTTTTCAATGCAGACTCAAAGCGCTGCGACTCCATGTTGCTTCAAGAGCATCATTCTGCACTCGGGATGCACATAAGCGCTTTCTGCCGCACTGTTTTGGAGCCTTTCATATTATAATACTTTTGTGCAATGAAAGATAGGGATGGGAATTGAAAAGCGGTTCCACTCGAGAACCGGTTCTAAGTTTTACCAAAGTCTCCCCACCACCCCTCTCGAATCAATGTAAATGGTACGACCCGCAGGTCAGGTGCTTCTGCTGCGGACCTCCGGTGAATCAGTTGATGAGACAGGAGCTGGAGTGAGCCGTGATAGGAACTAGGAAGACGGGAAGAGTCATGTCTTTCCTTAAGAAAGGAAAATCAGTGGCTCGAAAACGAAAAGAAAAGAAGATTAAAGAGAGAAAGGCAAATGAGGGCAAGCAGATGCTTACTCAGTTTTTTGAAAAGAAAGGTGAGCTCCAAATGCATCATCGAGCATTGACATTGTTTTAACATAAATATCTACTCTCCAGGTAGAATAGCATACATTTATGTTCATACTCTATTTGAATAATATACCAATACTTTATAGTATCACACCCTACATAGCGAGCAAACAATGTTTCTGGGTAAATAATGGCGCTTTTCCACTGCATGGTTCGGCTCTGCAGGGTTCGGCTCGCTTCGCTTTTCCACTGCGTGGTACGACTCGGCGCGGCGCGGTTCGGTTCGCTTTAGCTCGGTTGCTTTTCCACTGCAGTTAGTACCGCTTCAAAGTGGGTGGGGATTATGACTGATCGTTATAGTTTATCCGCTCCTCGGCAACCAACAAGAGGAACGTCTACGCTTCTCTTCCACTGACCACGATCCAGCCATTTCTTTTTTAGAAGTTTGTTTTCTTCAAGCAAGTCAAGCAAGTAGTTTTACAACAGGTGCTACAGCGGTGTCTGTTACTAGCTACTGTTACTTTAAATCTAGCGGGTTTGATGTCTCTCAAATACAATGACGCTGGTAGAGACGATTCTGTCTGTCTGACCAATCAGTGATCTACAGTGCTTCCACGTCACATTTTAGTATCGGTACAGTACGCTTGGAACCTCAACAGAGGTGGTACCATTTAAAGTGAGCCGAAGCGAGCTTGTCTCCTCTTCTGCTGCAGTTCTCCCCAGACTCAAAAGTTTACATGAAAACACTGTATATTTCCCTCCATTGTCAAAATCTAACACCTGCAAAAACACAGATCGTTAGCGTCTATTTTACCGCATTGTTATGCAAATTAGCTCGCACACGCTCTTACATTAAGTACAGGATTGTTCTCAGTTTAATGCACATCTTAATGATTGAAAATGTCTTATTTTAAAACATAATTCAAAGACTGAATGTCTAGTTTGGCGGTTAGTGTACCCTGTGATTCTATAGTCTGCATTCATTTTAAACAGACAAATAATCATCAATTAACTTGTACTTAGCCTACACTTTAAAAAAGTTATAGTGAAAATAAAGGATATTTTGGCAACCATTTGAGGCTATATATTTCAGTTTCAGACCCTGCAGCAGCAGGGTCTGCATCATGGCCAGGTGAAAGCAGTGACAGTGAGGTGGATGTGACAGTGAGACAAGGTGAGCTTTTAGCGGAATTGCCTGTTTTAACACTTAGTAATTAAGTGTTAAGAGGAAATAAGCGAAATGGGTATATTGTTATTGTACACATTTACACTTTAAACTGTAATTACTAATATTTAGTAATATTTAGTAATATTAAATAGTAAAATAATAGTAAAATACTAGTAGTAGTACTTTTGACAATCAAAAAAAAAATATATGAATCAGAGTGTGGCTTATTTTGTTTACATTTTAAGTGTTTTTATGATAAAAATGCAATACCCCACCCATTGGTATCACTATGGCATTTGGTACGGGGGCCCAGCAAGATGGTTTGTACCCAGGGCCCAAAATTTGGTGCTACGCCCCTGCTAAGTGCTGTCTTGCTTTCTCTCCCTCACACATACTAACCAAAATAAATCGACATGATGTTAAAAGGTCGGAAGAACAAAGTTTCATATGGAGCATTTGGAGAGTTTGTTTTCCTGAATTACTGCTGGGTGCTAAAATAAGTTACCTTATCTTCTCTGAAAAGCATTCCGCATATTCAGCTGACATAAAACAACCCTTTAAATAAACGAAAAAACTAAAAAAAACATCCAGTGGTGAAATGTTTTCTTTGTTGACAAATCTTGTGGGATGTCCATTAGAGATGCGCGGATGGGCTATTTCATCCGCAACCGCATCACAAAACTCATCATCCGTCCGCCATCCATCCGCACCAACGTTTTTGACCAACTTTCAAAACCGCACCCGCCCGCCATCCGCTAATACAAGGCGCTGCTGATGACAGCCGCGAGACTAGAAACCACCCGCCCGAATTTAATTAAATTTTTTTCGTCACGTCATCCGTCCGATCCGCGGAGTCCGTGGCTATAACCGCCAACCGTGCATCTCTAATGTCCATGTCTAACTGCTGGGATAATCACACAACGCGCATGACACGTCCAATTCGCGAACCAATGACTAATTTGAACCGATTAATTTAATGAATGGTTAAAACGACTGATCTTTCCAACACTGAACTCACCATACGTCTGAATCGGTGTATAACTAATCAGTAACACTTTACAATAAGGTTCCATTTATTACATAAAAATTACAGTTTGCTTACTCAAGGGTAAGCTTTAAAACAAATAAAAACACTTTTTTTTTTTTGGCTGAAAAAGCATATGACTATTTTCCACACAGTGCTATCAGGAATCGATAAGAGAATCGTTATAGAATCGGATCGATAAGCAGAATCGTCAGTGGCATTGATATTGATAAAATCGTATCAATTCCCATCCCTAATGAAAGATTATTAATAGCCTTTCTTGTTCTGTCCTATCTATCATATGTTGCTGCCTCATTAAACTGCTCCTATATACATTTAAAAGATGTCTTAATTTTATAGTGTATATAGTTAGTTGTTTTTCATGAATGTATGTTACAACAATGCAAAGAGCAATATGTAACGTTTTACCACATTTAGTGATACACTTATTGTCTCTTATTTGTTCCCCACTAAATGTTTTTTTTTCACTATATGTTCCTATTTTATACAATTATTGTGCACTCGTGATTTTTCACTCGTGATATGTGTTAAGTGAAGCGATTTCTCGTAGGTTATTTATTTTGTTTTATATAATGAGGTGGTGCTCTAGGCATACGTTTTCCTTGATTGGTCTTCCCTGAAGAGTTATGTGTTGTTGAAAAAAGTGACGCACGTTCGTTGTGTTTCACCGTGTAATGAGTTCCTTGTCTTTATTAAAATCAACATTAATGATTTATCTCTCAGCCACCAACTAGCTATTAATTGTAGTGTTATTTTTTATTACTTGGCCCACTCAAGCTGCTTATTATCTGCGGATATAACCACATCAAAATGGATTTTGTGTGTTCAAAATCAGGGCTCGAAGTTCATTTCTGAGCCCTTAAAGCTCATCACAAGTGGTTCACGTGTAAAAGAACAGTGCCACACTTCACCAGGGCTCGCCAAATCGCTAGCCCGACGTCCCGGGGCTATTGTGTTTTCTAGTCGGGCTACCAATGCATAACCGGCCTGCCCGACGGGCTATCTGAAATAGTGTAATCAAATTGCTCCCTTTATTCACGTTATTGACTAGTAATTTTAAGGAAAAATATGACTGCGCAAGTTTTTGATCATGCCGATTTATCCGAAGCGCAATTTCTCATGAATCTCCGTGCCTGTTTTAAGAGAAACACATGATCAGTGGCGTAAGTTTTTTTTTTAAAGTGGGTGGGACAGGTGTGTGGGTGGGTTGTTGCTAATACAATGCAAAATCAGATATAGTACAATAACAATATTAGTAGATCTCATTAAAAGACTAATTAAACCCAATGTAACGTTACTATTGAAATTGATTTCTAGACATCGTAATGTTTGTTTTTTTCTAAAATTGTTAATGGCGAGAATTTCCATGTGAATAAATGCATAGATCAGCTATTTTACTTGTTTACCTTAATGGTCTTGTGGTTAAAACATTTGCCAAGCGTGTCTTTGCCATCCGTGCCTTGAAATATTTCACAGTGGTGGGGGACAATATCGACCCCGAGAAAAAGTGGATGGGACATGTCCCACCCATAAATTACGCCTATGCATAAAAATTAAAGCTCCACTTTGGCTTGAATGCTTTACTTTGCGTGTCAGAATGTTTGAATCCATGTGCTAACACACTATCACTGTAAAGCTGCTTTGAATCAAACAAATCTGTATGGTAAAAAGCGCTACATAAATAACGGTGACTTGACCATCATATATTCTGCTATAAAGAGCATAAAATAACTAGAGCACCATTTACTTGCCTCAAAAAAGTCTGGTATTGTTATTATTATCATTTATTGCTACACTTTAATATGTGAATTATTATTTTACATTTTTAGCGTTGTTAGTCTTTAAAACAACGGAGCTGCGCACTTGTTGATATTTGTGTTTTGAAAAAAATTATGTTTTGACTCCTAATTTTCTACATTAAAAATTGTCTTTTTATTTGGGCTAGTAAAATTCATTTCGGGCTACCAAAATCTGAAGAGTGCCTGCCCGAAGGGCTACCAGCGATTTGAAATTTTGCGAGCCCTGTTCACGCTGAAACATTTTATTAAAATCGCAGACTTTGCGATTTGATAACTGCACTAAGGCATCGTAACTTAGGATAAGAAAGTTGTTTATTTGTCAATGATCCATTTAGGCTACATTGTCTTTATTGCTGTTCGACCCTACTCCCAGAAGAGTATTAAATGCTAGATGTGCATCAGTAAGTACCGCACCCAACTTTCTGGTGCTTTTCTGGTGACGGCCGTTTTAATTAGTGTTAAAGAATGAATATTAAGAGGTGGCTTAATCACTTCTTGACATTTTTGTCTTTTATTTTATTAAAGCTATGAGCCAAAGGCCATCAGACACCAGGAGTTATTTCTCCCATCAGTAAGATGTAGATAATCACAGGACGAGTAGAGCAGTCGTTCCCACAACTCTATTAACTCTATGCGCCTCATTAAGCCACTATATTCATTTGCGGCACCCTACAGAATTCATTCTGATAATTAACAATCTAGCAAGTGAAGAAAAAGCAAGCTCCGCAGGACAAAGCGGTCCATTTTGCATCCTTGCTGGAGGAATATTTCAATACTCTTCTGACTCTGAGATCTCACCAGGGGGAAAAAAATTTGAAGAAAGAATGCTATGCACAGAAAGCCATTATTTCATGTCGTCGTCATGTAAGGAAAGTTAAGACGTGATCCATGAAACAAAATTCTGAGGCATTAATCATGCTGTTATGTGAAAATAAGCAAAAAGTGAAAGGCCATCTGGGACGTTCAGGATTAGACAAAAAAAAAAAAAAATTCTGCTGGACATTACAGACATGCTAATTTCGTTCCCTTTAACCTTCCCCAGCCCAATGGTCCCTGTGAGGCACTGCCCAACCCCTTTCTCAACGGGCCCCTTGCCAGAGCAGGTTTTAGCCCCCAGGCCTCCCTTATTTTTATTGCCTGTGTTTATAGCTCGTCTTGGTTTCTCTTTCTGCCCTCTTTTGCTTGACATTTTACGGGGTGCAATATAAAAGACACCCTCCACCCCCCTCTGTCTGAGTTTAAGTCCCTCATCCACAAATCCCAATCCAGCCCTCAGGAAATCACTTGATGTCACTGGCCATCAGGAAACACCACAATGGGTCAAGCGCAGTCTTTTGAAACAGATCATGCACAGCTGGATGACATTAATCTCCTACAACTCCTACAACAAAAGACTCTTATCTCACTTATTTCCATACATTATCAACTGCTGCGTTAAGATACACAATACTGCTCAAATAGAGTTTCCGAACTCGTTTTGGACTGTTGCTGGTGTGTTTGGAAGTAAAACAGATGTGGTCATCCATCTGAAATCAATATAATCGCTCAAGTCAAAGAGCATCAGAAGCACGGGCAGCATAGCTTATGCAGCTTTAGCCTCAGCCCAAAATCTGTCAATGTGTTTGGGCATGGCGCCCTTCAAATCCGCCTTAGCGCTACATAAATAGAGTGGCCCACTCCAGCACTGCTTTCTTAAACTGCACAGAGTCTACAAAAAATAGAGAGCAAGAAAGAAACCAGAAGAATAGTGGACTTCCAAACATTCAGAGTAGCGATTTAAACCAAAAACATGGGAATCAAAAAACTTGTTAACCTTGCCCTCAGTAACCTTCTCATGTGCAGGTTTGCTCTCAGATTATACCGCCATAAAGAAATGCAGCATAACCTGATAGCACATGACTAAGAAGAGATCTAATGTATGAAAAGCGCTTGTGGTTTACAGCACATGGCGGCACTTTAAAGCAAGCAACAGCCATTACAGCTGGAGGGCTGCACATCTGATTTGGAAGGGCGCCATGGGTTGCAAAATCCTGCCCTATGGCCTTTGTGCAGGTACAAACCTCACTGTTCTCTCCTCCATGATTAAAGAGCAGCTCTGCTAATGTTCAGCGTTCGGGTAAAAATCATCTCTCTGATCTGAAACTTAAAGACACCAGATGGGTGTTTAGAGTGCTGTATACCCAACATACACATTTGACAATTAACCTGTCATGGGTCATTCTTTGGCACTAAACTAATACAGATCACATCTGTCATTAATGATACATTTACCACTTCATCACTGAGAATTAATTTTGAAATGGAGTGAAACTAAGAGATGAAGGATCCAGATTATGTCAAGTTTCATTGTATATCAAATCTTATTCCAATATATTGGGCATCTCTAAACTGTACAAATCATGACTATTGGGCTTTGAAGCACTATACTTTCATTCGGGTCAACTTCCAGTCATTGTTTTAGGCACTTGTAAACATAAATACATGCATTTTAACTGTGATATCCAGAGTCCAGGCCACAACCATTCATGGTACACCACCAGCTGGTCACATTTGCGTATGCCTTAGCCTCCCCCAGTCCACATGGCACAGATGTGGGGTGTGCAAACTGCTTCTCTGCCTGGATGTGTGCTGCCTGAGTGCCAGCAGGCCTAGTATCTATTGCAAGTCCTGCTCTGTATTTAAGGCTAAAAGAAATAAACACTCGGTCAGCCAGCCAAAACCACAGCAACATAAGCGCCGCTCCTGCCAACAAGGGCCACTGGCAAAATGCAAACTAGCAGCTCTCCCGGTCTGTGCTCAGCAGCAGGCCTGCCACGCTGTCTGGAGTTGAGGCAAACCCCAGTCCTTAGTAAGCCTCGGTTAACCAACGGACCAGGGACGTTACTCTTTCCCTCTCAAACTCTTCTAATTCTCCTCTCATTCTGCAGAAATCCTTTTTTTCCACTCTCCATTCCCTCCCAGCTGCAACCGGGCCAGCCAATTGCTCCCACCGGCACAGCACTGTTCATGGGAAACAATAAAACGCCACATGCGTTTCCTTAGTTAGGGCTTCCACGCCACAGCTCCATGTGAGGCTCATCAAGCCACTGATAAAAATAAAAACATGAATGCTTTACTGCCTGGCATTGACATTTTTATGCAAATTATGGATGCACTGATAAGCCAGTAATTATTTTTATGTTATTACTGAAATTAAAAACATTTGTTTAAAACAAACTAAATAAAAGTAACAGACTAATATCACAGACTTAAAAGACTAAAAATCAATTTAGCCATCACAAGATTATAAAGTACAGTATGCAAGTACAGAATAAAAATGGATAGTCATTTTTGCAGAGGTAATCTGAATGTAAAAAAAAAAAAGAGCAAACAAGCTTCATCAACCCATACCAATGAAAAAAAACAACTACCACAACTGATATAATATGATTATTACAAAATATCATGCATCCCTAATGCAAATTTTGGGATATAGGGGAAAAAAGTGCTGGATGGACAAAGATAAAAAATAATACATTTCCAAATTGTGCAATTTAAAATATATACACAATAGCTTGAGGTGTATCTCATGGCTCTGGCATTTCAGAATAATCAAAGTCTGTCATGAAAATTATTGGCTACCATTACATCTCATCGGTATATCGGTATAACAATGTGCCTTGTAATTTGTTGCCAATTATTCACAAGCAATGTTTATCAAAGTTTTTTGGTAAAATGTAAAAATCTTTCTTTTTGCTGTGTCGAAAACGTACCGAACCGCGACACCACTGTATCGTATCAAACCGTGAATTATGTGAACCGTTACACCCCTACTAGCTATTAGCTAGGTTTTTTGCAATATCTTGATTGTCAAATTTACAATTTGGACAGAAACAAGGCTAATGTGATGTTGTAAATACAAACTACCAAATAAAACTGTGATGATATACAGCCACAAGATGCACATGCTCTTCAACAGCATGTTCACGAGAGATCAAGCTATCCACTAAAACAAAAGAGAGACATTGGAATGTCACGAGGACACTTGTGAATAGAAAGTTAACAGTCTTTTAGTGGGGGAGGAACAGCAGAGAGATCCGACCGCCTGCTTTCATTCTGCTGGGTCCCAGGCAGCCTTCAGAATGATGGAAAGCTTTTCAAACACACCGTGATGGATGCCTCCCTAAGACACGGAGCGCCAGAGCCTCTCACTGCGCCGAGGTACCAAGGCCTAGAGGTCAGGGAGGTGGGGGGCTTAATCCGCTCCTGATGGCCATGAAGGTGCTCATGTTTGGAGGCCACTAAGAACCAAATCACACGGCACGCTTCAGAGGAAAGCAAAACAATACAAGTACCAAAAAAAAAGCCACTACAGCACACTATCTTGAAGTGTCACTTAAAGGAACACTCTGAAAACATACATTGCTCAAAGTCTCATGATCTGATGTAAGACTAAGAATGTGGTCATCAAAAATGCTACTGTCTGGCTTTAATTATTCTGAGGGTCCCAATGGCGGGTTCCATCAGGAGGAGTTTTTCTATGTCTGTTTGTGGGGTTACTTTGTGGAATAATCTGGGGCTGGAATTAAAGCAATGTCAAGGCATACACAATTTCAAACGTCTTTATAAACAAAAGATCTGGTCCCTTTATAATATTAATGAGGTTTGATTGTATTCATGTTGTGTGGAGTGTTGGACTAGTTATTTAGCCTTTGTGGTATTCCATATACCATTGTTGGTAGCCATGTGTTATTGTAATATACTCTTGTGGTATTCCATATACCATTGTTGGTATTTGATAATCATTGCTATCTGAGGTAATATTTGTATATTATGAATATGTATAGTATGTGTGGTTTTGCACTTGTGCAACTATTATTATTGTTTCTCAATGAGGTACTATTATTGCTATTATTTATTTAATACACACACACTATATATATATATATATATATATATATATCAGGGTTTCCGTTGTCCGGTAATTACTGGACATTGGCTGGGAAAAAAATGATATGTCCGACAAAATTAAATCTCTCCGGTCAAATTGTCCGATTAAAATTGCCTAATAATCCCGCCCCCTAACACAATCTGAATTTGAGAATAAGCCTAAAATGTATAAAGCAAAAATACACCGACCTTTGGCTATGTTATAAATATAAATGAACAAGCTCTACTGTTTGAAAGTTATGGAACAACATCGCATGCTGCATTTCAAATAAAGCGCACGCCTAAAACGGCTGTAATATAGACCTAAAAAACTAACGATTGAGTGAGACGTGTCATATGGCCAGGCCCAGGCAGACTAGCCTTAAAAGCTTTTTTCAGAGGCCAGACAATGGTGAATCAGGAACATCTCATTATAGCTTATAGATCAGTGGTTCTAATCCGCGCACTCATAGGCCTACAGTTTATTTTTCTCTCATTAAAACTGAATAGCCTATATGTTCATCAGTGCATGGTTACAGTCTATATCAAGCAGGGACACCTTTGTGTGCATTTTATTTTGTGATTTTACCGGAATGAATAGAGAGTCTCTGCAACGGCAATAGATTGAAACGCGCGTCCGAGTGAAGATTGCGCAACTCGCGCAGCGCATCGTCCATGCAGCTGATAGCAGCGGACACGAGCGCTCAGCTTGATTTAAAAACAACCGATTTTAGCGCTAGATCTTATTTAATAGCGAACTAAATGAATGATCTGCTAGTTAACTGGAGATTTTTTATTTATTTGTATTAGGTACATCCGTGCCTCAATGTTTCAAAAAGTGAATGAATGTGAAACGTGTGTGTGTGACGCCAATCGGACGTTCATGTTTTTTTCCGTCTATTTGAAAGTTAAGCTAATAATAACATGTTGCATTCTATGCGGCCTTATTTCATTTTTTAAATTACATAGACTGCCTCCAGTTTTCCTCAACTTGACTAATTAAGAGGCGATATTTGACCGGCATATCATTAAAATGTCCGTAAAACGAAACCTCTGCCGGTCACTTTGTCTGGCACCATTTTTTTCTAGCGGAAACTGTGTATATATATATATATATTTTTTTTTTATCTGAGATTATTGAAGCAGGAAGCAGCTTTTTTTTTTTCTTGTATAAATTCTTTGACAGACTGGGGTGGGGTTCAATAAGTTTTACTTCTCCCCACTCCATTTCAAGCATAAGTGTATAAGTTATTACTATTATTATTGTATATCTTTTCTGTTGTTGCACTATTTGCTTGAAAAATAAATAAAAAATAAGTAAAAAAGGATTATCTGAAAGAGCAATGCAATTCAATTGCACTTCAGGAAAATCGCTCAAGAGTCTTTCTAGTTCTTTGTGATTTGCAAAGTGGAAACTATGATGGGTTACACAAGAAAGCACTGTTAATCCTATGTGCCACCTCTGAAAGTCACTGCTGCAGAAATCTGGATTAATATAAAACATCATCTTGGATTTAAAACAAAGCACAACCCACAATGAGGTCTGCAGGGGGGAGGAGGAGAAATTTTGACAGTATATTCCATCCTAACATGTCCCTTATGTACACAAATAAAAAAAAATTAAAAGCTTGAGTTGTTTACACAGGATTTTAGGACGCCACTTATCCTTCGTATGACTTCATTTAGATCTTGTCACCTCTGAAGTCGAGCTGCACATGGACGCACCACTGAGTCTTGCTCTACGTGCCCTTTTCAAGAACCATACATACTTTGGCTGCTAGGACTGTTCTCCATAAGAAAAGGATGCTGAGCTGCAGAACAAATCATCCCTCAAACAGGCTTACACAAGATTAGCGCTGTTGACATGCCCCAACAATCACTGGAGACCATGTTTCCAGACAGACTCTGGTCCCCTGAAATGTCACGCTCCTGTTGCAAACACATACCATACGCTGTGAGAAGACATCACAGATTTCTTGTGGCCTTGTACAAGCTGTGATATTACATGCATTCCCTATTCCTTCAAGGACATTTTTATTTACCATTATGCTCTCAACATTTAACAGAAATATTAGAACAGCTAATATTCAATAAGACTTTAAACTAAAAATATAACATCTCAAATCAGATTAAATCCCAAGTATTCAGCATGGTAAGAACAAACATACGAAACAGAATAAGATCATCAGATCCTTAATCATTTTAAATACAGTGTGGCTATTGGGAAAAACCACCTTATCTTTTCATACCTTTCATTTCTCAAATAAAAAAATATTCTTTCCATTTTAAGAATGTCAACATATATATAAATATACACACATATATATATATATATATATACAGTGATGTGAATAAGTTAGGACACCCATGCTAAAGTTGCCTAAAAAGAGGAATAAAAAAAATCATCTTTTGGAAATTGATCTTAATGCCTTAATTAAAAAAAATTGGAAAAATCCAACCTTTAAGGACACCAATTTTCTTTGCGAATGAATAATGTATCATAAATAAATAAATGTTCTTCCTTAAAATACAGGGTGCATAAGTCAGGGCACCCCTATGTTAAATTCCCATAGAGGAAGGCATATTTTTATTTTTAAAGGCAAGTTATTTCATGGATCCAGGATAATATGCATCCTGATAAAGTTCCCTTGGCCTTTGGAATTAAAATATCCCCACATCATCACATTCCCTTCATCATACCTAGAGATTGGCATGGGGTACTTTCCATAAGATCATCTTTCAATGCAAATCAAACTAGCTATTAGGCTAACTGAAATAAAACCATGCCAATCTGTAGGTATGGTGAAGGGTGTGTGATGATGTGGGGATATTTTAATTCCAAAGACCAAGGGAACTTTATCAGGATGCATATTATCCTGGATCCATGAAATAACTGGCCTTTAAAAATAAAAATATGCCTTCCTCTATGGGAATTTAACATACGGTGTCCTGACTTATGCACCCTGTATTTTAAGGAAGAACATATATTTATGATACATTATTCATTCACAAAGAAAATCGGTGTCCTTAAAGGTTGGATTTTTCCTCATTTTTCTAATTAAGGCATTAAGATCAATTTCCAAAAGATGTTTTTTATTCCTCTTTTTAGTCAACTTTAGCATGGGTATCCAAACTTATTCACATCACTGTATATACACACACACACACATATATATCCAGTAGGAAAATAAGCAGACAGTAGGCTAACTGATGGCATTCATGTAGCTTTGATTCAAATTTGGCTTCATACAGCTGCTGATGATGCTTCTGAGATCTTGCTCTCCCAGCTAACTATGACATCCAAAATCAAAAGCCTTCTACTACTGAAGTTGTTATATGGTATGCAAACTACAGCAGCCAGACAAAATAAATGTTTTTTTTTTACAACCCTGGAACAGGTTAACTGTTTCAACTTTTAAAATGATCTGCCACAATGTAATGAGAAGTGGTCACTGGAAGAAACTGCCTCAAATGACCTTTGACCCTCCCACGTCTAAGGAATTTGAACCCATGTTTAACTTGATTAGTTTGTAACTCATTCATTACAACGTCAATAGAAATCTAATGGAAATGCGCTGCCTGAAAGGGTTGATGTTCTAAAAAATATTTGGTCTGAGATACTGGGTACACGATGACAACCCACACATGTAACATTGCATAGCCTTGCTGGAAATAAATTGATCCTTATTATATTATAACAGGCACTAAAATAGCTTATATTAAAGTGTATTAGCAGCTGTCTAGGTAGTCAGATTTGCGACACGGCCTACATGTAAGCATGCTGGAAAATACCCACACTCATCAGCTGACGTGTAGTTGCTGCCCCTGTAGAGCCCCAGTGACTCCCCCAAACATTCAGCAGTCGAGTGAGGAACTCCGAATGAAATTGTCCGCATAATGTTAGGTCATAGACTGTTAAGGATAGAGAAAACAAAAGGCCACCTACAGTGATTCGAGCCGCTCCAGTGCGGGGTCCTGTATCCGCGGGACACTCCCGAGACGAGGCCCTTATCCGGGATCAAACAGCCTCGGTTCTGGTGGTAGTAATCCATGCTTAAAAATGGGTTCGGACTAGGGGTCAGTCCAACAACGTCCACACTCTCATACATCGTGAAATGCAAGCAATTATTCTCTAAAAGTGAACGTTTCCTTCTTAAACTCGCAGCAGAAGGCTTAAAACGTTATATACAACTGGGAAATGTTGGGTTACTATAATATATACACAAAAAATAATCCTCTTATCAAAACAATAAAATGGGAGCGTCCCTACGAAAAATGCTATTTCGCACCATAGCGTACATAAAACTTAAAGAGAAACGGTGCTCTTTTCAGTGTTTATGTACGTTAAGTCAGTTCAGCAGAAGCTCGCGCTGTCCACGGGGAATGAACTACATTCTTCAGATTTTAAAATCCTGCTCCAGTTGTTACAACACAGCGTGCTGTTGAAACTGTGGCTCTGTATGAGACCCAATGATCGATGTGCAACTGCTAACGTAGAAGCAGGATCCCGCGCGCAGTCCGTGGAAACGTTCGAAAACTGTTTGGAGCGATTATTTTTCAAAGCTCACAAACCCCTATCGCTCACATACGTTTCGTTTTCTAAATTATATACGTTAACAGACCGACGTATTGGCGCATATTTACTGTAAACAAGCAGCCGTCCGCATCGATGAGAGAGCGGCTCCGTCTCGTGAATAATCCCGTTGGAGGGCTGCTGGTCAGACACGGGAAGAACTTGCTCCAGTGTTTCCAGACCCTGCAAAGACGCGAACTCAAAGTAATGTCTTTAGCATCTTGTGTCGAAGCCCTCGCATACTTCTGGGAAATTTCCCCCTGAAAAACAAAAGCGTTCTTCGACAGGGTAACTAGTCTTCACGCACTTTCCTGGCTATCCCACACAGCAGTTCTGGACGAGTGTCAGCAGCTGCGCATAAGCTCCGCCCCAATAAACCCCCACTCTGACTGTACCGGTCTCTCATTGGCTGCCAATAAACCTAATCTCAGTCTTATCAATGCGCCATCATTAAAAGAGGACCTGTCGCCATAACAAGCTGAACTATAAAGTTTTTACAGGCACAGGTTTACATTTATTCGATTGCCTTTTTCTTATAAAAAAAAAAACAGTATAAGAAAGAGGTCAGGGGTTATTGGGACATTACTAAAACTGGATTTTAGAACTTTTGAATAAAACATTAATTCTTACAAGTATCTTTATTTCATCATAAAATTATTTGATCATTTTTAAAGAAGAAAATGAAAAGATGGCATTTTGTGTCATCCAGACACAAAATGTTCAATTTATGGAAAGACAGATAATAGGCCTGCATCTTCTAATAACTTTTATGACTTTAGCATGAATTGAAATAGTGTGCATCCCTCAATCTTATTTCAGTAAATAGGTTTATGTTTACTATTTGTGCCATTTAAAAGTAGACAGACTCTCAAATTTAGAGATGAGAAAAAAATCGGCTTATCATGGTTTAAAGATTTATGGTTAAAAACCAATAATGGCCATTGTGAATGTATAATAAATAAACATGCTGATCTCAATATTTATTTACTATTCTATTAAAATTATAATCGGTTGAAATGTAGCATTCTAATTAGCAGAACTTGCATTTAATAATAATAGGCATATGCACTGATCACCTATACTCTTCCAGTTAACCCACATGCTGTCTCTGTTAAAAAAGACACTCACTGACCCCATGACTGCTTTATCATTACAAAGTGAGGTAAACAACACATTGCAACACTATCTAGTTTCCCACCACAAAATCCATAGACACTGTCTAGAGAGCAGTGCTCATAACAAGGCAATGAACACTCGGGCTCCAGTCCTACAGCATCCGTCAGCTCAACGCACCAAGGTTGCTGCCATCCGCTGATGGCTCCATCCATCAGTGAAACGACGTATTAGCCTCCCCTTATTTTCCGGCTTCAGCCCTCGCATTTTTGTCCTTGACATGTAAGAGGTACTGTATTGATTTTTCACCATCTAAAATATTAGCCTGCACACAAAAGGCCGCTCATTCAATAAATACGCGTTTATTAATGGGCAGTCCTTTTAATCCAACCAGACCCATATAAATCTGGCTATGAAACGGTCAAGGGGGGAAGTGACTGGCTCTAAGTAAAACTGCTTTACATTTGTGGCAGTTTAAATGTTTCACGCAAGACATAACACATCCACATACAGTAAATACTGGTGGTAAGGCAAAGTCACATTTACTATTGTTCAGTGAGTTTTCGCTGGCAGAATGGTCATTTCAATGGGAATCCGCACAACTGGGAATTCTGCGTGAGGGCGAAAGATTTACCCAAGCAGATTTTGCATCGGCTTCAGTTAGTCATGCAAATTCACCACATTGACCAACAGAAAGCTACTTGATTTCAAAGAGACTCCTGCGTGATCGGTGCTTAATACATCGCTATATTGTCAATAGACCATGAACATCTTTTGCCTGCAAATTTTCACTAATATGACTGTACCTTTACACAAAGGTGACAAGCTGAAATTTAACTCTACATCTCTAATTTAAAAGCGACTTTACTAAATATTCCATTATCAAGATTGCACAGCATTGAATAGTACTACTATATGATGTGTGTTTAATTGATTTTAATTGTACACCAAGACACCTGATTGTGTAATCAGAATTGTGTGACATTTCAAAAGAAAATAAGTCATAACGTTGATTCTTTTAAACAACAAGAGAGTGTAATAAGCTGCATATGTCATCAATGGAGGCAAATGACCTGAGATTCGCAATACCTTGAGACTGCAGGAGTCGAGAAGGGCAGTATATCAGGGGAGGAGGGGGTTGTATGGCGGCTGTTAGGAATTCAAAGACTTTATGGGGCTTTAGGAGGAAATGCATGAGCAAACCTGCTGGCAACTTGAAAGTGTGAGGCTATTTATTACCCTCAATCCACCTCACTTCCTCTAAATACGCATAAAAAAAGCTTATTTATTTTCTATTAAGCTCGACTTTTTATCAATGGTGCATGATATATGCTGTTAGGAGTGGATGCCTGTCTCAAGAGAACATAATAGCACAATGTCAATGCAGTTAGACTGAGTTTGGAAGGTGTTAGCATACTGATAGCATATAGTCTTAAATTCTTCTTATTATTCCATCAGTCACATGACCCAGTTTGTCCCAGAATGCCTGGCCCTGATGAACAGATGGGTGTTTGCATTCAGGCACAATGCCTTTAATCTGTCTGATAGGGAGGGTCCATCATTCAATACTGTTACAATGAGGACCTGTGCTGACTCAATGTATAGTAAGCACAGTATGGATTTGCCACATGCTGTTAACAACAACAAAGGTCAAGAGGTGATACCATTCAACATTCTCAACAGTGACAGTTTCTGAACCCTAGCTATATAAAATGCATATGACAAAGTGAACCATTTTCCTATAAAATGCAATCACATAGGCAGTATGCTTAATCTGAGTGACATAACCTTGATCGCAATCTCCGGACATGCACACTATTAACTCTTCTGTGAACCTCGCTGAAGCAATTTCCTGCAAGCGATTTGGAGAGGGTTATACCTTATATAGTCATTAATAATCAAACGGCATAGCTCTTTGTAAATTATGGCCCAATATAAATGCATTGAGAAGTTGTTGCTGTTACTATTTGCCAGCTGATGCTTACTGTTGTAAAACATATGGTGGAGATTAGCTACCGTAAACCGCCCTGCCAGATGTGTAATGTTAGCGGGTGAAGGCTACTGACTGGTCCACAGGGCCGCTGATGATCCTGATTGCTTGAGCAGTGTCGTCTCATTACTCTTGGCTCAAGGTCAAGGATTAAGTGATGAGAATAGATCCAGCCTCTTACTATCCTTATGGTATATATACTATGACATAACTATGAGATAGTTACAATTATGGTACTGTTATAATAATGAGATGAATTTGAAATTATGAGATAAATACAATGTCTAATTTTTATGTAATAATCATGACCATAATTTTAACCTTTAGTCTAATTTTGTTTTACTTATCTCATAATTATGACTCAGTATCTCAGTTTAATATTGTCATAATTATGATTTACCAAATATATATATAAAAAAATCTTATGCAGCATAAATAAGCTTCCATACAAAATGTGTTTATTGATGTTTTGGACCCATTGGCTTTGATTATGTATATGAACAAAAACAGTTGAAATGAATTGTCATTTTTGGGTGAACTATCCCTTTAATGCATCTCTATTTTATAAACAAATTTGATATATTATTCTGAGATCTGCTTAGATTAAGGTGCAGCATGAGTGATCAAGTCTACTTCACCTGTACCCTGGCTATGCATCATAACAACTTTTTGACCTACTGACTTCACTGACTCAAAAAACAGATGAACAGCTCACTGACACATATGACTATTTGTATTGGGTCATTTGAGTATGTTCAGGGAAGATATGAGTATGATTTGTCTTAAAATGATTTATGTGTACATTACATTTTTTCCCTGTAGTACAGTATGATTATTATAATCATCATCAACAGGTCATTCTACAGTATATAGTCTCCTTAACAACCTCACATTTAACAGCTCCTATCGTGATATCGTTGGTCTTTTGCAATGTTTAGTGACCTATATGTAGAATTCAGAGTCTTTTCACCAGTAATGGCCCGAGCACAGATCGAGTGCAATAGGGAAATGTGCCGAGCTGGTTCAAATGTTAATGGTCCATCTAAAATCCCCTGCTTAGCCAGCAGGTTGGGGAACAAAAGCCCCATAGAGGTGCAGCTTGCAGGGTCTGGACATGACAAATGCGTCCGAGACCGGGGCAGCGGTTGCTGTGGAGCTCTGGGGAGGGAAAAGTGGGGGCAGTGGAATGATCTACCAAACCCAAGCCTCATTGAGGGTATCGCATCAGGGGGCAGCGGGGGTCACCCCATCATCATCACCATTTCAAAGAGGCTAAGAGCGAGGTGGAGCCGAGTACAGGGTGGGGGAGGTCCGCTGACCCCGACCAGTGTCCCAGCACTACTCCATCTTCTGCGGATGGTAACGGCATGAAAGAAAGCCCCATCATCTCTACTTCCATCACGACAGGGAGATATTGAGAGGCCAAGAGACAGATAGGGGGCTTCTCTCTAAACAGGCCCATTACCTTGACACCCCCTAGAGGAAAGACCTTCACCCCCGACACTCTCGCTCTTGATTTTTCATTCTGGCTCCCTTTCACATGGAGAAAAAAACACACAAAGGACCCAGTGGGACTGCGCTGTGATGATGGGCCCCGGGCAGGAAGAATCTGGTACATTACATAGATGGGCGGCCAAAACAAAAGCCAGTGATTTTTCCGTTTAAAGTTCTGAGTCATCACACGCACAACGGCAGACCAGAAACACAACCAGCCTTCCAGGCCACCAGCTCTCTATCTTATCCAAGCAGACCCACTCCCCAGAGAGGACCCCATATCACCACACATAAGAGCATCAAGCAGCCTCTGATAATGCTCAGTCTTTACTGCCAGTGGCTTAAGCCTAAGCCCCATGCATATCAAAAAGCCCTGAATGTGCTGGCCAAACCCCTGCTTTGCATATAGATACTGAGCCTATTGACATATCGATTCTCCTAGCCAAGGACCCATGAAAGCAACCGACGCAAATCCCCCCTTTAATCAGCGAAAGCCCCCTAAAGCGGTCTGGAGCAGGAACAAGAGCAAGTCGCTCTACTACAGTACCCTCACAATGGCCTGGCAAATGCGCCATTATGACTTGTTTGACCCTCTTCTCCAAGTGCACTGGCCACTTTGAGAGGGTAATTAACCCATCTTTCCCCCACCCCTTGATACAATTACAATAGAGACACAGCATTCCTCAAGCGCTCTCATGCACTTGCACTGGAAGACAGGGACAGACGGGGGCCGCGAACGGGTGGGTTGACCGCAACTCACGGAGCATTGAGAGGCTGAGCGCTTCAGAACAACCACAAAGAGATTACAGGTTCAGAGAAGAAAATGTTAATGAGCTGTTTGGACATCAAATAAAGGCATGGAATAGATGTACTTGCAAGAAATGCTATTTATGTCATAGTGATATAAAGCAAAGAAGTCAGCATGAATTGCTGTTTGCAACCCATTTTAATTATGTAATGTGACACATTTCAAACAGGACTTTCAACTGGACCGGAAAAAGGGCTGTTACCAGAATGAAGCTAGACTGAATGAAAGTTTGCTAAAACAATGCTTAAATAGCTATTTGGCTATTGGTTAACTTTTAGGTTTTCAAACTGGGGTCTACAAGGGAGTGATAGGTGGTCTGTGGAAAAAATAGAAAAATTGTAAAAATGTGTAAAATGAAAAATAAATACAGAATATCATAATAATAATAAATATTAAGTGGTCTGTGGGAACCATAGTGAAAAAAAAGAATGTAAAAATGTGCAAAAATTAAACAATTATATATATTATTAGGAGATCCATGAATAATAGAAAAATAATGTAAAATAAATAAAACATATTTATAATTCATCATTATTATTACTATTAGACAAGGTACAATAATAAAAAAAAGTTGATAGATCGGATAGAATTTGACATTATTATGGTTTAATTCTGCTTTCTAAAGAATGTTTTATATATCTTCAGGTTTATAGATCTAACAGTGCTCTAATGATCGGAAGAAAAAAATATTCTATCAACATTTTTATATATTATGAAGGCGGACGTCTAATTTTTTGCTGCTTTGTTTCTGGGTTGAGAAGATAAGTCATTCTTAACTGTTAACAAATAGGTACATGGCAACATTTTGGTAGTCAATGCAAAAAATATCTTTCTCAGTTTGTCAAATGTTACATTGGAACTAACATGACATTGTATTTCCACATCTGCAGTACATGCAGCGGGTGAATGTCCACAAATTTCACATTGTATCTGACAGCAGGATATAAAGACATCTCCCGCTCTATCTATTTCGAGTGTGCTTCTTGCATGCAGAATGAGGACCTCCTATAATCCACTCCTCTGAGGAAAATGCAAAAGGGGGAAAAAGAGAGGAGATGAAAGAGGGCTGGGTAGTTACGATGGATTACAGGCTCAGCGAGGCAGTGGGGGAGGCCAGTTGACTGATAATATTTAACCAGACCCGGGTGGACCATCTGGAACCACCCCCCTTCATCAACAGTCCAGCTCTCACATCTGGGTCCTCCTCTGAAGGAATAACTCACATTTGCCTTCAAATGAATAATGCTGTTTTTACATTATGTGGAAAGAATTTCAACGCACAAGTTCGCTGACCTCATTCAAAACAATTCGAACATGATAACAGACACTGTAGATCACTTAATTAAGTCAACCGTCTGAAGTGCACAAACAATGATTACACACAACGCTCACATGTTTTAAGCAGATGCCAAATTCTTAAAAATTTCAAAAACAATCTTCAATCATTTTCAGGACACGCTCTATTTTGAGCCCTTTTTTTCTTCCTTCATGTGAGTCCAGCAGTTTATACAATTAGTTAGGTTGGGATTCCCCCTAATTCTCCAGAGCAGCTGCAAACAACCCATGAGGGGGTTGGGATATGAACAGGAACAAACACACTGACCCCCAGCCCAATTGGCCAGCCATTCTGGTCCCCATTCCGAAAGCCACTGCACTTCCCGTCTCCAAACTTCAGTCTAAGAAAACAAGCATGCTGTCACTCTAGAAGCCCTTCCACATATTTCTGCAGACCAGATTTCTTTTGGATGAGACGGAAGTTGGACCGGAGATTATGTGCTCAGTCCTAATTTACTCATGTACCCGCATGTCATTCCAAACACATGGTTTTTTAAAGAATATCCACTGAAAGTGAATGAGAACAGGGTCTGTCAAGCTTTCAAATGACAAATAAGCACCATAAAGTCCATATGTCCATACGTCCATTTGACTCATATATTACATTTGAAATTTTCTAAAGTCAAACTAAAGCTTCTGCAAATCTTTGGGAAATCTGAAATAGACAACAAATGATGCGTCAAAGGTACCACACTTGATTAGCAATTTAACTTTTGGTGCTTTTTTTGTAATTATCTTGAATCATAACAGTGCCCGCCAAAACATTACATTTTCTGTTTCAAAAAGAAAAAGTCATACAGGTTTTGAACAACAAGAGAGTGAGTAATGATGAATTTTCCTTTTTGGATGAACTATCCCTTTAATACACTTTAAAAACGAAAAGTGAAACACCACAGCATTCTTCCGATTAACTTTGCCCTTTATCGGTTTAGGTTCAAGTAACAGTTTTAATCTCTACATTACCTTCCTGAACCCGGATCAGCACAAAGAAGAGAGGTCAATTGTGTTCATTTTTTAGCCTCTTATGATAATATGGTTGTACAATAGCATCTCTGATCTGTGAATGAGTACAAGACTTCCTAATCAAATTCATTAAAAGTTCAGGAAATATTTAGCATGATGATAAGGGCTCTGAAAAAAAAAAGTTTTCTATTCACTGCACACATGAATTCTCAACTAATTATAAATGGAAGAAAGCACATGAACAAAAACAAAACCTCAACGTTCCCAATTCCCCCTGATCCACGCCAGAAGAAAAACACTCCTGTAAATGTCAATACACCATTTTTACTTTGTCTTCAAGCCAAGACACTGAGACTCAAAACGGCTGAGCTTAGCAAATTCATGCAGATACTTTTTCCCCCTCTTCCTTCGACTTTTTAAGGTTCAGATATCTCTGAACTTACAGTAAACTTAACTATTCAGACTGGTATCTGCTCAGCAAAAAAGTACCTGAAAGTTTTCTAGCGCTCAAGCAATCAATACACATTGGTATGCTTTTGAAAATAAAAAAGTCTTTAGAGAAACTTGATAACGAAATTACAATTCAAAAATATTAGCAGGCACAATTGTGACGAAATCATGAATCAGTATGTTGTCAAGGATGGGATTGATGCAATACATTGTAATACAAGATCAGTTTGATTTTCCCTGTGATTATGTGATTTAATCAAGGTTTTCAGTACATTCTATGATTGAGCAACAAGAACTAATTTGAACAGCTAAATATTTGCTTGTGCTTTGCAAAACTTTTAAAAGATTAATAGGTCTCTACTGAGAACATTTCTCTGTTGACCCATCTGTGCTGCACTACAATAGGTTTACCAGCCGTTTATTATATGAAATTGTTCCTAAATCAAGGCGTCACATTGCCATTCTTTACCAATTAAATATGGAATGGGAATTCGTTCCATATTCAAAATGTAAATTTTCTGAATACATGAGAAATACAAGCAGAAATCAATGATGGATTTGATGTCACAATCAGCTGTTTGAGGAATTCACAGCTTATTGCTATCAACCGCTTACAAATCTTTATCTGCTGCCGCACCAGTGACTTCAAGTTCAAGCAGAGACACAAGTTGTATTTTCTCTAGCAGAAATGTCACCATCAACTCAATATCCAGCTTCAGAACACCCCTGGCTTAAAACTGTCAGTAATATTTATAAAGCAAATCGTTATAGCAACACACGAAAGAGAAATTTAAGCTTGTTAAAACCAAGGTTGTTGTTTTTTTTCACCACAAGTTCTCCTGAAGCTAATATTGTACATATTTCTTGCTTCATAAAAAACTTTTCTACAAAAAAAGTGATTTATTGGTACCAGGCTTTTGGACAAAGTATAACTTCCTTTATTTTCACTTGATGATACAAACAGTTAGAAGCTAGTTAGCTTGTTAGCTTAAGCCTGCATGTGTACAAAGGTGTTAGTAAATATTTCAATGACTTTAATTACTTTCACACAGAAAGTTTAATGTGTGTATTCAGTATGGACACCATCATAAGTCTCCCTTGTAGCTAATGACTTTTATATTTGTAGGTGTGTGTCTGTGTAAAATTGTAATCCCTTTACAGTAACACACACAGTCAGGAGTAATCTGTCATTAAGAGTACACTGCTTGTTCCTGTCATTGAGTCATGCCTTCACTAAATGAGGTCAGACTGACGTGTTGTTTTAATCAACCCAGCCTACCTCCATTAATTATTCAGCACCTTAGTGGATAGGGAGCCCTACGGCCAGAGAAGACCGAGGAGGAGAGAAAGAGAGTGAAGGGAGAGTTTACATCACTAGACAAGGTTACGATATAGGAGGAAATACAAACAGATATTGAGCTGGTAAGGCAGGCAATGAAACTGCATGTTAAAAATGCAGTATGCATATTTGGCATAAACAAAAATATTCATACTAATATCATTTACATGAATGCATTTGGTAGATGCTTTTATCCAAAGCAACTTACACTGAAATTAAGGTACACATTAGATCAGTTCTTGTTTCCCCTGGGAATCGAACCAATGACCTTGGTGTTGTTAGCCTCATGGTCTACTGTTAGAGCGACAGGAAGGCTATTATCAGAGAAAAAAGCACAAATTAAGTTTGAAATCACAAAAAGAAAAGGAAAAAATGAATGATACATATTCATACAAAACCTCTGACATTGAGAGCTACTCATCTAAAAACACCCATGGATCCACCTCACACTCGGTCTGGCCATCACACCGTCTGCGCCACAGTAAAATGTCAGAAGCCGTGGAGTGTGAAAGTGTGAATGTGAGGTGTGAGGGAGGACGGCATTTGGGTCACAGGGCTTCACACCAGCCATCAGGCACAACAAAGAAACTCAAAGAACTTAATACGGCAATACACAACAAGATGTCACAGAAAGTGAATTGGTAACAGGTTAACTAGGGATGCACCCTAGTAATAAATAAATAAATACATCAGTGACCATCTGACAATATTAGCATATTTTGTTAAATATCAGCAACGGTCTTCATTTATATTGATTGGAAGATTGCTTTTAATTTGCATAGATTGCCTTTTTTAATTTGAACTAATACTAATTTCTAATTTCTGTGACACTGAACAGTTGACTGTCTTCCCTACTTCAAATACAATGTCTTGATTGCTGGATTTACCTAAAACATTCTGCAATGAATATAATATAATATACTATAATATAATATACTATAATATAATATAATATAATATAATATTTCATTTTAAAAGTTATAGGGATCATTCATATTTTAAAGAATTTTATTCAGCAAGGACAGAAGCAAAAGTTGATCAAAAGTGACAGTAAAGACATTTATAATGCTACAAAAGATTTATATTTCAAATAAACGCTGTTCTTTTCAAATTTCTACTCAAAGTATCCTGAAAAAAAAGATGGTTTCCACAAATATTAAGCAGCACAACGGTTTTCAACAATGATAATTATGAGAAATGTTTCTTGAGCATCAAACCATCACATTAGAATTATTTCTATCGGATCATGTGACACTGAAGACTGGAATGATGCTGAAAATGTATTCTTTGCCATCACAGGATAAATTACATTTTAAAATACATTAAGATAGAAAACAATTTTAAAACATTTTAATTGTAATAATATTTTACATGACAGTTTGTACTATATTTTCGATCAAATAAATGCAGTCTTAGCGAGCATAAGGGACTTAAAATATCTTTAAAAATATTATTGACTATTGAACAGTTTCTAATGTATTCTGTTCTAAATAGTGCATTAATTATCAGCAATAAGCAGTATCAGCAGTTGGCCATAACATAAAATGATCATCAGTCAAATGTTGTTGTTTTTTGACAGGCACATGATAATGACAGGCACATGATAATGACAGGCACATGATAATGACAGGCACATGATAATGACAGGCACATGATAATGCTACACAGGTAATATGTTTTTCTACGTTTAAGGGAACCAGTACTTGTAACAGCATCTTTCGTGCAATTGATGCCTCTATTAAGGCTAAGCTGTGTTTAAAATTGTATTAAATATAGCTCACTAAAAGAAAAAAATAAGTCCCACTCGTACACATCACACAAACACTGCAGGGATAGAGAGATACAAAAATTTTCCATGCTTCAGCAAAAAATAAAGCACAGCATAGAAAGGTGTCATGCTGCTTTCCAACGCCCCTTTCTCTTCCCTTCTTTCCTCTCTTCACTTTCTCTGTAAGTACACATATCTCAGGATGGGGTCTTGAGATTTATGAGCTATAGTGAGAAGTGGGCCAGAAAGCCCTCCCCGGCTCTGGATCTGCTTTGCCGCCTCCCTCACGTCTTTTATTTCCATCCCTCCCTCTTTGGTTGCAGCGCTTTCTGCTCACATTACCCTCTGTTGAGTGATAAACATTGTCTGTGGGCAGTAAATTCAGTCTGAGCCTGACAGGCCTCCAATAAACCAGTCTATTCTCTCACTGTGAGGAGGCTTTGGTCTGGAGGCCCACAGGAAGGGAATGTAGACACACACACACGCACACACACACACACACACACACACACACACACACACACACACACACACACACACACACACACACACACACACACACACACACACACACACACACACACACACACACACACACACACACACACACACACACACACACACACACACACACACACACACAGAGATAAACAAGAGGGACAAGATACATGTGGTGTACATCATGCACATCAAAGGCACAAACCAGAAACAAACATAGGAGACACATTCATATACACTCGCACAAAGAAACAATGACCAACAAGCGTCTGACTAAAACTTGCATGAAAGAAACTAGCCGGATATAATACATGTATGACCAATGATCAAAAGCTTACAAAGCCTCACTATGCAATAAATGTTTATTAATCACACATGCGATGATTTTCAACTGTAAAAACTAGGTGATCAAAAGGTGCAAATTTAAAGCTAATTTCTTAAATTGGTCTTTATTTCTTTTTCATTGACCAGAATGGCATTACTGTTTTGCTTCAGCTCATTTTTATATCACCTAAAACCACAGTACAGCCACTTATGGTGGTTTACTCAAGGCAACGGGCTAACTCTGTATGTAATGAGCGGTTAGATTAAAATTTGGCAAGCAAATTTACACAGTAAAGGCAATACCACCTGCTGCACAGTGAGCAAGTAAAACGCAAAGTACCAGGCAGAAAGAAACCACACGTTTGAGCAAGAAATAGCAAATATAGGGGCATTCACTCTTTAGTGCTTATATGCAACGTCATTACAAATGATTGTTATACTTCCAGATTTTGGTTGTACAAAGGACTTCTTTCCACATCTTTGAAATCATACATTAGCTTTTGTTCCCCGGACCTGTAATAGACAGATGTATCAGCCTGATATTTAGCCTTTTCGGGACATATTGGACCTATTAACAGAAATGGCAGTTTATTGCTGTCAGCTTTCTGAACAGATAATTTATATGTCCACTTTTTTTGCGAATACTGAATAAATATTGTGTAAAATATGTTCTTCAATTTCAAACTCTCATTTGCTATCATGAAACTGTCTTATTTCCATTATATCAGCTACTCTTCTCTAGATATCAGTATTGGCATAGGCCACTAAAAACCCACATAGGTTGACCACTAGGTGATGATAAGGCATCCAACAAAAGTTCTTATCTTACAATTTTCTTCTTCTACTGCAGACAGAAATCAATCACTTCAAAAGCTAGCAGACTCTCAGAGGTCCAGCATCAAATGCTCAAGACGATTTACAGATGCACACATAAACTTCCAGACGATAAAAGAACAGCTTATTCTCATCTACTGATGGCAGCTGACAATTACGAACATAGTCAATAAATTTGGGTGGTCGCAGGTGTGCTCCCAACATATACACTGGCTCCTCCTGTCCACTTTGCGTCTCAATAATTGTATGCTTTAAGCAGAGCTGTCTGCTGTATCCATTTCCTTGATTGAAAGGGTGTTTATTGGCCACTCTCCACTGAAGTGCCCAGCACATATATAATAAGACACGTCGCACAGAGGTATTGTAAATGCTTTTACATAGAAATCATGCAATTAATAATAATAATAACCAAAACAATAAATATGAATAAAAACAACAACAAAAAAATATAGGGATGCACCGATACCGATACCAGTATCGGTATCGGGCCCGATACCAAGCTCATGTACTTGTACTCGTACTCGTAAAAATACCCCGATACCAAAGACCGATACCTCACGTATATCCTTAGCTTATATTTCTTAATTCTTATGAACACTCTTCCTGCAGTTATAGTGTTGCTTGATTTAATAGTACACTCTAATATTTCACTTTACACTTTCGGCTGTGATTACATTGTTACTCAGTGTTTCGTTAAACATTTGTTCTGTGATTTCTTTGGCACCTTATGACAAATTTGATTGTCTTGTTGTCTGTGATTTCTTTAGCACTTTGACAACTTTGTGACAGGCAGGTAAAAATTACATTCATTATGTCCTTGGTTTTGCCCTTTGGAGGTTATTGGACACTGTGAAATTTGGGCTTTGAAAATTTGTGATAAGCACAATAAGAATTATTTATTTTTTTAGGTTTATTTAAGTTGTTGAAAATAAAGATGCTGATTTGTTCATTAGTCTCATTGTGTTGTTCTTAGAAAATTGCCACATAAAACGAGAACCCCCCCAGTACAACAGGCATCGGTATCGGTATCGGCGAGTACCAGGAAAAAAATATCGGTACTCGTACTCGACCCTTAAAAAGTGGTATCGGTGCATCCCTAAAAAAATACTTTTTTTTTCTTTTTTTACACTTTCACTTTGTTTCAGGGACTAGAGTCAGACCTGCTATATCAGTTCATCTGTTACAACCGAAAACCTGCCTGCTACATACCAGCATTTCCTTTGAGTGTGTGTGTGTGCGTGTGTGATATGGAATGCAGAGCGGGTGGAGGCTGTCACAGCTGGATTGGGAACATCTGTCAATGAAGATTCAAAAATAACCTCTCACAAACATAACACACACATACAAGCGCACGCTTCTGTGACTATACAGTACACCATTGCCAGCTCTGTAACGAGAGAAAATAAGAAGTGAAAGAGGGACTACTAGAAGCATGACAATTACACCTGGCTGTAATTTCTTCAGTTTGACAAATCAGGTCAAGAGCAAAAATAATGTGCGTAACAGTTTACAGTTTCATTGAGTCAAATAAATCATTACAGCCGAGAAAACCTGAAAACGTGAGATGAAAACACTTGTATTTGTATGAATGAGTGTTTCTATAATAACTTCTAGGAATGTTGTGGCCCACACAGGCCAGAATTACATGTGGAGGCTTCATGCAGCTTAACGCAAATGTTGGGGCATTTAATTATAGTGGTCCTGTTCAATATGTGTGTTTATGTACATAAAGAGCAATTAAAAAGCAATCAAACACATACTAAAGAGTTGGTGGTTTTGGTCACACTTGTGAGGACAAACGCTGATTATGTCACGGTCCCACAAACTCTCTTTTGTGGCGCATGCAGTTCATACAAGTTTAAATTCACTTCCTTGCCTGTCACCGACTCCTAACGAAAAGGTTTTCTGTGAAGAAGACAGAGTCAACAAGCGCAGGAAATCAACACGTGCTAAATCATTCTATAAATACATGCCCAAAATAGGCCTATAAAATTGCTTAAGGAGTTAACAGCAGCAGGCTTTCCCCCAGGGCCCTGATTTACGGGTCATTGTGCGTCTGTAAGTTGCTTGTGGCTGTCTGTCTGAGTAAATAGTATGTGTATGTCCGCATAGTGCCCCTCTTTCTGCACTAAAAACTTTGACACTTTGCATTTTCAGTTTCATCAATAAATTGAGTAATTTAAAGCTCAGGAATGGCCTTTGTGAAGTAATTTATGACTGAATATGGGGAAATCATATAAAAATGTCAACCTTCAAACAATTTATGAATTAAACAAACACTGAATTTACACTATAAATAAAATGTGTAATCCCTCAATTTAAGAGAGCTCAATGATAGGACAATGTGTTAGTGACAAGGGAAACTGATAAGATTTCTAATGCATTCAGTATTCTAAGGCTATGTCCACACTAGTGCGTTTTCATTTTAACACCGCGTTTTAAAGGGTGGTAAAACACGATTTCACTTTTCTAACTTTAGCTAATGTGAAATGTTGCTGTTTTATTTGCTTTTAAAGAAAAGGACTACAACAAACGGCTGGTAGGGACAACACGACATTCCTTCCGGGTTAGTGACATCAGCAACCCTAAAATGTACATAAACCCCGCCCCCGGGAACACGCATTCCATGTTGAGAAGAGGAAAAGTTGTTGTATAAGAGTACATTAGAGTACAAACTTTAGCATCCTTCTTTTCACATGCAATAAAAAGTCACTCTATGTCCATCTCACAACAGTTCCTATAGGAGCGATTTATAGATTATCATGACAGAATATGCTAATTGAAGATAGTTAACTCCACAGCAACATAAATTCATCAACTAACCATTCAGAGACGTCCTGTTGCATTCTACATGTTGTCACTTCTTCTTGAGTCTCTCCATCTTTGTCTGACTCTGTTTTAAAGGGATAGTTCACCCAAAAATGAAAATTCTGTCAGTATTTACTCACCCTAATATTGTTCCAACCCCGTAAGACCTTCGTTCATCTTCGGAACACAAATTAAGATATTTTTGATGAAATCTGAGTGTCCGAGTGAAGACTGTGCGAGGCGCAAGAGAACACTGTATCCATGCAACTGATAGCAGCAGCAACGAGCGCTCTTCCCGAGTTCAAAAACAGCACATTTTAGCGCTAGATCTCTTATTTAATAGCGAACTAAATGAATGGTCTGCTAGTTAACTGGAGATGTTATATTTATTTGTATAAGGTACATCCGTGCCTCAATGTTTTAAAAAGTGGTGGGTACAAAATGACTCATGACAAAATCTACACGTATGCACGGTCGTCAAGGCTGGTCTGTAGGGTTATTGTTGTTTTCTGGTAGCGTAATGGTCATTATAGGGACTTGACGAATCAGGGAAGGATATCTGGAATCAGTGCAATCCCCTAATTAGCATAAATCTAAACTTTTTTTACAAATTTGATCCAGACTTGTTATTGTTAACTGAAACTAAAACTATTAAAAACCTTTGATCAATTAAAATAAAGCTGGAATAAAATATATATTATACTAGAAATAAAATAAAATTGAAGCACTTAAATTATTAAAACTTAAATGAAAATAAAGCTAAATACAAATATTAAAAAATTAATAAAAAGCACATAACAATATTACTCAAAATAAAATAAAATCGAAAACTGAAAATATAAAAATAAAAGCTAATTTAAAATATTAATATATACTATATTAGTATATAAATATTAATACTGATTAATTACTAATACTGAACGTATATGTTTCTATGCAATGCATTCTGGGACTGTCTTCTCCATAAGGGATACACGTAATGCCTCCTTAGATTTTGACCAAAACCAGGCATGTTATAAAACAGAATAATTAAGATTATGAAACATTGTTTACATATATGACGTCACACACAGTTTGGGAACAGAGCTAAAAAGAAAATCTAACCTACAAAGTGAACTTTTTTTTTTTTGCTCTTAAGCCTGGTTCACACGGGACGATTTTAAAATTGTCGGCCGAATTTCCAAACCTGAGAGACCCCACACACGGCGATAAAAAATCACGGGTCTAACAGTTTTGGTCGTACCGTGTGTGGTGCGAGCAACATGGCAAAATCAACACATCACACACAAACCGATTTGACTCCCGAACATTCCCAGGTCAGACGGAAATTCTCGCAAAATCCCTCGAGATCAAACGTGACTTCAGAGTAAACAATCATGGCGGAAGAAGAGGATGCAGTGGCGATAGTTTGTATTTTGTTTTAACCAAATCCATCTCCGACGTCCACCGGACTTTCTGGTGCGCCATGCCGTCGGCTGTTTTGATTTTGTTTCCCGGTGCTTCCTCTGCGCCTCGCTTTCTGATTGGCTACACGCCACAGTCCACAGGCTGCGTGCTCGTTTGTCCCCAGGGGAAACCACACACGAGGAGAAATCGGGCCAAAATAATCCAACATGCTGGATATCCCCGATTTGAGATCGGAGCGGTCCCGACGTCCTTCCGAGCAGACGAGAGCACTCTTAACACACCACACATGAACCAGGCTTTACTGCACAGAATTAAATTGTGTTACCCTAGAAAAAAAAGCTTTATTAACTTACTCTCTAAAACAACTTTCATTTTCCAGTGACATCACCTAAGTCATGTGGGCTGGTCCGTCTATACATTATGGTATAGTAGCTACACAAATTTTTCACAAGCAATCAATCCTGATGTATAAAATCAAATCCAGCTCTACATTTTTTTGTCACTGAATATCCTGTTGCACTTCCATCCATCATCACATTGCGGAAGTAATATGGGTCAGGAGCAAACTGCAGGACTGAATCAATGAATCTTTGTTTTATGATCAGCAGACATGAACTTTTTTCAGTTCATGACAGGAGCTCAATGAAGATCTGGATCATATACAAGCACACAAAAGCCTTTTTATGAGTCAGAAGCCAAACCACCTCAGCTGATACTCTAATTATGATCATTTTAAGTTATATAAAAGCAGCAGGCTATATGGAGTGTGAAGACTTTTTCTGAGCGTAACAGTGAGAGAATGCTTTTCACACTCCTACAGTATGCTAGACTAATTAGATTTGACCTACACACACACACCCACACCTCCCTTTCAGTGCCAAGTGTTCGTGCTTGCCCTCATTTCCAATGCAAGGACTAGTGAAGGTCGAGTCTATGAGCGAGAGATCAGAATAGGAGCAATAACAGCAGTTACTTTAACAGGCTTTTAGCGACTTGGGAGTGCAGTTCTTTTAACAGTGTCACCCCGAGGCCTGTTCCAAAGGTATGATAAGAGCCTCCTGTTCTCAAGGGAATCCCAGTGTCTCTCCCCATGTACACTTAAATTGCCCTATATCCAGCTCCATCATGATGGAGGGGTCCAGGGGTCCTCAATGTTAAAAGTATTTAAGAGTGAATGTGACAGCTTGTCGGAAAGATCCTTTGCTAGGCAAATGAACGTATCTCACCGATTGTATAATGGCTGCTATTAAGATTTCAGTTATTAAGAGTTTGTTCTGGGTTTCTTCAACTTCAACCACTTTTGGACATACATACATAGAAGAATAACACATTTTTGTAATTTTTTTCTGATCCGCCATAAACATTTCAATTAGAGCATAATTTCTAATCTACAACCTTTAATTATGCAATAATTTAATGTGATGTAATTTTTCAAATAAATAAATGTTTCAGGAGAAAAATGGTACCCTTCTCTCATGCCCCGATGAAGCTAATTTCATAGATAGCATTTTACATATCCTAAATACACACAATTAAATATGTTCATAATATGTTAATGTAATGTTTTACAAAATTAAAATAAATGTATAATACATACTTAAAGTTTGGGTTGGTGAAATAGTTACAATTTCAAATAACTGTTTTCTAATGAAATATATTTTGAAAATTTTCCTGTCATGTAAAAGCTGAATTATCAACATCATTACTTAATCATTCTGAATGATTACCGAAATCATTCTTATATGACGATTTGCTGCTGAAGGAAAATTTCTGATCATTATCAATGTTGAAAACAGTTGAGCTGGTTGTTATATTTAAGGAATACTTTTTCAGGATTCTCTGATGAATAGAAAGCTTTAGAGAACAGCATTTATTTGAAATAGAACTATTGTAACATTATAAGTATTAATTTCTTTAAAAAAATCTTTTGAACAGTATAGTAAATATCCTTTTATGTAAATAAAATAAATAAATAAATATTTTCTAATGGGCTTTCAAATTTTAAGATGAGAATTATGACAATTATAAATCAAACAAATCTATTTAATAAAAAAGGTAATAAAAAAGTTCTAATATGACAAATCATATAACAAAAATATAATGCTGAAGTTTTAATAAAAATCAACCCCTGGGACAAGGTCCCAATATTTGAAAAAACACCCAATTGCCAACAAACAGAAAAAAAACCCACCCAATACAAATAAACTCTTGAGTTTCTGATAGTCAGAAAGGGGTGCTGTCATTTAGCCATGAAGATGCAGCACATGAGCGAGAGAGAGAGAAAAGCAAGAAATTCAAGACCCAAAGGAGAGATTCTTCTCCGAGAGGCCGCCTGACCCAGGGTGATTTAAGATGCCTGCAGGCTGTACGGTCGCCACCCTGTCTGCTATCACCCCGCTACATTGTGTGGACACAGGGATCAGTTGATGCCGCCTGAGCCAACATGAGATGCGCTGCACGCAAGCAGAATATGGCTGTTGGTCTGGGTCAATGACTCATTAGATGGTAATGCTGACCAGCCTGAGGATGCACTACAATACAGACCCACTGTCTGATGATGAACAGTGCTGAAAAAATGCCTAGACACATTCTCATCAGCTTGTAACACCTTTTCACGATGAGTAGAACGGGGAGTGTGTGGTTGACACCATGACACAGACCCGATTTAAAGGAAACTACGTTCTTGTCAGCGCTCAGAACTTATGTGTGGGACTTACGTGTAGAGACAAACATTTGCGGTTGATGTTAAATAGGTTTAAGATAAATTGTCATGTTGACAAGTAGGAGGAGCGCAGTCAGGGCTGTGGCCCAACGGTTAACATGCATGCTAAGACACGATGCAGGGTCAAGGCCCAAGTCATTTCCCAATATTGTTCCCACTTTTTCCCCCCAACAAATATACAGTCTTTTCTATAGCTCACTATCAATACAAAAAATGACCATAAAATCAAGCCCTAGTAATACTTTACCAAACATAAAACTTTCTTATTATTTGCTTAACCTACACACAAAAAATATGTTTTTGAAAGATGTTACAAAAATAAAGAATTTAAAGAAATTACTAATACTTTTATTAGTAAGGATGCATTTCATTTGTCAAAAGTGACAGCAAAGACATTTATAATGTTGAAAATTATTTCTGCTTCAAATTACTTTCTATTCATCAAAGAATCCTGAAAACAAAATATAAGCAGCACGACTGTTTTCAACCTTAATAATATTTAAAGTTTCTTGAGCAGCAAATCATCATATTAGAATGATTTCTGAAGGATCATGTGACTCTGAAGACTGGAGTAATGATGCTGAAAATTCAGCTTTGACATCACAGGATACACTACACTTTAAAACGTAACAAAATAGAAAACAATTATTTTTAATTGTAATATTTCATAATTGTAATGTTTTTAGTGTATTTTTGTGATTAAAATCACAAAGGAAAAAGGATTTTCTTTAAAAAATAAAAAAATAAAACATTTTAAAAAAAATTCACCAACCTCAGACTTTTGAACAATTTTTTTAGCCATACAATAGATCAAAAATTAGCCTTATGTTCAAATCAAATATGGTCCCTTTAGATGAAACAGGTTAGAGGTAATTATGTCGTACTAAAAAATGGTGCACCAGTCTGTTCCTCTTTTGGTCTGTCATATGGACTTTTTTGGTGCTTTTCTGGTGTTTTTATCCTTTATGGGGCTTGACAAACATGGTCACAATGAACTTTAGTTTTGAAAGTTGTTTTGAAATAGTCTTTATTTGTTTTCCACTGAAAATAATAAAGTCATGTTTGGAACGACAAAGAATTTTCATTTTTGGGTAAACCATCCCTTTAAGAGTTATGACAACCCTTACAGTATGTAACATACAGAAGAGTTAACCACTGAATAGTTACTGAATGTGTTAGTAACTACTAACACATGATGTAATAGCACAAGAAATAAACTTCAGCTAAATGTCTACCGGGATAAATATGATGACGTTCATTTAAATACTTATTTCGAATTTTTCGAATTTATATAACAACCTGTGTTTATAAAACTACTGATCGGGTCAAACTGATGTCTGCAGATCAGAGATGGGCTGTGAAATGAATACGATGAGCGATAAGGTCAGGTGGAAGTAAACAACATCAGCATGTATCAAATCAGACTGCTCAAAACAACAACAACAGCCATGCTCGTCTCAGACATGAGCGAAGTGTGACAGTGAGATTGTCATGAGCTCGCTCCATTGCTCCGGGCATCCAGAGAAGGGCAGCCATGTTAGACGCACGGAAATGAGCAGTGACAATTCTCCCGACATCAAAGGTACTCGCTCTGACAATTCCTCATTCAGGCATCTGAAAAATAGATGATTTTTTGACAACAATTTCCCCCCTAAAATTGACTGTAGATTAACTCTTTGCCATTTTTTTTATGTTAAAAGTTTGAACTGGCATTTTTGACATGAGCACCATGTCGATGTGTCTGGACATGCGCTAACCACTACACCCCAGCACTGACCATTGTAGATCAACTTAAAATGTTTGGTCTGGTTCGTACTTCCATTTTACATTTGTGGAATGGGCAATTTATCAAAATTAATGCAAATTACTACTTGAGACTCATTATTTCAAATCGCAACTGAAATGCATTAGTTAACCTAAAAAACATCCTAACCTACATATGAATGAACTAGTGACATGGTGGCGCTGGTCGGAAGGTTAGGAGACATAAATATCACTCTGACAGGCCCGTAGGCTGTACGCCTAGCCCAGGCGCGTCCCAGGTGGAGGCTGCCAGATGCAGATCCATCATCCACACGGCCAGCACAGAGAAAATATCCACCGTGAAGAGGAGTAGATACAGCAGGTCTGACAAACAATGGTGGTCTGCTCCTCATTCAGAGGAGACGGAAATCCTGATGACACCCGAAAGCTAAACGACATGGGCAGCCCGTGCCAGAGCAGACAGGCAGCATTTTCACACTTCTAGGAGCCAGAGCAGAACCAGGGACCCTCTGACAGGCCCATCTCCTCACACAAGCAACTGTGAGTCAACGACTGTAGCATGACAAAATGTCAAAATGTCTTCCAGGCAGCTAGTGTAGGACAGGCAGCTCTTGTATCGGCCACGGACTGCAAACCACCAGTCTGACGAGCACCAGAGAGATGTGTCAAACGCAGTGCCAGAAGTGTACTTCAGGTTTTGGATATGTTTGGTAACAAGGTCAAAGTTCATGTGGGAATATTCTGTATAAATGGACAAAAAGGAAAGAACTAAGAAAGAAAGTTAAAACACTAAAATGATTAGTTAGTAGGTGAATTCAGGCATCAAAACATAATATATGAAAGATGGATAAATATTCAGTTTGAATTACAAAATAAGTGCTTGTTATAATAGTGAAGGGACCTCTGGGATGCTGGTTAGATAGTCCTTGAAAAAATAGAGCGTAACAAATTAAAACCAATTGATTAGAATGATTAGTATTGTTAATATAAAAGAGTTTGTGTAATTAGTTTGAAACAGTTTACTGTGCACCTCAAATTAACATTAATGAAGGGTGTTGTACTTTTCTTCAGGATACAAACCCAATGAACTCAACTGAACTAAGAAATAAACTTTAGCTAGTGTGCTCTTAAAGGGACAGTGCTCTTTTGGAGATCTTTGACAATTTATTACTATTCCTTTAAGTTAAAATCTAATGTAACACTTTATAAGTATACAGAAATAAAGAACGTACAAATCATTTGCAAGCTATTAGTGTATAGTTATCATTTATAGTTAGATCTTATGCTTTCAAAGCTAGCTTGCTATTGCTAGCCTCTCTAAAATTGCCAACCCAACCTTTAATGACATTTTCCGATGTTCTGTGACCTAATCTAAAGTGAGAATTTTTTACTCCTAATAACCATATTAAAGGGTTAGTTCACCCAAAAATGTAAATCCTGTCAGTATTTACTCACCCTCATGTTGTTCCAACCCCGTAAGACCTTCGTTCATCTTCGGAACACGAATTAAGATATTTTTGATGAAATCTGAGAGCTGGATCACTCCTCCATACTAGTCCATAGGCTTCTTCAGGGATTAAAATGTGTAAGCCCCGAAAAGTCGTTAAAGACATTGTTAAAATAGTCCAAGTGACTACAGTGGCTCAATCTTAAGTTTATCAAACGACGAGAATACTTTTTGTGCGCAAAAACAAACAAAAATAACAACTTTATTTCAACTATTCATTTCCTTCTCTGTGGGCCTCGAGTCAGTTAACTTAGTGTAACAGCGTAAGCTTCTGTTGTTGTACGTCACACGCAACACCCACATGACCAGCGTCGGCCAATAGTGAGCCTTCGTGTGACATAGCTCTACGCTATCAGACAACGTTAACTGACAAGATGCCCAAAGAGAAGGAAATGAATAGTTGAAATAAAGTCGTTATTTTTGTTTGTTTTTGCGCACAAAAAGTATTCTCGTCGCTTGATAAACTTAAGATTGAGCCACTGTAGTCACTTGGACTATTTTAACGATGTCTTTAATGACTTTTCGGGGCCGGCAAGTTTCAATCCCTGAAGAAGCCTATATATGGACTAGTATGGAGGAGTGATCCAGCTCTCAGATTTCATCAAAAATATCTTAATTCGTGTTCCGAAGATGAACGAAGGTCTTACGGGGTTGGAACAACATGAGGGTTAGTAAATACTGACAGAATTTTCATTTTTGGGTGAACTATCCCTTTAACAACCCCTACTACTAGTTTAAAAATACTGTACATTACTTGGTTAATAAGTTGTTAACAAATCATAAAAAACATTATCTAACTATTTTTATGAGGTAATTAAACAATAATAATTTTGTTAATTAAAGTGACAATGAATGAAATACTCTCTATTTATACAGAACACAACACTCAATGTATTTGTAACATCAAGAAGAATGGCATTTATGCTAATATCAGTCTGTCTCTTTCATCCTTATCCCGAAATTACTGTAGTCAGCCGGATCTGGACCTACACCTGGACACACCCACAACGCAGCCCTGAATGCCAGCAGAGAGCGTGTCAGCAAGAACAATCCCCTATGAAGACATCGTCGACATGACAGCCATCGGTACAGATCCTCAGCAAATACCACAAGAACCAGATAAGTCCTCTATGGGCAGCTTCGGCTCCGTACCGGCGTGACAGATCCAATCTTCAAGCAGAAGGAACTGGATGAATTATTTTAAATGCTATCAAGCCAAAATCTGACTTCTGACTTCGGATGCAGCCTGAATCATAATCACAGTGTGTTCATTCTGAGCCTGGTTTCTCCCAAGGTTTTTTTCTCCATTCTGTCACCTCTGAGTTTGGGATTCTTGCCACTGTCACCTCTGGCTTACTTAGTGGAGGACACTTAATATTCACCAATATGATTGATCTGACTGCACTGCTGCTGTTGTATGAGAACTGAACGGAGCTGGACAATGACATCACTGTTTTCTCCAGAGCTGCTTTAGAGATAAAATTAACTAGTTTAATAATTGATGACAATTGATCACAACGGAACTGTATCAACACTAAACTGACTTCAGCTGAACAATGACGCTATTTTTGTTTTTAGAGCTGCTTTCCAGACGAAATGACGTCTTTTTGCATAATTAAATCCTTTTCCTGTTATCACTGTAATAGTTTGAAACTATTTGTATTGTACAAAGCGCTACATAAATAAAGGTGACTTGACCTAACAGTGCTGTAAGTGACAATAAACTGAGATGTAAGTATAGACATGGGGTGCATTCAGCACTGAGAGGGATTTAACATTTTGTTGGCTTTGTCATGCATCTCAATCATGCAAATGATTCCACACAGCACAGCTACACGTCAAGGCTAAAGGTCACCTAAACATCGAGGGAAATGTAGTAGTATAAAAAGACATTCCTGTCGCATAAGCCAACTCATTCTGCTGTTGTTGCTCTGCTGTTGCTTACGAAAAGCCAATGAGACACAGCAGCAACAACATATCAAAAATTAATAAACCGAACCAAGGAGAGTCATCTTCATTTCCCAACAGAACTGAGCACAGTTGCAAAGCTTTGAATATTTCTATACTTTTCTTTCTGCAGGGACCCTAGAGGGAAGCAGGCAGGGGTTGTTGGTAGCTGATGCTAACCACTTTGTGGCATACAACTGCGTTCTAAATTTAACTCAAGTGGTGCTTGGGGGAGCTTGTGACAGAACAGAAGTTTGAATCTGAGGAAACGGAGCTATCAAGGATTAGGGCTATACAAAAAAATACAGCAGCCCAGATTTGTTGAAAATTGTCTGGAAGGCCCAAAAGAACACAACACCTGACAGGTCTGATCAGGGTAACACACTTCATTAGCCTGCGCTAACACTGGTGGAGACTGAGAACCTGAGCACAACCTATAAAAATAAACATAAATAACAATTGTTATTAATAAATAGATAAATAATGTTATTTATAAATCAATCAATCAATCAATCAATCAATCAATAAATAAATTAATAAATTTCATGCTATCTCTTATTGAATGTGGTCATACAAAGTAGGTTTAATTATTAACCATAAATGATTTAGAACATTTTTGTTATAGTACTTTAAATGAAGGATAGCAATCTAACACTGCGGGACACTCCTGAAAATGTCATGTCAACCCCCATGTGCATTTTGGAAGCACACACTTTTCAGAGCAGTTTGCCGAATTGCAAAATACACTACATTTGCTAGCGACACTAATGAAATCCGAATGAGTCTTCGCAGACCTCCAAGGTGTTCAAAAAAAGCGGAGTCATTCAAGTCATACTTAACTGACAAATCTGGTCACTTGCTTTTTTTAGTATACAAAGCCTCTATGATGATAGCTGAGTAATTCATGAATGAAGTGCCGAGATGTATAAATCTTGTACATGCATGAGCATCAGAGTTAGAATCACTTTCAATCTTCATCAGGAGGACAGGGGTCCAATTTCCTTTCTAGAAACCACACTGAAACACTCACATATCATGCTAACTAAGATATCCAAATCAGAGATAGAAGTCTGCTAGTTCTGCATAACCCCACTGAGCCCAAATCTAATCAAAATACCTTCCAGCTGCTTGAATTCTGTGCCTGGCAGTTGACACATCATTACAGCGCAGCAAGTGACACGTAGCACCCTGGGTATTCCTTCAAGCGGCTGTTTAAGTCAAGTTAGGAGAGCTCGACAATAACAGGCACCTCCATATCCATCAATATTCCATAGCCCAACTCCTCCGGAAGACGATAAAAATATATGCTCCGCACCCCATCGATCAGTGTTCTCTCATTTGGACCTCATGCAAACTCCTAAAGCCAAACCAACAAACTTATTTGGGTTTCACGGTGATACAGTCTCCTTGACTAATAGGCTTACCAGAGGAAATTCCATGCAAACTTTTGCATCATCTTCTGTAAGCAAAATAATAACGTTCCCATAACACCCCCATCTCCCTTTTCTCACATGGGCCGCCAAATTTTTGATGCACGTCTTTTCTCGCCTGACAGCGTGCGGAGTCTTTCCGCAAGTCAGCATGGGGTTTGTAATAATTAGCCCCAAGAGCGTCAGAGGGTTGTTCGTCACATAGCACTATGCAGAGTGGCACATTAGTAGCTCCAGGCCCAGGAGGGAGCAGCCGCTGACTGACTGCCAAATCCTTCCTGCCGACGGTGGTTGGCGGCAGCCACTGCATCAGGAGCTGACTTAAGATGTGATCCCACCCACCGAGTCAAAACATTATGTACTGTCATTTCAAGTGTGCAAAGTGGACGCCTCCACAGATCACTGAACCACACGACAACTCTTCCTCTCGGTAGGGATGATTGAAAGGCTACGATTGAAGACAAGGGAAACTAGAAATCATCCTGCTGTATAATTTACTCATTATGGACTTGTAATTGTAATATTATATTACATAACATATTATAATAAATATTGTGATTTTTTTGCGATACAAACTTGTCTTAAAACAATGTTTTAATAGCATTCCTGATTTACACATCAGTAGAAAGAACGGCATAGAGTTTTAATCATTTCCATGAATCAGTTCAAACTGTCATTTTTAATTAATCAAATAAAAACTCTCATACAGTGGTTGCCATAATTACTTAAAATTACCATTTTCTTTGACAGTAGCAGCAAAAATTGGTGTAAGAGTTCGGTTCGTTTCGATGAATCAGTTTCAAACTGTCATTTTCAAAATGAATCAATTAAAAACATTGACACAGTAAATTGCATCATTAAAAATTAAATAGCTATTTTTTTATTAGTATTAGAAAAAAAAAGGCATAAAAGTTAGGTTCATTTCCGTGAATCAGTTCAAATGGTCATTTTTTACAAATCAATTAAAAGAAAAAAATTGTGATTTGCATTATTGCCCCAATCTATTCTCAAAAAAGTTTAGGCGTGTCCCATCAGTTCAAACAGATAGTCCCGCCCCAAATTCACACCATTGGTAGAGCCAATATTACTTTGGGCTGGTTGGGATACTCAAATGTTTTGAAAGCGCCACAAAGCAACAATCTTTACATTTACGTACTCATACTTGATGATGGTTCTTCTTTTTGACCTATATTAGAGCAAATTAATAAATATCAAATAAATATATAAAATATTGTCAAAAATGATGAAAGATATTAAGATGATTTTTGGGATATACTGAACAGCCCTACTATTGTTCACATTAAAGAAGCTAAAGAAAGTAGACTTTTTCATGGTTCAATCAGTAATAATCAAGTACTGACATGCAAATACTCTTGCACAGACAGACCAAGCTAACCCACACAATTGTAGTTCACGTAAGGACGCTCACAACCCCAGGCGCTGTGGGCAGCACGGCATCTCGGTTTTGCCCAAAAACATTCCGGTGGTTTTTGCACCTCAAAGTGCAGAACAGACCAAACAACCAATGAGATCTGACACATTAAGACCTTATGATACATCAGGATCATGTACGGCTGTAATCAAATTCAATGCATATTAGTGGAAAAGAGAATAAAGCTGGGCATAAAAACACCTGTCAGATCACAGTCAAAAATGAACCAAAACTTCAGAGAGATTTTAAATAGTGAGTCACTCTAACATATTGATCTAAATTATATTTCATACATTTATGCATTTGCAAGCTGAAGTAGATTTTCAAAAGATATAAAGAGCCACATTTCAAAGCAATAAAAGCAAAACTCTCTTTAAAGATTTTAAAATGGTCCCTTAGTGGTTGTTGGAAAATTCAAGTTGGGCTTCAACTGTATTTAATCCAGGGTCTCCTAAGGCTTAATATGGTCAGTGGGTGATTTGTAAAGTACACACAGAAGCAACCACCATATCTGCAAGAATAGACTGTAGTGAGCACATCTGTAAAAGACATAGCAACTGTGCGATGTGGACTCATGCATTTTCTGCAAAGCTGCTTTGAAATGATGTGTATTGTGAAAAGCGCTACACAAATAATTGTGAATTGAATTGAACTGAATTATACAGAATATTTCAATGGAAAGCTGCATAGTCATCTGATTTTAATGACCAACCATTTCTCAAAAAGCTATCGTATGATTTCAGAAGTCTTGGAATAAACCGTAGTAACACGTCATATGAATGACTTATCGGTTACACTATCGTTAAAACGTTTGGGCCCTGTAAGATTTAAAACAAATATATATATACATACTTCTATGCAGCAAGAACACATTAAAATTGATCACTATGATATTTGTAGTAATTATTGTGCATTTGTGAGATAACGTTTAAAATTAACAAGTCACAACTGAGATTTAGTCACATTTTGAGATATAATATTCCCTTGTAGACTAGCTTGTTATTTGCTTATTATAAGGGACCATTTACACAGAATGCGAGATGCAAGTCAGTGGAATGAAAATAGACGCAAGCTCTTAACACAAATTTTTAAAAAGTTATACTTCTTTTAACTTGAGTACAACATCTTTAGTTCGCTGTGCCATGCACAAGATGATGCAAAAGACCTGAGCGCAATAGTCAAACATGTCCGTCTAGAGTAGGTTGACATAAAAACAATGGAAAAGCAGTGCATTGGAATGCACAAACATGTTCTGTGTAAATGGACTTGAAGGCAGAAATTGACTTTCATACTATAAACTATTGTTTTATGGGGAATACAAACTATATATATCATCATTTTCATTTTTGGGTGAACTGTTCCTTTAAGGTTTAGCTATGCTGCAACTGTAAGTCCTGATTGATTAGCCTCAGGTACCGGATATTTATTTAATTATGTACTTCTTGTTTATTTATTATGTACTTAATTTCACAATAGCACACTACAGAAAACACTTTCTCAGACCATCATGCACTGTTGTTTAAGTGTGACACACCTAAATTTTTCTAATAGCAAGTTGCAGATGTTTCACACTGGAAACAAGGGATACTTACTTGCAGGAGATGGAGTGCTGTATCCACTGACAGGAAGTCCTGGAAGTGAAGGAGGGGAGAGCCCTCCTAGCATATGAGGAAAGAAGTAAGGGTAGTGCGGCATAGGGAAGCCCCCTAAAGGGCTGGGGCAAGGGTTGCCGTTTCCAGACATGGCACGCTCAGATACAACACTGAGTCCCAGACCTCTGTGCAGGCTATCCGTGATGACGGATGTCTACTTTCCCATCATGATCTACTTTTGGTAATCCAACTAGGAGAGCTTTGTCTGCGATTGTCCGAGTGGGTGCTTACTATTGTGGCTGTAAGACAGAGACTGGTTAATGATTGGTGATCCAGGGTGCGTGTGGGTGGTTATGACACCATGCGATCACAGTGTACGGCTCACAGGTGTACTATTATTTGTTTTGGTGTTATGCAACTCTCTGGATACAATCCCAAAGTTTTCTTGGAATAGAAGTGTGTAAGGCAGTATATTCCAGCACTGTTTGAGAAGGGGTTTGATACTTCACGGGGATCTGAGCTCACTCCAAACCACCAGTTTTCAGGACGACTGACTAGGACGATGTGACGCAAGATGAATCGAGACCCGGTGTCCAGAGGTCACAAAATGCTCTCGGGTCAAACCTATCAGAGCGAGTCAGTCCAGCACGGTGACCTAAGAAAGACAGAAAACAGAGAAGAGGACATTTTTAGTTGTCAGATGTGTTTCCAGGCATGCATTTCAAATTGATACACAGCTAAAACGAAAAAGGTGTACATGGCTGATTTACAGATAATGTTATGTAGCTCACCCTTGTGCCAGTTAAAAGAATACTTGTCATTGGATAACGTACTTTTTCTGTATATATTATTAATATTTTAAGTAACTACCATTGTCAATTTTAATTCAATTCCATTTCATTTTGCTGTCATTATATCATAAATGCTTTTCCAGATCTTCAAACAACTCCTGAGAAGTAAATAGTGTGGATTATTAAATTATGTCTCAGTCTTCATTCCTAAATTAACATGTATAAAATCAGAAAGAACAACTACACTAAAAAGTTTCTAAACGTCTGCGGTTTGCAAGTTAAAAAAAAATGCTCACCAAGGCTGCATTAATTTGATCAAAAATACAATAAAACCGCAATATTGTGAAATATTGTTACAATTTTCAGCATTATTACTCCAGTCTTCATTATCACACGATCCTTCAGAAATCATTCTAACATGTTGATGTGATCCTCAAAAAACAACAACGTTTAAAACAGTTGTGCTGGTTAATATTTTTTTGTGGAAACCGTGATACATATTTTTCAGGATTTTATGATAATTATAAAATTCAAAAGATCAGCATTTATTTGAAATATAAATATTTTATAACATTATAAATGTCATTACTTTCACTTATAATCAATGTAATGCATCCTTACTGAAAAAAAACATCACCTTTTTCTAAATAAAAAAGTAAATGTAAATGAATGTAACCAAATGAATACACATGCAGAATCCCTGACAGCATTCAAAAGACAACTGAAACTCATCTCTTCCGTGAGTACTTAACATAAAAAAAATTTAGAAAAAAAAATTCCTTCTCTTTTAAATCTTTCCTTCCCTTTTAAATCTTCCCTTGTCTGGCTTTTGCTACTCTGAGCAATGCCTGAACTTTGTATTTTGAGCTCTTCTTGCGTTGTTTTTTCCCTCTTCACGATGACTCGCTTGCTTTTGTCCTCAGTTGTAAGTCGCTTTGGATAAAAGCGTCTGCTAAATGACTAAATGTAAATGTACATCTAATTCAGTCATGAAACTCTAGATGGTGCAGACTGATAGGTCCTTCATTCAATCTGTAATCACATCACAAACTGATTGGTCTCTGTTGCTTGGCTGCTTAGCATTTAAATAGTTTGGTTTTGTGTTTGCTATAAGTCTCGCTAAATGACATCTCTCCTAGCTCCACCTGCACAGATCTGCTAAGGGTAATTTCATGTACACTATTTGTGTGGTAGCAGTATGTATTATATGCTCACAGCAGCATGTCTGTGAATGTACTGACAGAAGCAAGTCTTTGTTCTTGCTCTGTAGCAGCGGCCGCAATAATAAACAGCAGCAGCAGCAGGAGTGTAGCAGATCTATTCCGCCAAGACCAAATACATTAACATTGTCGTATCCATTACCATGCTAAACTATTCCGAGAGTTGTCATGATAGAAATACTGATTCAAGTAATTTTAGTGTCAATAATAACTAAAGAGTACCATACTGAACATGTTGTAGAATCATTAGAAACAGTTATGTTGACTTAGGGTACGTTTATACGACAACAATGTATTAAAATCGAAAGGTTTTCCACATACAGACGACACCACTGTCAAAATGATCCCTATTCACACGAATCTTTGACAATGATTAAAAACGCTGTATTATGCAGCCAGGCCAGTAGTTAGTGAAGTCACTTTGTAAAGAAAAACTAAGCACCTATAGACTGAACACGTAATACACATTCGCATGACGTCACAGGTTTCACAAATTTACGTCACCGTTTTCACAAATTCACAATTGTGTAGTTTTGCAGAGACGATAACACTATCATCAACAAAAACTTGCACTTTGAAACCTGTTTTCAAAAGTCTGCATTGTCAGGCCCCCAAAACGCTGTTTTCATGTAACTGAATGGCCAAAACCAAAAATAGTTTTGCAGATTTAGTTTAGGAAATCGAATACATCTCTGCTATGGAAGTACGCGATTTCAGACACACAAATGTGTGAACGGCTCCTTACACTAATGTTACAACCTGTAACTGCTTTCAAATTAGGCTTTAGACTTCTCAGTTGACTCTGAGAAGTGTTCACCTCTTTTTTGATTTGAATTCTCGGCACAAAAATGCACAAAAATCCAGGCCACATAAGAATATTATCCAATCATTTTTACTAAGTCATGAGCACATTTTACTGAAAATCACATGGAAATCTCCAGTTCATTCCTCTGGGATGGTCTGTAAAGCTTGTCTGAGTTAGCATCAGTTAAACCCCATGTTCATAATCATATTAAAATCTAATTGATGTTCTTAGTATAAAGTACCAATAACAGTGTAGTATTCTCAGCTCTGTTCTACATATTTAAATCAGAATTTCCACCAAATATCCAGAGAAAATGCAAAAAGTCTGCCTAGTCAAATTGTCACCCTGCTCTGTAGATATATATCATTATCAGTACTAGCCAATGAAAAACCTATATCCCATATTATACAGTGTTAATCACTACAGACCACACACAGATTAGATACAATGATTGCTGAACTCTGGTTTAATAACCATAGGAATGTGATCTCCATTCTAATCGTCTAACTGACAGACATCTGGAACATCACAATACATCCAGTTTGACATTATACCTCAGCAAGAATATAAATAAACTGAGAAATTAGAGAAAGAAAGACTGCGAATTTACACTCAGGGCCTGTTCTTGAGCACTGAACCCAGCTTGACAGCGTGGGAAAATGCTGCCAAGGTCTTCCCCAGTGAGCTTGTTAACTGGAGTTCCCTCAGGAACACAGAGTAGGATCTTCACACAGACCGTCTGTCAGAAACCCTCATTAACACTATCTATCTGGGCATAACCTGGACAAAAATGCGAGAGCGCAAACTGTAAGGAGGAGGAAAAACACTGTTTGAAGAACCAGTGAAGATCAAAAAAAAAAAAGAGTGTCTATCTGTAATCAATCTGTCGATCTGCAAGCCGGTCGTGCTTCATCACTATCCTTGCGTCTATTTATCCGCAACTCTCAGGTCCATTTGTATGACCATATCTGGCGTCTTTCTGCTCAACTCTACCCATCTATTCTCAGGACTACACAACAGATACGAAATACTGCACAAGTAAATCTATTTCAAACATTCTCCCATATGGAATATGGATTATGAATCTCCCTGAAGGCATGCAGAGCATCATGGATGTACCGCTCGAAGGGGGAATGAGAAACCGAGAGAAAAAGTCTAAAAAGAAGGCAGCAAGAGGGAGAGATCAAAGCCGAGAAGGAGAGAGTGAAGACACCTTATTGTGCTGCACACGGCTCTCAAATCTCACTCATACATTATTAAACGGCGTACTAAGTAGGTTAAACCCCACTGGTACCCTTTACATAGCAATGAACTCACTAATTCAAACTAATTCAATGCCAAAGAGTGTGTGAGAACGGGTGATAAAGAGAGATTAGAGGATTCATGTATTTGTGTGAAAGATAGACACAAATGAAGATACCAAGAAGGAAAAAAAGAGTAGCTATACATTTATTTGAAACATTTCAGTAAGACAATTAAACAGTTTTAAGCATAAACTCGATGTATTCGATTTATGACAAGAAACAATATCAAGTAAATAAAGCTTTTAGTGTATGATGACTGTTAGCTTTGAGGCTAAGCTATATGCTAGTGTTCTTCTAAGAGTTGAAAAAAATAATATTTAGCAGATAAAACCTTTCAAATGTAAAGCAAGTACCTTTGAAATGTTCAGTCTTTTTCTTCCGTAAAAATGGACCAAAAATATTGATGACTCATCCACTAAAAAGTTTGGTACAATCAAATGCTTTAAAGAATGAGAATGTCCCTCCCTCTAATGCCAAAGCAATTAGCAATCATGGTTTGGGCTTGTGAGGCAAGTTAAAGTCTATTGGATTTATAATAACGTAATTCATATTATGTTCAGCTAGAACACATTAAATTAATAAAAAATAACAGTAAAGACATTTATGTCAAAAAAAGATTTGTTTCAAATAAATGTTGTTCTATCTAGATCCATTCTTTCTATTCATGAAAGAATCCTGAAAGAAATGTATGACAGTCTCCACAAAAATATTAAGCACCTCAACTGTTTTCAATAATAACAATAAGAAAAGTTTCTTGAGCAGCAAATCATCATAATAGACTGATTTCTGAAGGGTCATGTGACTGAAGACTGTATTAATGATGCTGAGAATACAGCTTTGATATCACAGGAATAAATAGAAAAGAGTTATTCTAAATTGTAATAATATTTTAAGACTTCTTTCAAAAACACACACACAGAAAAACAATTACTGCCAGTTAACTTTTGAATGGTAGTGTACATGTCATTATGTCCTGATCAAACTTCATGTTTCAAGAGGAAATCTATCAGCACATGTAAGAAAAATCTGCTTCCAAAGAGATTTTGCTGGATCTTCATGAAACTACTTTTAAATACCCATTACACGTTGATATAAGCTCTGACACGCATGCATATCTCAAACACGAGCAGTGCATATATACCACATACATAACACACAGTTAGAATCAAAACACTCGCCAGCTGAGGTGGCATGCATAATCAGAGGTGCTTATGTTCACTATAGTGTATAAGGGACACACAAAAACACACAAATAATCTGACAATGAAAGTAAGTGTGGGTGAAGGCACACTAGTTCCCATGCAAATCATACACGCAAGACTTGAAGGTGATGCACAGCTCAGCAAAAACACTGACATACACACACTCAGAGTGAGAAACTCATGTTTCATACCAAACCATCAGAAGTGCCCTCCACACACACACACACACACACACACACACACACAAACACACACACACACACGTTGGGTTCCATTTTTACTTCAACATTTGCAATGGATTTTATAAATATAAACCTTGTAAAATGTTACCATCTAAAATCTATTTAAGGTCAATTTGCTCATACATGTACTTACGATCTGATGAACAAAAGGCATGCAATGTCAATCAACCATGTATATTTGAATGGAAGAAGATGTTTCAATAGAAATCTAGACCTCAGTCATAAATTATCAATCTTTCTATATATGGATACACTGCAGGCACATTGACATCATTCATTTATCATGCATGCGCTTCAGCAATGTGCCTTCACAATCTCATCTTATAAATTTTTTAGTGCTTACCTTAACCGGCACCACATGAATCTCATGCAATTGTGTGTGTACATACTTAGGCTGTATATCTGCTGAAATATACACATTTGTGTACACGTATGCGTTTCAAAACATGGTGTGTGGTTGTCTCTTGGACCAGGGAGACTATTTTTGAATGACAACAGGGTAAAGAAATGGCATATCTTGAGGCGATGATTAGAAAATAGAGCCTGAGTCTGTGTGTGAGAGAACAGATGATCTGGCAGACTGAGGGAAATGTGCAATAACAAAAGGTCAAGGTTCGTGCCCCAAGATTCAGGAACCTTGACCTTTGCTATTTCAACATAACTGAGAGAGACATTTGGACCTACTTTAGGAGCTTACATACACACACACACACACACACACACACACACACACACACACACACACACACACACACACACACACACACGCGCACACACACGCACACACACACACACACAAAAACTTCAGTGTTTCCTTTTCACTCTCCGAATTTGCCAGTGGCATTGGTCCATGTCTCACATATTTGCAGTAATGAATGACTTAGTGAAAGCAACATTCAGCAACAGTGGTACAGACTACAACTGTCAACAGTATTAATTAGGGGCCAAGCACCGAAGGTGCGGAGGCACCTATTTTATCTGTTCCGGTTCTTATTATTCTTCTTTCCTCTGATTTCGGAGCTCATGACGATTCGATTGCACCCTATGACGTCATTTAAGGCGTCATAGGGTATATGACCCTATGACGTATATGACCATCTGTCATAAAAATATGTCCGACGGTTTGTCAGATTTTCACCAAAATTGCACCAGATCATCTTCAGGCAATGGGGACCAAAAGTTATGGAATTCAAGTTGATTCGTCAAACCGCTTTCAATAAACGCACAAACAAATTTTACTTAGCGCTTGCGAAAACAGACGTAAGGCTGTATCTCCGCAATGCTTTACGTATTGAGACCAAACTTGGTACATGTCTTCACAAGCATGACCTGAGGCTACATGCGCCACGTACTGGTTCGGAGATACAGAAAATGGCTATTTTTGCTTATAACTTCTGAACGGTTTGTCCAAAAATCATAAAAGTTGTGTCATTAGATTCAAGGCGTCATGTCGAGTCGACTGATATAAATTTTTCCCAGATCGGCCATTTTGGCTGTCGGCCATTTTGAATTATGTGCTACAATGCTGTATTTTCTGAACGCATGAACAAATTGTTTCGAAACTCGGTATGGGTCATCAGTACGATGCCCTGAAGGAGCATGATACGTTTTGAAACAGCCCCACCTAGTGGTAAATTAATTTTTCAAATCCTTATAACTCTGGGTGTGGTTGACTTATTTTCACGCGAGTCATCTCGTTATGTTCCTGAATACTTGCCGAGTCCAACGATACCACCCATGCTAGGTTTTCGCCATACGGTTTGTGTAGCGTTGAGATTTAGCGCTTAAAAGACATTTGCTAATATCTTCAAAACCGCTACTCCGATCGAGACGAAACAACCGTCAGAAGTTTGGAAACATAGGTTGCTGGCTAAACACCAATGCCAAAATGTCAAAATATTGATAGTTAGGGGTAGTAAAATCCAATCAAAGTCAAGTGTCAGTCATTTTTTTATGTGATTTTTCATATAAATGTCTATAACTCCAAAAAAAATGAGATATTTTCACCAAATTTGACACACACATGTATGGGCTCACTATAAGGTCACATATTAAAAATGGTGGTATTCAGCCTCTTGGTGGCGCTATAATACAACAAAATGTGAAATTCCCATTGACTTCAATGCAATATTGTGAATATAAAATGCTATACATAACAAATGCATTGGTGTAACATTACAAAACTCAGAATGTGCCATCAGCACCATCTCCTGAAGGTACTCAAAAGATTTTCAGACAGCGCCATCTTTTGGTCAAAAGTTGTAATTAAATGTACAAAAATGCTAATAACTTTTGAATGAATTTGCCTCTTGCAATGACACTGGTCTTAATAGATTCCTTGGGTTATGCCAAAAACATAGATACCAATTTTGCCATAGTCAGCCAAACTTCCTGTCCGCCATCTTGATTTTCATTCAATACCTACTTTTTCAAACTCCTCCTAGACTGTTTGTCCGATTTTCACCAAAATCGAATTGTATCATCTCCAGACCGTGCCGACTAAAAGTTATGGATTTCGTGTTGATATACGAAACCGTTTTCATATACCACAGCATCAAAGTTGAGGCATGCTGCCAAAATGACTATTCAGGCTTTATCTCTGCAATGCCTTGACATTTTGAAACCAAACTTTGTACTGTATGTGTCATTGTCACCTCACTCTGACCACATCACATCGATTTCGTAATTGCGCCACCTATAGGTCGAAATTGATAAACCATTAAATCATCCTATAAGTTACTTTATATGTGATTTTTCAGCCATTTGCCCAAAATCCTCTTAAAATGTCTCTAATTGCTCCTTGCTGCAGTTGGTCTGACACTCCCAGCCATGTTGGCATGTCTTATCGTCTTCTTTTGCGCTTGGCCCGGTAATGGCTGCTTGCATTTTAATATAGGTATTTATCGATTTTCAGCCATAATTTGAAAATAAATATCAGACAGAATTTTAATATCGGTACATCTCTAAAATAACTATTTTGTTGAGCATGCTTTAGTACCACTACTACAAACACCACTTTTCTTTCTAGGGTCTCAAAGTATCACTTATCCAAAAAAAAAAACAACAACAAAAAAACACTTGCACACACACAATGATATATGACGTCTGGGCCGACTACTCTCTTGCTACAAACGGACCAAAACCACCGGGGAAGAAACCACCCTTATAAAACACTCCCTAATCTGACCATCATTTACTCCGCACACACATATAGATATAAAAACTCCCTCAATATATGTATGCAGCCAAATTATACAGTCAGACACAAACTATATGTGAGGGGAGGAATATTAGAGTAAAGTGACACTCTTTCCATGAGAAAACTCCTCTGGGGACACTTAAGTGTGCTGCAAGAAACGTTAGACCAAAAGCCCTTGGAAAGAGACCACACATTAAAGGGGAGTAAGAGTTAAGAGTATCTGGCAACCTTTCAAAAGAAAGGACAGGGCGTGTAAACATATTGCAAGGCAAGTAGAGAGAAAAAAATTAAGGGAATTGGCAATCTTCCTGACAGGTTTTATGGAGTAAGTGGTTGGATTGAATCAACCAATGGATGTTTAGAGTTAAAACGAATCCTAAAGGATCTGGCTGCTGTCTAGACCACAAACGGAGGGGGTTTTGAATGCCGTCCCCAAGGACTTCCTGGACTTGGACTGCTGGACTCATTGATTAGCATTTGTTCAAGGCCAGAGGTCAATACAATGTACTTGGCATGGCTGTGTCTACAAGCGCCACTGTCAGATAAAGTGCTTGCTTAACACACACACACACACACTCACACACACACAAAGAGCAAGAGCGAGAGAGAGAGAGAGAGAGAGAGAGAGAGAGAGAGAGAGAGAGAGAAACACAATTTCCTCTCTCTGAAATAAAAGGTTGTTTTTTGCTTCAATGTCTTTTTGTTAAAGATGTCTCTGTTCATTAGCATTAGCCATTAGAGAGGCATGAGAGAGGGAGATGGGGGAGAAGGGGGGAAAGACAGAGAACGAGAGAGATGATGAAAGTCCATAGCCCAGTAATGGGCTCTATTTCCCCTTCCCCTCGTCCATTAAGACAGCCAAATGAAATGAAGGGAAATGAATTGAGACGGCAGACATGTGGTAAAGGAGACAAGTGGGAGAGAGGGAGGGTTTGAGAGTGAGGGAGGGGAGGTAGTTTCAAAGGTCATTACTATAGGTATGAGATGAGCAGAGGTAATAAATCTACGCACTAAATGAGGACTATCACCTTTACGAGGGAGAGAGAGCTAAATGCATGTGTACGCCATGCATATAGAGTGTGCCAAGGGAGCGTTTCAATTAGACAGGAAGAAAGGCTTGATCTATAGATACACACGTGATCACTATTCACTCAATGCAATTGCAGCATGCATGTTAGGAGCAGGCCTATCCTCACAAAAACATGCGTCACCATGTTTTCTGTCCACTACCATGATGCCAATTTGGAATGTACCGATATTGAAATTCTGACAAATATGCAGATAATTATTTTCATGTTATAGCTGATAACTGATAAATTGCTAAATTAATGTTTAAGTGAATGGTTAAAGGTGAAGTAATCGTGTTTAAAAAACACCCCTCCTTTCATTGATCTGCCCCCAAAATGCACGAACATGCTATGCAAGAGTGCATGTCTTTTTATCATAGCTGAAGCAAAGCACACACACACACACCTGGTATTTGAGAAAACGTTTCTTACTGGATGGTGAGTGTGTGTTTTATCTGCGGGCGGTCAGTAAGATTAATAGCATCCATCAAATATAAGAAAGAATGTGTCCAAAATTCCAAAGTACCAGTTGTTGTGGTAAATAATTGCAGAATTAATAAAGATATTAATACATATCCATATGCTATAATGAAGACACAATCATTGAACTGATATGACTAATACTAAAAGTATTGTCTAATTTTGGTGACTGGAACACATTTTAGTGTCATATAGAATCTAATTATGAGTGTTTGTGTGAATAAAAGGAATAAGAGAGAAAAGAGACATATACATGCCGCTAGACATGTATATTTTTCCATGGTAACCAAAAGTTATAGTAAAGTCTTTACACAATTTTGTGTCTGTCTCATAGGCCTATTATTTTCTGTGATCTCCCACCTAGACTGTTTCCCAGAAACCCAAGGGTGTCCTCTTGTTACCAGGTGATCTTTTTAAAGGTCTTTCCATTAGTGCCCATCAACAACACTGTGTTGACAGAGAGAGAGAGAGAGAGAGAGAGAGAGAGAGAGAGAGAGAGAGAGAGAGAGAGAGAGAGAGAGAGAGAGAGAGAGAGAGAGAGAGAGAGAGAGAGAGAGAGACTGAGTGAGAGTGAGAGAGAGAGAGAGAGAGAGAGACTGAGTGAGAGAGAGAGAGAGAGAGAGAGAGAGAGAGAGAGAGAGAGAGAGAGAGAGAGAGAGAGAGAGAGAGAGAGAGAGAGAGAGAGAGAGAGAGAGAGAGAGAGAGAGAGAGAGATTGGCTACAAGCTGAGCATGCTGGGCTCTTATTGCACACAGAACGAGGCAGAAACTGAATTCTTGACCTCATGCCCTAACTACACAAATTATGATCACCTTCCTTCATCCAGCAGACAATTTTCAATCTAAAATGGATCTAATCCATTGAAGTGTCTCTGCACCTTCTGGGGTTTTATCCAGATAGATAAACCATGCTACATAAAATTATGTCTTGCATTATAATATGGCCAGTGGAACAAACAAGAATAAGCTGAATGTGACCCGCAGGCTTTGCGCAGTGATGAAATATTAGTACACAGTGATTTAAAAATGTGATTCAAAATATAAATTTTATAAGGATAGTTCACCCAAAAATGAAAATTCTTTTATAATTTACCCACCCTTGTGTCATTCAAAACCAGCCTATCTTCCAAAAACAGAGAAGTTAATCAGATGTTGACAATAGTTAAGTTTCCATTCCAAAGAAGAGAATTTAACTTGCGCGCAAAATTGAAATATCACATAAAAATTTATGAATAAAGCACCGTTTCCATCCACCAAAGAAGACAGAGAAAATGGTCACTTCTTGATAAACTGCCGCCAACTATTGCTAAGAAAAATGTAAGTTGCTGCTGTAGGAGAAGTCACTGGGGTGTTTTTGTATACATCATAAATGACTTGCACCTCAGAGCGTGCAGACGAAACGCAATAAATGCAGTCATGTTATCTTTGTGTATGGAGGCATCCGCCTGCTGTTTGGGAATACTGTCATTTAATACAGTTCTGGGAGGTAATTATACTGAACCACTTTGACGACAGACTTTGCTCATACATTTCAGAATTTCAGAATGACCAAAACTCCATTTCAGATGCTGTGCAACGAGATCGATCTGCTGGTTAGTCCAGTTATTCAGTCTCATCGCAAAGTCACATGACTTTTTTGATTCGCATCAAGGAATTTATTTAGTAAATGTGTTTCCATAGTAGTTTATTAGCATGTTTTCTTATCTGATAAAAAATGTATCTCCCTCAATTGAGTGCAATAAGCACATACTTTTTTTATGTGTTTTTTTAAATTTATGCACATCTCCAGTTTTTTGTGCAATATTCCAAAGTCTCCATAAAATAGGTGGATGGAAACAGCAATTGGTGATAAAATGATGATAAAACCAATGCTGAAGTTATATGAAAGTTTTGTTTGAGGAAGACACCAAGTTTAATAAATTTAAGTACACATTTGTGTACACTACCAGTCAAAAGTTTGGGGTCGGTAAGATTTTGTATGTTTAAAAAAAAAAAGAAGGCTTATGCTCACAAACTGTAAAATTGTAATATTGTGAAATATTATTACAACTTAAAATAACAGATTTTTTATTTTAATATTTTAAAATGTAATTTATTCCTGTTATTGCAAAGCTGAATTTTCATTATCGTTACTCCAGTCTTCAGTGTCACATGATGTGCGAAATCATAGAAATCACTCTAATGTGATTATTTGGTGCTCAAGAAACATTAATAAGTCATTAGCGAATAAGTCATATGGACTACTTTTATGCTGCTTTCTTGTCATTTTTGAAGCTTGACAGCCCCTGGTAACCATTTACTATCAATATCTGAAAAAGAGTATCATCAACATCTCCTTTTATGGTCTATGGGGGAACAAAGGTGTGGAAAGTCATGAGGGTTAGTAAATGACAGCAGAATTTTAATCTTTGGCTGTACCATCCCTTTAAAAATCCTTTTTTGCAATGTTTATTATTTCTTTGGCCATGTAAACACTGTTTATAATGCCAAAAAACACTTTTAAGAATATTGAATCACAAAAAAATGAAAGCGAAAGAGAGAAAAGAAGAACAAGACGGTCTCAGAACCTCAGCTAAGCAAGATAAGAGGTATGACTGGCTGAGAGAAATGAGGACACTGGTCAGAGAAAGAGAGAGCGATAGAAAAGAAAGAGAAATAAAGAGAAAGAAAGAGAGAGAGATAGAGAGATAGAGAGAGAGATTCACAAAACACAGAGGTCTACTCACACTGTAAGGAATAAGGGTGTCTTCTGTAGGAGGGTGATGGGCACATGCAAATGGCTTTTACCCCACAGAACGATATTGGATTCTGGGAAACCCATCTGTTACGTGGCGCCCACACCAGAGAATATTACGAGGAAGACGGCGCTGGAGGAGGGTGGAAGGGGCCGGGGCAGGAGGGGGGTGGGGGGTTGGGCAGATGATAGATAGCAGTCTGAGTTTTAATCAGCACTGCGCCTCTAGCACTTTCTGCCCGCCTTATCCGTCAAGCGGCTCACATGACCCTAACTGAGGAGAGAGGAACTCTTTCCCCCTCATGCATACCTAACCTCCCTCCTTCCTTCGACTCCTTCTACCCCAGAGAGAGAGAGAGAGAGACGGGGGAATATCTTCTCGCACCATCTCGCCGAAACTGCACTAAAAGGCACCGGCTTTAAGGCTGACGTACAGTGTTTCAGCACGGAGGGTCGAACTGTTTCACCTTATCTCAAAATTACACAGGAAACAGATCTTACCATGAGTGATATAACGTCGCACTGAAGTGTAGAGTGAACATTTTTGAGATGCGATTGGGGAAATGATCTTAAAGCGAGTACGGGCTCAATACATTCATGCTTGTTATTAGCATTGGAAAGCTAATTAAAAACAAGTGGAAAAAGCAGAGACACAAGCCTCCGTTGGCACATGAAACAGCATCATCTATCACAGATAGCAATGAAAGCCATATCTCTGGGTTAGGTAGATGAAACGGTGGGCTGAGTCTGGAGTAACAAAGGCATATCATTTCACATGACTGATACAGCTATAAGGCTTTAATATGGTTTGGAACGCTACTCCTCCTAATGATGCTATTACTGGCAATAACCAAACCCCCTCCAATAGCTTTGGCACAAACAGCATGTCGCCCCATAAACCAAGTCTGCAACTCTTAACCCTTTCACGCCTTAGAAGATATTTGGACAAGAAACAAAAACTAAAAGAATTTGAGAGAAAAAAATATTTTGTGTACATTAAAGACTTTAGCAGTGTCCAAAAGTAAGACATGGTCAAAATAAATACAGATCCAACTGAGCTCTGGCTTGCCATTTGGTCTGTTAATTTTCTTGCAAAATAATGCATGGTATAAATAGTACAATACACAATGGAAGAATAATACTACAAACTGTCTGATGTAAGCGAAACCGATCAGGTGAAAAAAGCGTTGTATTTCCTACATTTTCCTTAATTATCACTTTGATTTGATTCACTCATGTCAAAAACAGAAATAAAAATAAGTTTGAAAATTGTTCTTTGCTAAAGTTGACTTTAAAAAATTTAAAATGACAAAATAATTTTTGTGAGAGCTGATGGGCTTACTGGCTATATACTTTACCAACCATGAAATTGTGAATTTATAATATTTATAATATATACATTTAAAAATATATATTTAAGACCAGTAATTTGCACCATTGACAGGTTTATGAAACATTTTATTAATTTTTTTTTTACCTGCACGGAAAGAGCTTAATAAATCTTATACAACTGTTCAAAAGATTTTTGAAGGAAATAAATACTTTTCTTCCGCATTAATTAAAGGATTCATTCCTTTGATTAAAATTGACAGTAAAAGACAAATTACAAATAAATCACAAATAAATGCTATGCTTTTGAACTTCCTATCCATTAAAGAATCCTAAAAAACTATATCATTTTCCACAAAATTATGAAGTGGCACAACTGTTTTCAACACCGATAATAACAAATGTTACTTGAGCACAAAATCAGTATATTAATATATCCATATAAATGCAGTTTCATGGTATATATATGGCTAGTAAGATGTCATCTGCTATTTGGCAGGTTTTTTACTAATATAATTTTGGACTCTGCTTTAATGTGAATGAGTATTGATGGCACAGGATGAGATAACTGCTCATGTTCCGAGTGTCATTTGTAATCACATTCTGTACATAAATCACATTGGCATTTAAGGCAACAAAAGTAGCTTTTTACAGTAAAATAAGTAATCCTACACATATATACAATAATACACTATCCACTGTTAAACACAATACACTGTACATTTCTTGTCTGCTTAGCAAAATGAAGACTGGAATGACTCAAAATCATCGAGGTCTGATCAAATATCAGACTCGAATGAATGTTGACCACAGTGACGACACAATAAAACAGCATATCACCTCTAAATTCAGTTCCCAAATCCAATAAATTCAACAATCCCTACAAATCAACATTCCTACAAACCGCTGAACATACATCACGTAGCGGGCTTCCTAAATTTATGTCAGCCAGCTGTTACGTGCCAAAACAAGTCTCTATCATACAATCCTTCATCACGACAGCCCGTAGGATCATCATATTATTCCAGATGAAATCCCTGGTGTCTGAAAGAACGATCGCTTGTGTCAGATACTGAAAATGGCAAAAAGCTGCAGCCTGCTTTTTGATTCTTTCTGGGCGCAAAGTAGAACAAGTGTGCCTGCCAGCGCTGTCATTACCCTTGGCTTCAATTAACATCAAATGAACATCAAAACTAAAATAGCCTGATTTAAAGAAGCCAGCAGAGCAACCAAGCAGAGCGGGTGCACATTAAAACATTTATGCAATCGAGCTATAGGGAGAGAGATCCACTTGTTTGCCAGACCGTATGCATGAGAGGACACACTGACAAGATTGAGCGATGTTTTCACAAGCAAATGAAGAGGGAGGTCTTGATATTTTGAGAGGGCCTGAAGAGACAGAGAGCATGCTGCATTGCACAGACAGAGCACGGTTCTCTTGGCATCGCTTAGAACTTTTTCTGGTAACGGCACTCGCTTGATTTTGAGCAACGACAACAATTACATCCTTTTGCTGCTGCGTGCAGTTTTTGAGTCTGGCCCACGAATCCCTCAAACTCGAGCAGCCAAAACCAATCTACTCTCAACATTTTTTATATTACTCCTCTCAGCGTGCATGAGATGTCTTTTTCAAGTGCAGCAACTTCAAAGCGAGGACGAGAGTCCCAGTGGGAACGAGGAGGAAGTAGAGAAGATAACATTGAAGTGTTTGGGGTGATGCGCATTCGCCAAGTTCCCTCCGCTGATACGCAGGGGAACCACTCTGAGAGGAGAAACCTTTTTTTATAAAGGATGTAAACTACATGCTAATGAGCGAAAGAGACAATAAATAATTTGCAAGGTTTTTTAGTAGCTGACAAGGCATTGTGGGGTCATTATGCTCCTTTTGATGTAAATCTGGTTTGCTTTTTGTTATCGAGAACTAATTAAATGCCTTGTGAATTGCATTGTCCAGAAACAAAAAGTACAGTAAAGCACATTTAAAAAGTTTAAGCAACAGTTCACTCAAAAATGAAAATTCTGTCATAAATTACTCACCCTCATGTTGTTCCAAACCTGAATGGCTTTCTTTCTTCTTTGGAACATGAGAACTGTTTTTGTCAATGGGGACCAAAACAACATTGAACACCATTGACTTTCATTACACAGAAAAAAAAAACTCGATAAATATATTAAAAATATATATTTTATTTTGTGTTCCACAAAAGAAAGAAAGTATATTTTATTACTTAAATACAATGATTTTGAATAAAAGCCAAAATCTTGAGGCTACAAAACCTGAACTAAAAAGACTGCAAACTACTTAATACTAATATTTAAACAACAAACTACATAATATTCAGCAATATTATGGATTTGGCTGCACTGACACTACACTGACACTATCCGATAAGGACAGAACTGAGCAGGAAAATGACATCACTGTTTTCTCCAGAGCTGCTTTATAGTTAAATTTTACTCATTTCATCATTGATGAACTTTACACAGATATTGAACGGAACTATATCAACACTGTACTGACCTCAGCTGAACAATGAACAATACTATTGTCTTATTAGAGCTGCTTTACAGCCGAATTGAACTTTGTTTACATCATTGATAATTATTTCCTGTTGATCACTGTCTCCTTTGAAACAATCTGTATTGTATAAAGTGCTTTATAAAAAAGGTGACTAGATTACTCACTCCTGTTTTCTTTTTGTTTATAATGTCTCTGCACTGCTGCCAGTCACTTTGCAAAATATTGCAACAGAAAACACACAAGTTAAAAGGCTTTTAACATGTTACATGTAGTTACTGTAGTAAAAACTATATAAATTATACATAATTACATGCAACTAACCCTAAACCATACCCCAATCCTAACCCCATAGTACCTACATGTAGTTAATTATTATTACACAGTACTTAAAAGGCATAATTACACTAACATGGACACCTATAAAATAAAGCTCAAGCGTAAACAAAGCAACTCAAACAAAATCACATAAAATATTTCCATTTTGAAAAATGTTCCATTCAAACACAACCAAATTCACTTTATATATATATTGGTCTTCTAACTGTGGCATGGACACGTCCCAACTGTCCATACCCAAATCTACATCTACAGTCAAGTCAATTCATTTTCAGGAAGATTTGTATCCATTTTAGCGTTCTGCAAGTGTGCTAACAGAGCTGTGCTGTGTGACTAGGAGTGACAGGATTTGTAGTGATGGATTTGAGGAGGGAAACAGACTCCACATGAAGCTCATATCCTGGTTGGCGTTCGAAACGCTCTTTAAGATGCTACAATCTGATTAGAAGCTACATGGAAATAAAATATGACATGCATCCATTTTCTCTGTTCTTTTTTTACGCCAGCTCATTTATTCCCCATTTCTTCTGCTGTTGAATTCTTTAAGAAGGGGCCAAATAAAGCAGCTTTAATGACTGAGTAGAGTTACCTGCTGCTGGATTTCTCAGTCTTAAATCTCTTCAGACAGTCACAGGAACAGCACCACACCAGAGAGAAACACCTGAAAGAGAAAAAGAAAACAGGATATAGAGATTTAGGGCACATAGTACATATATGAGAGGATATACTCTCTGGGCCAACAGTCATCCACACACTAATTGAAACTGAAAAAGATGTTTCATTTTTTTTCTTTAAGGAAGGGGCTTAGAGTGAAAGGGAAGTAGCATATGACACATAAGAATGACAACCATAACGATATTGCCACATAAAATCAAAGCTAACAAATCTATGCATTATGTGTCAAGATAGTAAAATACTGTAAAGCCTGAAGTTATTCAAGACTGTTATACAGTGGGGGAAATAATTATTTGATCCCCTGCTGATTTTGTAAGTTCGCCCACTTACAAAGAAATGAAGGGTCTATAGAGTGCCGAATTTATGACGTCACTTTGTAGGCCAAAACGCGGAAGTGAGTTAGCATTTTAGCACTTCCGGTTCCCTCTTCCTAAAGTCTATGGGGTTGTTTTAATGGGTTTTTGCTAAATCGCCAGAAATAAGGTCTGTGGTTAACAAAGCCTCTAAATATTTTCACATTTTGATCTATGACATACACACCAGTTATAACCTGCTTATGGTTTTTTAAACTTTATTGTGTTTGCTTGTGGTTTTTTAAACTTTATATAGGCTTCAAAGTGTGTACATTTTGGATTAACTTGTAAAGATTATCTTGATAGACAAAACGTGCAAGGGTCACAACTGTTTGTTGAACACAGGTCTTATTTTTTGCGATTTTCCAAAAGTCTATGGGGAAAATGCATAGCTTTTCGATCGAGGTAACCCATGCGCCGCAAACTTTCGAGTTTTCCTACAAAGGGACGTCATAACTTCGACACTCTATAATTTGTATGGTAGGTTTATTTTAGAGACAGAATATCAGCCAAAAATTCCAGAAAAAAAAACACATTATATAAAGGTTATAAATTGATTTGCATTTCAGTAAGTGAAATAAGTATTTGATCCCCATGCACAACATGCCTTAGTACTTGGTGGAGAAACTTGGTGTTGGCAAGCACAGAGGTAAGACGTTTCTTGTAGTTGGTCACCAGGTTTGCATACATCTCAGGAGGGATTGTGGTCCACTCCTCTTTACAGATATTCTCAAAATCCTTAAGGTTTCTTGGCTGTCGCTTGACAACTCAAAGTTTCAGCTCCCTCCACAGATTTTCTATAGGATTAATGTCTGGAGACTGGCTAGGCCACTCCAAGACCTAAATGTGCTTCTTCTAGAGCCACTCCTTTGTTGCCTTGACAGTATGTTTTGGGTCAATGTCAATTTTGGTCTCATCTGACCACAGAACTTTCTCCCAAGCCTTCACTGAATCATTAGATGTTTATTGGCAAACTTCAGATGGGCTTCTACATGTGCCTTCTTGAGCAGAGGGATCCTGAGGGCGCTGCAGGATTTCAATCCATTGGGGCATAGGGTGTTACCAATGGTTTGCTTGGTGACTGTGGTCCCAACTGCCTTGAGATCATTAATAAGCTCCTCCCGTGTAGTTCTGGGCTGATCCCTCACCTTTCACATGATCATCCTTAAACCATGAGGCAAGATCTTGCACGGAGCTACAGACCGAGGGCGATTGATTTTTCATTTTGAATTTCTTCCATTTCTGAATAAATCACACCAACAAAAGTCTCCTTCTCACCAAGCTTCTTGCTGCTAATCTTGTAGCCCATTCCAGCCTTCTGCAGGTCTACAATCTGGTCCCTGACGTTTGACAGCTCTTTGGTCTTGCCCATGGTGGTGGAGAGGTTGGAATGGAAAATACATATTCTGTGGGACAGGTGTCCACTGACATTAGGACATTAGGAGTACTTTCGTTAAGTGACAGGGCTAATCTGTGCTCCACATGGGCACATAACCAATCTGTGCGAGGCAGAATTCTTGCTGGCTGGTAGGGGATCAAATACTTATTTTACTCAATCAAATGCTAATCAATTTACAACCTTTATATAATGTGTTTTTCTGGATTTTTTTGGTTGATATTCTGTCTCTGACCTTTAAAATAAAGCTACCATAAAAATGATAGACCCTTCATTTCTTTGTAAGTGGGTGCACTTACAAAATCAGCAGGGGATCAAATAATTATTTCCCCCTCTGTATGTTGTGATTTTTTTTTTTTTTTACTTTTACTCAATTGTTTTGCACAATTATTTACTTATTTTTCATAGTTTGGATTTTGGTCAAATGAAAATAACTGAGTGTGTGTTTTTTTACATATATGCAGTGAATTGTTGCAAATCTACTTTTTTCAAAAATAAAACTAAAATTCAAAATTGTTGGCATGACAATATCAACACTGTATGATCAGGTAAAAAACAATTTAGAAAAAAAAATGAATAAATCAAATTTAGAGGCAGAAAAAACATCACCTATCGCTTTTCCCCCACCGTTAATTTTAACCTATTGCATACTTGTAAAACATCAGATGCATTAATAAATAATTCCTTCATTGACTTCAAAGGTTCTTGTGCCTGTCAAAGAATATTCCAGTGAAGTCAGTTAAAAGAACCTCTTGTCATCTGGTGACAGGCTTTGTGATTTATAAAAGAGGTGACAACAAAGAGTCATGTGTTTCAGACAGTTTGAAAGTCTTTATTCATGGATTACTGAAGCTTATTTTAGAGGTCAAACTCATCAGGAGGATTTCAGCTACATATCAGATATATAGAAGGAGGAGACAGAAGAAGTGCAAGAGATGGAAGAGCGGGATTTTTCTATCCCTGACATTTCCTGTCTCATCATGTGCTTATGCTTATTGTGTTTGAACGCTTAGTAAGAAAAATGTGACAGCGAAGGAAAAGTAGTGTGTGTGTGTGTGTGTGTGTGCCAGAGAGATTGTCCTCAACAACCCTGACAACACTAAGTGTACTCAGAGAGTGAGTGAGTGAGTGAGTGAGTGAGTGAGTGAGGGGTTTCTGTTAGCTTAAGTAATGTCTCTAGACTCCATCCTACAGTGAATGTTATTAAAGATTTGCTCTCTTACTCCAGCAAACTTGGAGTAAAAAACAGATATAATCTACCTTTTGAACATGTGTGTACGTGTACAGGTAACTGCAGTTTGTCATCTGGTAACATAGGCCCTGTTTGTTGTATATTTCTTAACAATTGTAAGAAATGACATGTGCATCTTTATGAAATGTTTCAACAAAGTTATTTTTGTATTTGAGTTGGTTTCATATGATTAAAACCTTTTAAAAAACAAATTCAAGACAAATTTAAATGATTCTAAAATTGTCATGTGATGTAAAGTGTACACACATACAAAATAAGCATTTACCCAAAGAAACTTACACTGCATTCAAGCTACATTGCTTTTTCAATGCATGCATTCCCTGGAAACTGAAGCTACAGAAAGGCTTTTTGAAAATAATAAAATGACAAAATGCAGAAATCATCAAGCACCGTGTCTGCCAAATCTGTCCTCCTTAATCCGAAAGAATCTGATTAGTTGAAAGTTACCTGTCCACTCCTTCTCAACTCAAACTCTGAAACAAGGTGCAAGTGATGGACCTTCAAGAGCAGTTTGAAATGTCGTTCACGCAGCGCTGAGGCCACATGTGCTATTTACTCAGTCTGACAAAGCTTTGTCAGCAGGTCACCTGTTCTGTCCAAGTGCTCTGCTATCAACAGTGGTCTCCTCACCCGTCCCGACCTTCAGATGGTGCTACGTGTACAGAGTGCATGACATTTTAAAGAGGTGACAGCACGAGCGCAATAAAACACAGTGTTGTTCCCAACACATCAGATTCCTTCTATTTCTGTTATATTAAAAGCCAACTGTCTCTGGTAGACAGGAGCTCTTCCAGGCTTTCCTGACATCTCTATCAAGCAAAATACGTTTTGGCACGTCACCTTGGAATAGACATCCATTTTAACATCCATTAAAATGACCATACATTACAGATACTAACACAACAAATATTAGCATGATGAGAAAATACTTCACATTTAAAATAATACAAAGGGGGATTTCCCAATTGAAATCTGGATTAAAAAAAAAAAGAAAAAGAAAGAAATTAAAATAAATAAATAATAAATTCTCACTCAAAGTGTTATGTATTAAATTAAGAAAGAAAATAAATAGCATTTTTTAAAGTGGTCTGAAACTTTATATGCACTGTATATTGTTTTTGTTTTTATTTATTTATTTATTTTTCATATAAAGATGAAAATGTATTAAAATTGTAGTGAAAAGAGCTTAATTGTCATGAAAACAATGTAAAAAATAAAATAAAAAAAACTTGATGCCCCTGAATATAGGCTTAATTCTCCATAAGAGAGAGTAAGAGTGAGTGAGTGTGTGTAAAGGGGTAAGCAATAGGGCATCACATATTTGTTTTTTGGAGGAGTGGATTAGACAGACAGAAAAAAAAAATATTCTAGAAGACAAATTGTCATAGCAGGATGACCACTGACATCCACTCATCATTTTCTAATGGATGATGACCCTGTAAAGGCTAAAGGTCACCCTTATCCCCCTCAACCTGGCCTATCTAAATAGGACCACCCTCTACTGACACAAGATAAAGCACCTCTGCCCAGTGAACTCTGCAAAACAATCTTCTATAGTGGGGGTCCAATTGAGATAGACTGGGAGGTCTTAGGGGGGAAAAAGTGTATTTCTGTATGCATAAGAAAGAAAGGAGGGAAGTGGAGAAAAGAGACAGAGACGGACACAGAAATAAAGAGAAATATAAACAGATATGTAGAAGACTGGCAAAACAAATGTCACATGAGTAAGCGTGTATATCTTTCAACGGGGTGACTTTCGGTTGTGTGTATTCTTTATGTCAACACCTGTCCAAAATAGCAATCTAAAAATCCCAAGCAGATGGGCTCCTTCACTAAATGACACACAGGAGGGGAAAATGGACCAATCCATATAACATAATGGAAAAACAGCCACCAAACTCAAATGTCAAGAGATCTTTCATCCAGACATTTGACTAACCTTAAAATGGGTGTAATTTTCTGTGGCAACAAATGGAACAAAAATGAGAAAGGAAAAGAAAAAGCTTCTTAACAGATTTCATTTTGCCAAGGTCCCTTTTAAAGCAAGGCAGCCATATTGTTTACGCCTCATAAATAATATGCACTTGAATGGGGAAAGACCAAAATCTCCAAAACTGTCAATGTTATGTTTAATTAACATATTTCATATCAGGCACACAATCTGCAAACAACAGTTCCACATTCATACAAATCAAAAGCACAAAACCTCCCGAATACGCATGCGCATTTAACTCTTTCCCCACCAGCGTATTCTAAAAAAGTTGCCAACCACTGCCAGCATTTTTGGTCATTTTCACAAAACACTTATGACCCCTAGAATACTTTGTAGTATGAATATCTGAACATGCAATATATAAAAAGAAAAAACAGAGCCACTGCTTTAAAAAACTCGAATGTGGGTGCGTTTCATAAAAAAAGCAACAAAATACTTTTTGTCACATACTACAATACGCATAAGCAATGATCTTATCGCTTGTTTTCTTCACCTGTGTTTTGATCCGGAGATTACCATATAACAGTGAAAACACGGATTGTCGGAAAATTCTGTCAATGTGGGGGGAAAGAGTAAAGAGTAAGTAAACAGTTGATGAAGAATAGGTTAGGGTTCTTTTAACTGTAAGGTGGAGCTGCAAAGTCATATTAAATATTATAATATCCCAAATGGTCTACAGACAATCGCTTTCGCATTTAGCATCAGCACAATATTAAATCTTGAGGAAGAGTCACACAACAAATCAGAGAAATTTAGATATAATCCACCTTTATGCAAAAGGCATTTGAACCTTAAACACACCCCTCAGGTCTTTATTGCCCTGGGACGCATTCACTACCCTCCCCCTTATATCATGGCACACAATCTAATACATGTTAAGATTGTGCAACTTATACAACACTTATAAATTTTTTTAAGTTTGACATAAACCCAAGTATTCCTCAATCTATTAATTATCAACAATATAACAAAAAAAAGAATGTCTGTTCGTTGCAATACATTTCTTATAAAAAGTGACCGTTTTAGTCACTTATTACTAAAACATTAAGTTTTAGTATAATTTACTAAAATGTTTTGTTCACTATAGCTAATAATATATATATATATATATATATATATATATATATATATATATATATATATATATATATATATTATTTTATAATATAACATAATTAGTTGTGATTGACAGGACTTTAGTCTGTAAAAACTGAAGTTTTAGTATAATTTACTAAAATGTTTTGTTCACTATAGCTAATAATATATATATATATATATATATACATATATGTATATATATATATATATATATATATATATATATATATATATATTATTTTATAATATAACATAATTAGTTGTGATTGACAGGACTTATGGATCGACAGAAAATATGTTTGCTTGTTACTACCGTTTACTACTAGAGTTTGCTATGGGAGAATATTATACCGGAAGTTCACGTTGCACTGAGATTCTAGCAGAAATACGTAGGCAATCAGCGAGTCCATGTGTGCAAGAGTTCCTTCATAAGGTCTCTTTTCCCACCCAGCAACAGTCACGCAGTCTCACCCTAAACTCACGCCATTGGTTGAGCCTGAAGCTGAGCAAGTCGGGCAGCTCAAACAAATAGAACTGTTTTGAAAGTGAAAAAGAGCCTACATTTTTACACAAAGTATTACAAAGTTAAAACAATTTTTTAACCAAATCGACCACCTAAACCGGGGGTAGGCAAGTTCGGTCATAGAGAGCCGCTATCCTGCTGAGTTTGGCTCCAACACTGAAAAAAATCTCACCTGCCTATAGTCTTAGTAATCCTGAAGACATTGATTCGCTTGTTCAGGTGTGTTTGATTAGGGTTGGAACTAAATTCTGCAGGACAGCGGCTCTCTAGGACCGAACTTGCCTACCCCTGACCTAAACAGACAGAGTGCAAGAAAGACAATCTAGATACACACATTCCCAACCGGCAGACAGGTCTGAAGACAGGGAGCATCACCTATGTCATCTGTGGCGAAAGGCCAAGCCATACCTCCTGTATAGCCAAAACTGTAGCCTAAAATAAGCCGTGAGTAACAGCAGCCGGGCCAACATTGACGAAGCGGGTGACTAAACACGACATGGCAATGGCTTTAGCCGAGATGAGAGGAGAGAGGGGATGAATCACGGGAACAGGCGATCCCTGGAGGAAAGCCCCTGCACTCAGAACACTCCGTCCTTGGGAGCTGAGGATTGATGGGAATCGAGTGATAAAAATCAAACTGTCCTTGAGTCCCCTGAGCCTGAGACATGGACGTACTTGCTGAAGTGTGTGCCGCAGTGACATGTTTCCCCCGTGGGTTCATAGGCTGATGCCTGGATTCACAGGATAGGCCTATGTCAGGCTTTTGTCTGAACCCTTACTCCAGCCATCAGCGGTAAGATGTATTAGGAAGGGAGGCGGATTTGGTAATGAGGCGTAAGATTGAATAGTTTTTTTTAAAGAAACGGGTCAGGCGAGGTGTTTCGGTAAAGAGGGGAGGGAGTGGTGCTGACGATTACAATACAGTCCTACATAATGAGAGAGCATGTCAGGGTATCGTAAAGTCTCTGCAAGTGTAAAAAAGTCAAGCTGCATGTTTCGTAGCACAATAATGAGGGAATTGTGAATGTATATACATGCTTTGAAATCTGGAAGTGTGTTGCAGATGCTCTGAAAACTGATAAGATCAAACCGCCCTCCTTTTTGGATGATCATGGAAAGCTGGTTATTTGATAGATGAGCGTTTATTCCTTTATTATCTGCGAAACAGCATGCAGCAGTTAGTTGTCTACAGATCTTACAACATCAGGGTAATAAAGCACTTGAAACATCAAATAAAGGTGTAATGTTAGTGTGCATGGATCACTGAGTCTGTCCCACGTTTAGTATAAAGCTTTAAAGGGATAGTTCACCTAAAAATGAAAATTCTGTCATCCTTACAAAATGTTTAATTGTTACACTGAATGTAAATAAAAGTCTAAATTCTGTCTGTTCATCATACTGTATTAAGCAATAGTCTCTTAAGAAAATTTGGACTAAACCACTCGATTCATTTCATAAATTTCATCCTTATGTCCGAACCTGCATGAAATTCTTGACATTTTGGAGAATGTTTCAGTGATTGTCCATAAAATTAGAGTCAGTGGGGTCCAGTGTTAAACATCCTTCAAACATTGTCCTCAGTTTGGGTGATGCAAGCAACTCAGGTCGACACACCTTTGGCGTTCCATCAGAAGCATCCCTATACTCAAGCCACACCTCATACTTAACCAGACACTTAACCCCTAGTTGCTCCAGAGGCGTGCGACCTCTGACATACATAGCAATTGTAAGTCGCTTTGGATAAAAGCGTCAGCTACATGAATAAATGAAATAAATGCAATGAAAATGAAATAAGTCTGTCCCTACAAATCAGTAAAGTGCCTCAGTGGTCTATAATAAATTGTCAATGGTGCAAGTAGCTGTATTGAATTCCTACTAAGCACAAATCACAAAAGACACACACACACTTTTCTACATACCAGAAGATGTGCGGCTCAAGCCAGTGACCGCACATAGTGGCACTCCAGCCTGAGCAGGTACATCTCTTTAATAGGCTGCTATCGACCAGCTACCCAGACTTCACTACATGCAGATCGATTCTCTTCCCAGAAATAGCCTCTGGAGACTGAGCTCAGAGGAAGCGTGGTACTGCGTGTACGCTTGAATACTAGACTGCGTTTCTGAGATCCACTGCTGTACTTTCTGTTTTGTGTGTCTCTGAAAGGTGAGGAAACCACATCTTAGAAAAGATTGTAAACAACCTGGTGCTGCAGGTGAATTTGAGAGGATCCATAGTATCTATTTACTTAGTTAGTTCACCCAAAAATGAAAATACTTTCCAAACCCATAAGACTATCGTTTATCTTCGGCACACAAATGAAGATATTAATGAAATCTGAGCAATTTCTGTGCCTTTGTTCACAGTCTATGCAACTACCATTTTGATGCTTCAAAAGGTTCATAAAGAGACCGTAAAACTAACCCTTATGAATCGAGCGGCTCAGTCCAAATTTTCTGAAGAGACTATTGCTTAATACAGTATGATGAACAGACAGAATTTAGGCTTTATTTACATTCAGTGTAACAATTACACATTTGTTTAGATCTATTTATGTAAACAAAAATGTTTCACGCATGAGCTCTATTTGGAGAGGACTAGTTTTGTGAAACACAAATCCAGTCCAAACTGAGCAAGTCTGTTTACCTCAAACAACCTCTGCAAAAGTTATGAAGTAAATTACCTGTAAATTAACTTTTTCATAAATTCTAGTTAGAGCTGCTTTGTGCTTCTTCATTGTGCACTTTGACCTTTTGTCAACTTTATGGGTAAAACAAGTTTGTTGCAGGACACGTTCCACTGTCATCCTGTCATCACGTAAAAAGAAAAAATAATTCATGAACAGATGATGAACAGTGTTCCTGTGTTTTTCAGCAAAGTTTGGGATGGCACATAAAATAAATTCTAGATGGAAACATTAAGATGCAAATCTAATTTTTCAAAATGTATAGAACGTCTTTTGACTAAAAGTCACAGTTTTCCAAGTGGCTAAAACTGGCATTTTTATTTGGTGTAAATACAGGCATAGAAACATACAAACTGCTCAGTAGCAGTAGTAGCAGTGTCATGTATTCATTAATTTCTCCCCTTACATATTAAATTAGATCAGGTATATGTCTGGTTTATTTCATGGCAAATGCATCTAGATCACATGACTATCCATTACGCCCACATTCAGGGAATAGACACTCCGATCTTAGTAAAAAAGACTAATTCTCATTTTCCCCATGCCATACTGAATCAGTACATGAAATCCCCACCACAAACATTGTTTGGAAATCTAATCCTTTCTGAATAGTGCTGGCTCTATCTAGGATCTATGACACATCAGTGCTCAGAAACCTTTCCTTTGCAATAGCTAATCACAGCCAGATTGTGTTTCATTTTAGGAGCTCCGTTAGTGTGTAGAAAACCTGAGCATTGAAGAGTGAGGCGTAACTAATCTCATCGTTTTAGCCAGAGCTGTATTTTTTTCAAAAACTCTGGAAAGTGGGGCAGTGAGCTGTGCCATGAAAAATTGAAACTTCCCCCCTCCGGGCCCATGAGCATAAATAGAGAGGCCTTCGTAAGTCTTTCCCCTCCTTTCTGACCCCCTAGTAACATCTTAGACTTGCGCTATCATTGTGCGAAGGTAAGGATTACAGCGGGATCAAAAACTGGAAATTTTTGATTTCCCAGATTATAGATCAGCCTCTGTCTGCTGGTGGTGTTGACAGGAGCATTGCCCATTTGTTTGTGAGTACTCAGTCAGAGTGTAAATGTTAAAGTTCAGATCTTTATAATAACGAGAACGTCTTTCAAAGAAAGCCCTAAATGACATTTGAGATGACAGGAACACCAGTGCAATGGCTCTGGTTAACTAACAGATGTTACATAAAAATGTGAAGAATACAGGTTCCTGCATTCTCTAGTGTGGAGGGTAATTTAGAAGACTTCGAAGTAGTTTAGAGATGAAAACATCAGCTTCAAAAATCCTTGATAGTGAATTTTTTTTTTTTTTGGAGTAATACTGTTGCTAAATCTTTTAAATTATAACTACCCTGGCCTACTGAGTTTTTTAAACGTCACACCACTTAAAAGGAGCAGCTAACTCAAAAATGAAAATTCACCCTGAACCTCATCATTCAGACCTGAATGCAAAAGGAGATTTCAGGGCTGTAAAGCTGCTCAAAGGAAGAAAAAAAAATACCCACTATAAAAGCAACATTAAAATAGTCCTAATATCTTTTGCACTGTATTGCAAAGTCTTCTGAAGCTATATAATCTTTTTTTGTACTGAACAGACTGAAAGCCATTTTTCACTCACAAATCAAATCATTCATGCAAATCATTATGCAGCTCTCAAATTAAATATGGTGCACATTTCGCACCACGACGCTTGGTAACAAAACACACGAGAATGAATTATGTTTGACGGCGTTAATGTATAACCTGCATCATAAACGGCATATTTGTTTTGAGAGCCGCATAATGATGTGCATGAATGATTTGATTTGAGAATAAATAATGTCTTAAATTTCATTCTGTTCTTACAAAGTAATCATACAGACGTGGGATACAGCACATGAGTCATATAGACTACTTTTATGGTGCTTTTTATTGTTTTTGACAGCTGAAGGTCACTCTTGTTGAAAAAGATTCTTAAAAAAATTCTCCTGTTGTGTTCCAACGATAGATAACCAGAATACGAATTTGGAACATCATGAAGACGAGGAAATTATGAAAGATTGTTAATTTTTTTGGTGATTTGTCCCTTTAAAGGTAGTTTAGTTTTGTCTAGGGCCTCTCTATGTGGCTGGCAATAAGAGAGGTTCACACACACACACACACACACACACACACACACACACACACACACACACACACACACACACACACACACACACACACACACACACACACACACACACACACACACACACACACACACACACACACACACACACAACCCTGAGACGAAGTGTTTCCACTGGGATTTTGAATCCTGTGTTCTTGCACATTCTGAACTATTGAATAAAGAAAAGCTTTAGATGGACCCTGACCCAATAAACCATGAACAAAGGTCACTGTATGGGTGTGCTAACACTGCGGTGATCATGGAAAAAAGAGTTTTCAACGTGATTAACATTGGCTGCAAAGAAGAGGAAGATCCCTTTCATCATCCCAACAGGAGCCTGTGCAGAAACACATTCATTTTTTCAAATAACCCTGGGTGACTTCTAACAACAGGATCATGAGAGGTCCAAAGGTACAACGTGTACAGCTGTAGGTCGGAATGGGAATGTTGGGAAGTAAATTTCACTGAGAGACATTCAGCACTGGCAGATTCACCGATCTATCAGCTGTAGAAACACAGAGGTACTGTCAGCGCCGTACAGATGTTGAGCCACATCTGCCTTCAAAGCACATTACAAACATGGAGAAGAAGGGCAGGGAATACAGGTATTTGGCAGGCGCGGAGCAGACGTGTCATACTGAATTACTAGGGAACAATTGATGGGCTTACAACGGCACAAAATCCACAGAAAATGAGCCATTTGTTCGTCAAACACAATACACAAAACACATAAACAAGACTTACTGGCAAATCAACACTCTCTTAGCTTTTTATTGAATAAAAACAGGGGCAGACCACTGTGCAGCAAAACAAAAAAGAGATTCTTGGGCTGCACAATTAATAGAGAAAAAAAAAAAGCGATTAGGCTACAGCTGCCGTGATTAACTAAACATGAACAGTGCCGATTACTGTTCTATTTAGATCTAGGACTAGTAAGTAGATTCGTTTTTCTGCTCAGTGTGATGATGTTTAATGACCCTGACAGCTTTTGTAGTCCCATTTAGAGTATGTTCACACTTGTAGTTCGTTTCGCTTGGTTCGGACCAAAAAAGTCCTGGTCTGCTTAGCGTTCACATTAGCATTTTAACACCGAACCTAAAGATAACATACCTAAAGGAATAGGGATATGTTCACAACCTGATTGGTCAGCTTTTATGACGTATATTTCGAAACGGAACTTACAAAACATCCAAAACAATGCTGTGTGCTGGGCTAAATGCCCTCGTTGTATGTGCGTAGCCTGCATATGATGGTATTTTGACCAGCTGAGAACTCATGCAGAGCTTATAAAATGTGTAAAGGAGAAAAGAAGATCTGCAGCGAGGAAACAGTTCTGATACCTGTACCGAATTGTGATAGGTAAAATTGCGACTATGACGAGAAAAAACAGGTATGCGTGAGCTTTTTGTCCTTTTTACGGTCACCTCTTGTGACATCATGACCTGCTTTTGGTTCATTTACATGTCTTTGGTCCGTGTAGCATTCATATTTCATTCGAACCGCACCAGAGTTCGTTTGGTAGTGGACTGAGACCCATCTTTACAGGTGTATACAGACATATACGTGATCTTTGTTTGGTACGCATCAGGGTTCATATGGTAGCGTTCACACTTATTCAAGGGTGGTTCTTCAACTACCGGCACTTTTGGCCTTGTGAACTTGAGGGGTAAAAAAGTGTTCAAATAAAAACTGTCACAGTCTAACAGTTAAATATAACTAGTCTAGTTTAATGATGCATAAGAGAACGCACTTACATTATAAGACAAATTGGTGTTTTTTGACATATTTCCCGATCCGCATTGAACAAATGTCATTTCCATCACATGTAAATATTTGATTATTATTTTAAAATATTATGATATAGATCATTTCTTAACAGTGTAAGACCACTTTCACACATAGTATTACCAGTTTATACCTATATTGCAATTACCATAGATTTGTGGATTAAGTAAATGAATTGTCATGATGCCCAAACACAAAACTTACATCCACCACAACCTGAAATATAATACTGGATTGGTTAGATATATTTAAGAAAAATAACTACTTTGGTTATTACATTAAGTGGACCATTATCTCATAAACTATCCAGAAGTTTTTAATGAGTGATTAGAATTTTGTAAATATTTTTAAAAAAGTTATGAAGGGGTGGAAATGACTGAATGTTGTGGAAATGACAATGAATGGACGTCCATGTAGAAAAACAGAAGACATTTATTTGAAACTTTCTGAAACAGACAATTCCATTTAACAAATCTTATTAATCATTAGTTTGTTTAGTTCTGTTTTGGTATAGGACTGAGATCTTTCTATAGTTGACTTCCGCGGCATCTTAAAAATAGATGAAAAGGCATTTCAACAAATATATATTTGAATAAATACATTAGCATTGTACATTTCAATAAATAAAATATATATATGTACCCCCATATTCTATGAATTGCACCTTGTACGCATGAATGTCATTTCCACCTCACCTTTGTCATTTCCACCCAAGAAGGAATGTGTTGGAAATGATGGTGGTGAAAATGACAATCCTGCAGTATTTCATAATAAAATCTAAGCTAGTATTACAGAGTGGCTATGAATTGGTAGCTAGCATTACATGCATGCAAAATACATCTATTTATGTTAAAAAAATATATTTATTTACAAACTCAATTGATGTTACGCCATGTTTGGAAATGACATACAATAAAAATATTTTCATTTCAAGCAATATTTAGTTGGTCCGAGTTCCAAGTTGGTGAAGAAATTAAAAATCTCCTCCATGTCAGACATGTGCTGTGATGTCATTGTTCATCTCCATAGAAACTACCCAAACAATCTTTCAAAAAAAACTTTTAAAAGGGACATTATAGCGTTGTGGTGGAAATGACGGCAATACTGTGGGACAACTACATTTTGTATATAAAATCACATTAATAGTTGTCTGACCTTAAATACCACGATTATGTTTTGATTATTTTACTGATACTGTATACAGTCATATCAAAAGGAAATAGATAAATAATTTTTTACACTTCTTTTTCATTATTGAAGATCAGAAGTCTGGGTGTGGGACAAGCACAAAACAGCAATATATATATAATTATGTTTAAAAAGGTGAAAAAAATCATCGCAGACTATAGGTAAAAAGTTTCAAAAGTTCTTTCATTGTAAAGTTAAATATGAAAGTGTGAATTATTCAAAATTAAATGTTTTTTATAAAATATGATCAAAGGACATGAAAGTGCCCATAGTCTAAGATTTGCCCTCAAATGAACCGAATTAACAGAGCAATCGCACCAGGGTTTGTTTTAATCAAACCAAATATGCCAAGTGTGAACACACCCTTAATCACTTATTAGCAACCACCTTTTTATCAAAAGTAAAAATCACAAGAGGGGATTACTTTTTGTCACAGAATAAAACATTAAAACATTCTGAGCTTGTGTTAACCACAGATCTTATTTTAGGAGTTTAGCCATTGACCCATTAAAATATCCCATAAACTTTGGAACGATGGAACCAGAAGTTTAAAAATGCTACCCCAATTCCGGGGTTTATGACCAGCAGGCACTCTATGGCACTCAACACGCAAGCTCACACAAATGCTGTCACTATAACCAACAAGGTATGAGATGTAAATACTTTAAAGAGAGTGCAGACAGCTTCAGTGATAATAAAGAGGGGTTCACATTCTGTATAACTTATTGACACATTGAACAACAGTTTGGTTCATCATCAGCATGCAGTTCTAAGAGATTTTGTTCTCAACAATACAGAAAGAGTATATAAATATACACTCACACTGACATACACTTATAATACCATGCCAGAATGAGGTCGTGATGCAGCTCTTCCAGCTGGGTTTTTTGTGGCTATCAAAAATGTAGCATAATCTCTTGGGCTAGAGGACTAGAGTGTTTATTTTACTAGACTGAGACTCACAAGCCAATCCAGACCACACGTACTCCGCTCTCATCCACCCAGCACTCACTCACTCCCTCTTTCTAACACACCCTCCTAAATCATTCAGCTATACACTCACAAACACGCAGTCAAACACACGCTAAAACCCAGCCAACAATACAGACGAGCGGAGACAATGTGCATGCGCAAAATAAAACTGAGCAATGACATCAACGTCTTCAATTCCTTACGTTCTAAACACGCAAACACACACAAACACCCAAATACACACAGGTGCTTTTGCAGACCACACACTCCAAGCTGGGCTTACTTCATTAGACTAGTGCCAAGGTAAGCAGCCAAATTAGGGCCCTCCAAACTACAGGGAAGAGTGAAGGATTTTCCATGCTGTGGTTAGAGCGCTTTCTGAAAAGGAGGGAGCCCCTGTACTGTAACGATACTGGAATTCACTTTGCTCATGACAGACAACTTCAGTTTTAGAGGACCAATGTGCCTTGACTTTAAGTAAAGATTGTCATTTTAATCATCTGAGAATATACTGCTGAGCACTAGTTTAATTTGATCCAGATTCAAATGTATCAGAGTCTTTGGTTTTGACTTTAAATTGTACCTAGCAATTTACCAACAGTTTTATGTGTTCTCGTTTATGTCTCATGTGTCCCAGAGTAACTTGGGAGATTATGAACAGACACAGGTCCTGTCCCAAATGCCACCCTAAGACCTTGCGATTATTCAAAGTCTATACTTTGTGGACGTAATCCAGCACAAACTGTTATGTAATAGTTTGGTCCCTTTCAAGAAAAGTCAGTTCACTCTGTGGTCATATTTGCAATGCCTCCTGGAGGCTATTTCAAGCATTCAAGACCAACTCCTATGTACTAGTCTATAGTGAAATTTCAAAAACTGTTTGCCAAACTCACATATCAAATAACATACTTCACTTAGGCAACAAAACCTGGATAATCTATCTCAAAAGTTGCTTCTTATTCTCAAAAAGCATTTAAAAGTAGAGCTTCACGATATATAGTTTTACTATAGATATCACACAGCTTGACATTTATGTACGGCTCTGTAAACACTGCTCCACCTGAAAGCACTGTGAGTTTGAGTAACTTATAACGTGCATTTGAAAAAGCAACACACGTCAAACATCTTTCCAAACATGAGAAGCATTTATGAACCTCTTATCCAACAAAAGACAACATTTAATAACATGCTTTTACTCCAAACTCACTTCATAACGACAGTTCTTACACAGAATAAGGCAGTTGTGTGTTCATTAGTCATGTTTAATCAATCAACGCGTTACAAAATCAAATCAAATTAATTATAAGCCAGAATTATAATATCAGTATATACCGTCAAAGCACAGGTCAGGATGACTAAGAAGCAGATGGCAATAAAAGTCTTCCTCAAGGTCGCAAGCATAGTGTGACGAACAAATTGTGAATTGAGGAATTTTAAGAGTGGACTAACTGTAGAGCCAACATCCCTATCAACTCACTTGGCCTTAAATCAACTCCTCTGTTTGCAAAGAGGGAAAAAAAAGATACAGTGGAGTTATGGCTGATTTCTTAGTCTAGTTCAGGAAAATTAGCCAAATACAACACATACAAAAATCACAGTCTTGTAATCATGCTAATAATGAACATGCATTACTGATTAAAATCAACCTCTCAATAAATGTGCTGGATAAAACAAGACTTGGGTGAAATAGATTTACGAGGGTAACAAATCACTCATACACACATGTACTCAATAATATGAAATGTGAGGAAAGGATCATCCAGAGGAAAGGCGACTCACTGTCCCCAAAAAGGGGAAGTCCCTATTAAAACAGAAGCCATTGGCGCACTTAACACCTCTAAAATGTTTGCCAAGATCCCAGGCGTCTCCTCATAGCAGCTTCCTACACTGATGCCAGTGGCGTGGCAACACTTCCTATTCCAGACCCTGCTTTACAGGATATCCTGTGTCTCTGGTATCAGCAAACCTCACGTGAGGACCCTATCCAACCTCAACTCCACTCGCAGAGGAACTCGGTTTCTTTGAGTCATTTTTTTTTTTTTACTATTGGAAAAGTATTGCAAGTCTATAATGGCCAGACTTCCTGAATTTAAGTGACTACACTTGTTCAGACTGCATTCTTCATCTAGATCCATTTCCAAGTTCCAAATTCATTATTTGATTAAACAGTTTTGCAGTAATAATACAATTTTAATGGTTCAGTAAAAGCAAAACTCAGTTAAGTCAGTTAATCTTTAATATGCTGTTGTTTAATACCAAAAATAATTTTGACCTTTCCCTCAGTTCCTAAGAATTGTTTTTAAATAAACACAATAGGCAGAAAAGGGGGTCAGGTTCCCCCCACACTTAAAATAAGTGTGTAAGTAGTAGGGATGGGAATCGAAAACCGGTTCCACTCGAGAACCGGTTCTAAATTTTACGATCCATCGATATTGTATGCCCTCGACGTTAACGAGTCCTCTTATCGATGCTCCTGCTCTGAGTCAGCCATAGTATGTACAGACCGTGAACTCACAACTGTCCCTTTTGTCCTTTATCAAGCACCATAGCACCGCGTCCAAAGATAATCTTTGTCCTGCAAAGTCTTATTTGATCAGTGAGAAAAATTGTCTCTCTCTGGTAATGTAGATGAACTGCTGCGCTTGTGACAGGGCGCATGTTAAACTGATCGAGCAGAGAGAGAGAGAGAGAGAGAGCCCCGGTCGCGCGCACGCACTCTCTCTCTTCGGAGCAAGGCGAAAGTAGGCTTCACCGTCTCAAAACTAAGCGCTGTCTTCCTCTCTCCCTCGCACATATTAATCAAAATAAACGACACGATGGTAAGGTAGGGAGACTAAAGTTTTATGTGGAGCATTCGGAGATTTGTTTTTCCTGAATTGCCGCTGGGTGTGAATTGTGCTAAAATACGTTGCCTTATCTTCTCTGAAAAGTCTTCCGCACATTCAGCTGACATAATCACACTTCAAATAAACGAAAAAAAAACGATCCAGTGATGAAATGTTTTCTGTGATGACACACATCTTGTGGGATGTCCCAACTGGCGGGATAATCACACAACGCGCACACGTCCGATAATGACACGTCCAATTCGCGAACTAATGACTCATTTGAACCGATTCGTTTTAATGAATGGTTAAAACAACTGATCTTTCCAACACTGAACTCACGGGACGTTTAATCGGTGTATAACTAATCAGTAACACTTTATAATAAGGTTCCATTTATTACAGAAATTACATAAAAAGTACAGTTTGCTTAGTCAAGTGTAAGCATTAAAACGACTTGTTTTCCCCCCCGAAAAAGACTACTTTTTCCCACACAGTGCTATCGGGAATCGATAAGAGAATCGTTAAAGAATCGGATCGATAAGCAGAATCGTTAGTGGCATTGATATTGATAAAATCTTATCAATTCCCATCCCTAGTAAGTAGTAAAACAATACAAATGCAAACAGGGCAAAAAATAAATAAAAAAGGTTTTAAACATTTTGAGTCCCCCCTCCCTTGCCTCATAGTGCTTTGGTCCACTGCCTGCTCCCCTTTTACCTCACCACTGTAATTTACCTCACCACTGTAACACGCGCACACAGTCCGGAGGGAGAGAACAAAGTTTTTGAGTAGCGTAGTTGTGGAACTCTAAGCAATGTCATGCGTTTTTTAGGCCAAATTTTTTTTTGTCACATACAACAAACATCTCCTCACTATCCGCTAGCTGCTTGTCCCCTGAACACACTGTAAAAAAAGACCCCAGGCTCCACAAACGGCAACAAAAACAAACTGGGCTAACCCGCACCACGAAACAAACTATTCCAGCCAATAACCGACAAGAAGGATCTTGGGGGTTAGTGCGCGGATGAGGAGGAGGGAGAGCCTAGCTAGCCTCCCTTTGTTTGACAATAGTTTAAACGTCAACAAGAAGTGACGTCACCCGACATCGCTTAGAGCACCTTTAATATAGATGATGCTAAGTCATTAATAAATCATGTAAAAAAACAAAAAATGCTTGTGTAACAATCTATTTTTGTCACCGATGTAGTCTGCTATGTTAGCGATTATAACGTTTACCCTTGTTTTATACAGTCTATGCGTTTACCTAGCTCTGAAAACCAGTCAGTATCTGGTGTGACCACCATTTGCCTCACGCAGTGCAACACATCTCCTTTGCATAGAGTTGATAGGTTGTTGATTGTGGCCTGTGGAATGTTGGTCCACTCCTCTTCAATGGCAGTGCAAAGTTGCTGGATATTGGCATGACCTGGAACACACAGTGGTATACGCCGATCCAGAGCATCCCAAACATGCTCAATGGGTGACATGTCTGGTGAGTATGCTGGCCATGCAAGAACTGGGATGTTTTCAGCTTCCAGGAATTGTGTACAGATCCTTGCAACATGGGGCCGTGCATTATCATGCTGCAACATGAGGTGATGGTCGTGGATTGATGACACAACAATGGGGCTCAGGATCTCGTCACGGTATCCCTGTGCATTCAAAATGCCATCAATAAAATGCACCTGTTTTCGTTGTCCATAACATAAGCCTGCTCATACCATAACCCCACCGCCACCATGGGCCACTCGATCCACAACATTGACATCAGCAAACCGCTCACCCACACGACGCCATACACGCTGTCTGCCATCTGCCCTGTACAGTGAAAACCGGGATTCATCCGTGAAGAGAAAACCTCTCCAAAGTGCCAGACGCCATCGAATGCGAGCATTTGCCCATTCAAGTCGGTTACGACGACGAACTGCAGTCAAAAATGATGGTCCGGTTTCACAGACAGAGCTTAGATTAAGCCAGTAGTTCAGTTAAGACATTTAAGTAGCTTTTATAAACGTGCCTTAGAAAAAAAAAACATTACTGGTGTGCATCTTGAGACAAAACAATGGCACTGTCATATTTTAATATATGTCAGTGCAAGTTGCTTTCAGTTAAAACAGCTCAAACATTTATAAATTAGTTTAAACCTTGTCTGTGAAACCGTGGGTATATGCGTTAATATGAGACTAACATTGTCTATGCAAATTTTTAACCTATTTTTCCAACTCCTTTCATTACCGAACAAAGCGAGCGACCGCTTTAGGACTCGCTTTATGCACACAGCAATCAAATAATTTCATAAATGGAGACAAATAAAATAAAATAAATCAATATAAAGAAAAATTATCTATCAAAGTCCTTTAAAAATTAGCTGCACTGTTTAAATGGAATATATTTCCCCATCAATTTCCATTACAGCATGTTTCGACAAACTAAGGGACAAGTCTATTTTTTGTGGTAAACGACAGCAAGCCACACATGTTGTCAACAGAGCTTAACTTGTAGTAAACAAGGAGCACTCCTTTAAAGCAGCTGTTGTCTTTAAACTGTGGACTGAAATCTAGTGTAGTTCAGCCTTCGCTTCATTGATCAACATCACAGTTGTTTCTTCACTGAATCTATTAGCTCCAGCATGACTGAACAGCAAATAACCATTACTTTGTCTTAACCATGAGGATGTCCTTATAGCACACAATCAAGTAAAGAACTTCCTTGCGCTTTATTCAATAAAGCTTCCAAGACATCAAGACCAGACTACAGGACATAATGATCACAACTGTGAGCAGCACACAGAAACAGCCCAGATAAGAGAATCATAGCTCATCTGGGCTCCATTCTCGTCCCCATTAGGAAGGTCTGCTCCATTGTCATGATAATCCACCAAATGGCCTGCCTTTTCAAGGTCTGTGGAGTGACTGAGGCCACACTAGTGTAAATGAGAATAGGAGCAATTATAGATCACATCATAGGACACGTCCGTCAGAACAGCCACTTGCTCAGCCACCTGTTAAGTCTTGCCCTCTTGAGGACATCAACCCCTCGGATCAAACATACTCGTCCCTTGTTAAAGGATCATACAGAACTGAATTGATTGTCTGGAGAGTCCAGGATTATTTGAAGAGGTTCAACAAGTCATGCTAACTATACAAAGTAACAGCCTCACAGGATCAACTAGGCTTGTTTTTATGATCTGAGATCACACATTACTAAAGTAGACAACAAAACAACAGTGATCAAAGTGTCTTTTTAAATGCTCCACAGGGATGGCAAGTGAGTCTAGTAATAAAACCCCACAAATTTAAACAAAGTAATATATTAACTTCATTAAACACACTCTCGGATATAGACTTATGCCACAAATCCGACTGGGCTTATGGAAAATGGATCTGAAGACATCTCTTTATGGACCTGTTTTACTTCAACTAACCTAATGCTTACTTACCTCTGCCAATCGCAACATCTACACTTCAGGACGTTGGTTAAATTTAGGTTCCACTTGCATACACTCTTAAATATAATAGTTCCCTTTCAAGGGAACTTCGAGCTGCGTCAAACGCTGCGGGAACGCCCCTGCGTTGTGCGTCATGAAGCACGTATGGAATCAGCCCAATGGAGAGATGAAACGTCATAGGCGGGTGACGTCATCGACCAGGAAACTATAAAGCACCCCAAAAACACAAGCGCATTAGCTTCTGTGCTTTCAGTCGCGCTACATGTGAATCTGTCCCTGTGTGATATTGTCTGTCTTACATACCCTGCACCACACAAACAATTTATCCCTATATATATATATATTGAGAGATTATGGCGGACGAACAGCAGTTTAGAAAGTGTGTTCCTCCCTGCTCGCGTTATTTAACGAGCGGGGATACACATGATCTTTGTGTTGTTTGTTTGGGAGTTCAGCATGCCCAGTTTGCTCTCGAGGGAGCAGACTGTGAGCATTGCGAGCGTTTGCCGTTAAGGACGCTCCGCTCCCGCCGATTGCTCTTTGAGGAGAGCGGTTCGGTGCGCGCTCCCCGCGGTTCGGGTCCCGCTTCTGCCGAGGCAGAGCGGCGGCGCTTATCGTGGGGATCGCAGATGGATCTCACAGCGGGGTTTGAGACGGGCTCTGCCTTATCTCTCCCTTCACCTGTGAGATCCAGTGCCTCAGTCCCGGGTTCGGAAGCACGCGCTGCGGTTTCTTCCGCTCGGGCTGAGGCACCAATGCTGCAGCTATCCAGTTCTGAGGAACTTGATGTTGTTAGTGTTGAGGGAGATGTGGAGGATTCGCCACCCCACACTCCTGAGAGTGATGAGCTTATGGAGGTGTTAACAAGAGCTGTTGAAAAACTTAATATTGAATGGCCAGTGACTAGACAGGAGTCTGTTTCTAAATCAAAGTTGGATGAGAGATTTTTGCCGTCACGTGTGCAGCCTCCACGCCGGTGCCTGCCGTTTTTCCATGATCTCCACACCGAGGTGTCGAAATCATGGAGAAAACCGGTGTCATATAGAGTGTTTAGTCCCCAGACTTCAACATACGCTAATATTATGGGAGCCAAGGCTCATGGTTATGGTGCTTTGCCTCGTGTGGAAGAGACGCTTGCGAGCCATCTCTCCCCCGAAGCAGCATCATCTTTTAAGGCACCGGCATTACCCACCAAGCCTTTAAGAAACACTTCGGCTTTGGTGGGTAAAGCATATTCGGCAGCAGGTCAGGCTGCGTCATGTCTGCATACTATGTCAATCTTGCAGGTATACCAGGCTGATCTGCTAAGGGACATGAGTGAGAGTGAGGAGGTCAGTACTGACGTAGTTCGCGAACTGCGTCAGGCTGCTGATTTATCCCTGCGTGCCACCAGAGAATCGGCCAAATTAATGGGTCGTTCTATGGCAGCTCTGGTGGCCGCAGAAAGACATTTGTGGTTAAATCAGACTAATATTAAAGAGAGAGAAAAAGCTTTTCTTTTAGATGCTCCTCTTTCTCCCATGGGGTTGTTTGGTGATGCTGTGAATTCAGTTATCGATAAATTCCAAGAAGAAAAGAAACAAACTGCAGCTTTTAAAAAGTTTCTTCCCCTTAAAGTTCATGTCCCTGGGGCTGCTGGGCGGGAGCAGCCCCGGCCGTCTTCGAGCTCATCACATAGAGCGCAGCAGAGGCAGAGTGTCGCGTCTCGTGCTCCCCCTGCTGGACAGTGGGCTCAGCCGCGACACTCTCAGCCGAAGCCTTCTCCCAGTAGAACTGATCTGAGGACAGTTATATTGGCTAAGAAGGCTTCGGCTAAGAAGAAGTCCTGACGCCAAGCCGTTCAGGATGCTGAGGGTGGTCCCCACCGAGGCGGAAAGGTGTTCACCTCTTTTTACGGTGCCCATTCCTCCTCGGTGCCCTCAGGGGCTCGTTCTGCCAACCCCGCCTTTATGCCGGGGCACAGACGATCCCAGCGAGCGCTTTCCCGAGGGACGCTCGCTCCCTCTGAGGAGGGTCTCAGAGCGGTCAGACCAGTGGTTCCCTGCCGGTGCGCCGTTACAGGGCGCTGCGTCTGCTGCTCAAGTTACACCAGAGGCCAGTCTCGAGAGGCTGGTACCCTTAGTAGAATTTCTGGCAGAGTGGAAAAGCCTTCCAAAAATATCTCATTGGGTCCTGCAGACAGTAGAAAAGGGTTATGCTATCCAGTTCAGGTGTCGTCCACCAAAATTCAGAGGGGTTCTGCACACAGTGGTGGGCCCCGAGCAGGCTCTGGTATTGGAACAAGAGGTGAAAACGCTCCTTCAAAAAGAGGCTATAGAACGGGTTCCTCCTCCCAGTTTGGAGTCAGGTTATTACAGCCGATATTTCATCGTTCCAAAGAAGGATGGGGGGTTGCGTCCAATTTTAGACCTGCGCATATTGAATCGCTCGGTAGGGAAGCTAAAATTCAAGATGCTCACTATCAAGCAGATCGTGTCTCAAATCAGGTCCGAGGACTGGTTTGTCACGATAGATCTGAAGGACGCATACTTCCATGTGTCCATCCTTCCACAACACAGGAAGTTCCTGAGGTTCGCCTTCGGGGCGAGGCGTACCAGTACAGGGTTCTTCCGTTTGGCCTAGCTTTATCTCCCCGCACTTTCACGAAATGCATGGATGCAGCACTAGTGCCTCTGAGGCTTCAGGGCATTCGTATTCTCAATTACATCGACGATTGGTTGATTTTAGCTCAGACCGAGCAGATGGCGGTTCGGCATCGAGATGTCGTCCTCGCTCATATCAGAAAGTTGGGGTTGAGGGTGAACGCAAAGAAAAGTGTATTATCTCCTTCCCAGAAGACCACTTTTCTGGGTGTCGTTTGGGATTCGGTATCGATGCGGGCGCGACTCTCTCCGACCCGCATCGCTTCGATTCTCTCAGCTGTGAAACAAGTGAAGCTAGGCCAGCTACTCACTGTCAAGCAGTTTCAGAGACTGTTGGGTCTGATGGCAGCAGCGTCCAACGTTATACCTTGCGGCCTGTTGTACATGAGACCGCTACAGTGGTGGCTCAGGACCAAGGGATTCTCCCCGAGGGGAAATCCGCTCCGCACGTTCAAAGTCACGCGGCGCTGCCTTCGTGCTCTGGTCATGTGGAGAGAAACTTGGTTCCTATCCAAAGGTCCTGTGCTGGGGGCTCTTTGTCGTCGCATAACGCTAACGACGGATGCTTCCCTCACAGGGTGGGGGGCGGTCATGAGTGGTCGCCCAGCCCAAGGTCTGTGGCAGGATCATCATCTTTCGTGGCACATAAATTGTCTAGAGATGTTGGCTGTGTTTCAGGCTCTGAAACACTTCCTAACAGACCTGAGAGGCCATCATGTGTTAGTTCAATCAGACAACACGTCGGTGGTCTCTTATATAAATCATCAGGGGGGCCTGCGGTCTCGCCGGCTTTACAAGTTGGCCCGTCAGATCCTGGTGTGGTCCCAAGGGAAGCTACTATCTCTGAGAGCAATGTATCTCCCTGGGTATTTGAATGTGGTAGCAGACTCCCTGTCGAGGCAGGGGCCGAGGCCAGGGGAATGGAGACTCCACCCCGAGGTGGTGGAGCTCCTTTGGTTGAGTTTCGGTCGCGCCGAGGTGGACCTATTCGCTTCCAAGGAGACCACTCATTGTCATCGGTGGTTCTCCATCACTCTTCCAGCCCCCCTGGGGTTGGATGCTATGGTGCAGCCGTGGCCGAGGTCACGTCTGTACGCCTTTCCCCCGATTGCTCTGTTACCAGGAGTTCTGGAGAGGGTCCGCCGGGACGGGGTCAGTCTACTACTAGTAGCCCCGTTCTGGCCGGCCCGAGTATGGTTTGCGGACCTGATTTCTCTCCTGGACGGTTCTCCTTTGGAGCTCCCGGTCAGGAGGGATCTACTCTCCCAGGTGGGGGGCACGATACTTCACCCCCGCCCAGAGTTGTGGAAACTGTGGGCTTGGCCTCTGAGGGGGCCCAGCTCATAGACTCCGGTCTCTCAACCGAAGTTGTTGAGACCATTCTTAACTCCAGAGCTCCATCCACGAGGAAGCTTTATGCCTTGAAGTGGAAACTTTTCACTTCTTGGTGTGGAGAACACCTGCAGGACCCAGATAACTGCCCAGTGGGTGCAGTGCTGGAATTCCTGCAGGAGCGCTTCTCCACAGGGTTATCCCCCTCCACACTAAAGGTGTATGTGGCGGCACTAGCTGCTTACCACGTCCCTTTCAGTGGAGTTTCTCTTGGGAGACACCCGCTTATAACTCGTTTCCTCCGTGGCACTTTGAGGCTGAGGCCAGCAGTTCGTACGAGGGTGCCGACTTGGGATCTGGCCATTGTATTAGAAGGTCTTTCCCTAGCTCCTTTTGAACCTATCGAAGAAGTTCCCGAGAAGTTTCTCACTTTTAAGACTATCTTTTTGCTTGCTATCTCTTCACTAAAAAGAATCGGAGATTTGCAGGCTCTGTCGGTTTCACCCTCGTGCCTGGAATTTGCACCTGGCATGGTTAAAGCTTTTCTGCATCCTAGACCAGGTTACGTTCCTAAGGTTCCTACTAATATTGTTAGACCTACGGTTCTGCAGGCTTTCTGTCCTCCTCCATTTATGTCATCGGACCAGGAGAAACTTAATTCACTCTGCCCTGTTAGGGCATTAGACGCTTATGTCCACAGAGCTGCCCTGTGGAGGAAATCAGAACAACTTTTTGTATGTTTCGGGCCACCCAGGAAAGGGTGTCCGGCGTCTAAACAGAGAATGAGCAAGTGGGTGGTTGAGGCTATCTCACTTGCTTATGAGTCGGCTGGCCAGCCTTCACCTTTGGTTGTCCGAGCTCACTCTACCAGGAGTATGGCTGCTTCTAAAGCTCTTTTGTCGGGGGTTTCCCTGAGTGATGTTTGTGATGCGGCTGGATGGTCTTCACCGCATACTTTTATTAAGTTCTATGACCTAGACTTAAGCTCTACCCCTGGGGCACAGGTGCTCTCGTCCTCTGTGCGCTAGTCTCACATGACGGTCATTTGGTCCTATGGCGACGTGGGTATTCGCGTTCCTTGACGCAGCTCGAAGTTCCCTTGAAAGGGAACGTCTCGGTTACGTATGTAACCCTAGTTCCCTGATAGGGAACGAGACGCTGCGTCGCTCCGCCATACTCCCGGCACTCCCGTTAGCGCTTCCTTCAAGCCTATCAGAAGCTAATGCGCTTGTGTTTTTGGGGTGCTTTATAGTTTCCTGGTCGATGACGTCACCCGCCTATGACGTTTCATCTCTCCATTGGGCTGATTCCATACGTGCTTCATGACGCACAACGCAGGGGCGTTCCCGCAGCGTTTGACGCAGCGTCTCGTTCCCTATCAGGGAACTAGGGTTACATACGTAACCGAGACGTTTTTTGTTGGCATCTATGGATCCATGATGAACCTTTAACGTCAATGGAACCTTTCCACTGCACTGTAATGTGAAACGATTCTTTAGATTTTTAAATTGCTCTTAACACTCATAAAGAAAAAAATGGTTATGCTATAACTTATCCTAAAATGTTTTTGAGGAACTCAAAATAGCATAGAAGAGCCATCGCTGTGAAAACCCCTGTTTTGTAAACTTTATTTTCTAAAAGTGTAGCTCACTATAAAAATCACTACATTTTAGTCGTCATCATATTAACAAAACTAGTGTAACTGCAGCCTAATCATGAGTATTCTTTTTGGCTAAGTGAGCATGTAACATGTTGTATAGGTAAACTATATTCTTGTACCTCATAACTGGTACTGAGGTTTTCTGAGGTTCGGTGGTTTCTACCTGCAGAAAACAAGCCCCTATGTAGTTTAGAGACCTGCGGCAGAGGAATGCAAAGGATGAAGAAAGCTAAAAGCATTTTTACATGCTTGCCATTCTGAGGGCAGGCTGCCATGGCTGGGTTACAACTTAGAGAACTAGTGTCCATGTTGCACTAGGGGCTATAAATCAAGAGTGAGGGAGCCAGCGCAGCGACAATTCTGCTCCAGATTTACACACGCTATCTGGGTTTTTACGAGCGCATTGAGCAAGGAGAGGAGCCTTTGAACTGTTGTGTCATGCCACGAGGTGGTTCAAAGACTCACGGGGGAGATGTGAAGAGGCCCACTGTCATGCTCCTCCAAAGATCAGTGGCTCTGCTCTGTCTGACATGTCCTAACAGATTTTTTGCCTTTCTTCAACGCAGGCCACACAGCCTGTTTTTGCCAATGCAACAACACTAACATTTCCTAACACAAATGAATTGTACTTTTTTCAAGAATATTTTCTGTCGCAGTGTCTTTGTGCCTAAGATTTCTTTTGATCAAAGTGGTAGCAACTCGAAGGTCTGTTTTATGGGTGAGCGGCAATGCTCATTTTTTGTCTGGGTCTATTAATTTATTTTTAAAAATACATTAAAAATGTAATTCATACATATAATAACTTAAATGTGGTGCAACCCCAATGAACAATGATATTTATAAATGTTATAAATGTAATAAAATCTTACCTTGACATATATATGAAAAACATATTTGAAAATAATGATTAAAATGTGTACACTCACGTGCAATTAAGGTTTAGTTTACATTTTTAAGTAAATAATTCTTACTTTTTTAAAATGGTATAAAGTTTTTCAAAACCGCATGAAACCAACATTACTAGAAAAAAAATCTAACCACTTGTTTTAAAAAAAGAATAGAAGAATTTCTTGTCTTTATCTTGGACTTATTTGTCATTGACCCTTATATGTTACAACGTCTCCCTGAAGAGAAACACAAGCCAATAAAAAAACATCCAGGATACATGAAACATCTAAATATATACTGTTTTTTTTTTTTTTTTTTACTTAACCACCTTTCTCTTATTTTTCTTTCAGCTAGAGGATTTTAAGCCTGGAAAATGTGCTTGTGGCTTTCGATGTCTGGAATACATATTAGCTGTGAAATCATTTAGTACATTTTACATGTGGTGAGTCTTTGAGTAATTGTATACTGATAGCCCACCTCCAGCGTGAAATTTTTAATTCACCCTCATTCGGTCATGCACACAGACAGACAGAGCGCTTAGAAGATCACATAAACAATTCATAAGTGTGTTCACTTTACATTAATTGTTTCCATTTATTGGACCTGTCAGGTTCATCAAATCATCTCATCTCATTGTATCCATTACTCCAACTCTCCCTCTATTACTACAGGGCTGCAGCATATAAAAGGAAATCCAGTTTGGATTAGGATCAGTAGCGGCTCCTGACCGTAAATTTAGGCCAGATTCTAGGTCTAGTTAATGATAAACATTTCATATTCTAATCGCTGAACACATGCAGAACACTTTTGGCAGATGTTGAGTTATTAAGCCTGAGGGTGGTGCTCTAACGTTGATTGACAGACAGGCTCTAAGTACACACAACATACGCATAGAATGCCATCTTAGAACTGCCTTAATGTAGCATTTGTTGCCTCAGAATAATGTTTTAGAGAGTATTACAAATTGTGGAGGAATTCCGGCGACAAAAAGAAAGTCATGTCTATTCTCAGGACAAACATAAAACAAACACAACAGGCTATTCACATGAGAACGTTTAACCTAAAGGATTGATACTTTCATTAATTTGATACGCTAGCCTACTCCACATAGGAAGAACAGACTTGCCAGCTACGACCTGATGCAGAAGATACAGCTGAAGCGGATTGATATCGTCTTGGTCTGGAGCGAGTGAGGTTTATGCAAGGTAACGACAACGGCAGTTTGAAATCTCCATCACCCTTCGCAGGGAGTATGAATGACAGAGCAATCCGACCCATCATAATCCACCATTTTCTCCGACAAAGCAGTCAGGAGAGATAGTAGATTATCGTCGGCAGATTTGAACTTGATAAACTGTGTGTACTGACGTTTTTTCGCGGTTGAAACAACATTCCTTCTGATGTTCATTTATGTTTAGGCTATTTGATCTATAAATTAACTAGAAGGAAGAGATGATCGGTTCACCAGCAGCTTTAACTGACAGCTTCTACTGTCACAACTCATTAAAGAGCCACAAAAGGGACCAAATTTGAAAGTTGAGACTTTGTTTCATATCAAAAGTAACCTAGTCTGTCCTGTCTGTCTGGATTGTCAGTATCATCTTTGCTCCGAAATGTATTTTTCACTGCGTGAGAAAATGATGCGCGGTGTGTGAGCGGCATGGCTTGTCGGACATTGCAACAGTAACTAAAGGTGGCGGGTCTTTGCAGGCACCCGCTGCCCGCTTAGTACATAAATACAAGTCTGCCAAAGCCATGCGCTATAACCTGCTCACCTTACGACTAGAAACGTAAAAAAATTATTTGTTGCATCGTAAGCTACATGCTTACAATGACTGAGCAGAAGCCTGAGTGGTAATCCTAAAATGACCAGTGCTCATTTACCTGCCTTTTAGCAAATCAGTAGGACTATTTGATGAATCTTACAACCCCTAACTCTTACAAGTCCGTCCATATACACATAACCTACAACACCACATATTTGATGCAAAACTCAATCTTATATGATACAAATACGATAGGGTGACAAAAAATGTGAACATACATGCCTAATGCCCTTCACCATAGCCATGCTTCAGATCAAGTAAGGCGTAGTAATGCTCACTTTCAAATGGTCCATGCTGGACTTAAGAAGAACCTAAAACACCACCATCACTAGTGTAGGGGGAAAAAAACATGTTCCGATAGGAAACAAGAAACCTGTGTCTCATCCGCCCACACTGCATGGTCAAGTACAAAACCTTGTCCACTTTTCTCCCTTAAAAAAATGTCATCCTCTCTCTCCCCCGGTTTCTCACGGCAGCCAGAGCCCATTAACGCTGGCCGTTAAATAATGACAGAGACCCGGCGCCGTGGCTGGCACACTGTCAAAGTGAGGAGAGAAGGCCAGAGCAGCTTGTTTAATTTACCTTCACCCATCTGTCTTCCGCTGCACAGCCCATGAGCAAGAGTCACTCGCATCCTCGTCTGCAATGGCACACTCGCAATTCCAACATCAGTTACATGCATACAAGGAAAACGTCCAACCCTATCGCAATTATATGTCGTAAATGCCAAGCTTTGGTATAAATGTAAAAACACAAAGTGACTGGTCACAGACTAACAGCACATGTTTCTCCTGAAATCATTCCGGTCATTAGAACCGAGCGTGTCCTTGGATTGCATTGCCCAAGGCTGCACGTGATGCCACTCATCTGGCAACTGTGTTCAAAACAAAGATATGTTGCCTAGCTGAAAAGAATGTTTTACAAAGGAAATCGTGACTGACAGGAAATAAACACACCTACTTCCTGCTTCTCTATCTGAAGGTTTAGTCATCAGTGTCTTGTCCTTGTCTGTGGATGTTTTAGTAACATTGCAGACATGTGAGCAAACCCTGGGTGGCCGTTTCTTTCAAATATACAAAAGGATAGGCAGACTCTTGTGTTCAACAGATGGATAAAGCACACCAAAACGGGTCTCGAGTTGTGTATTTGAAAATTTTAAACTATTATTTTTTTTGAAAACTACATTTATGGCGCAATGAAACGCAAGGGTCACGAAACATGCTTCTACTGAGGACTTATAATTAGACAATAAGAGAAGTTTTTTTTTTTGCAACGTAAGTAAGTTGTAAAGCAGTACTATGAATATTGTTGGTAATTGTATAATAAAATACGTATTCCTCATTTATAAATCAGTTTGAATAAACGTGTCTGCTAAAGGACTAAATGGGCAGAAGGAGAAATTAATTGAAGGGGAACTGAAAAATAGTATCATATAGGCCTAGAAATATGGATCCAAATGCTGAATCAAATGTCATGCCATCAAATGAACACATGTAAAGAATACACGTGAGCATAAATAGAGACAAAGCCACTGGCAGAATATAGAAGACAGGTTGTCTGTTTACCAAACAGACAGTAAAAGAGCAACAACAAAAAAAAATTACATGTTCCAAGGTCAGCAATTTTAATCACCCTTACATTGCCTGCAATCCTGGTAAAAATTCACCAAAGTCACAAATCCCATTCTCACCTTTTCCACCACTATGACACAAACTGGACCACAAAAGAAGCAGGTCTAATGAAGCCGCTCCGCCAGGAGTCTGAGTAGTGTGAGATTCTAAAACTTCTAAATCAAGATGATGAAAAATTGTGACCAGAAAGTAGACAAAAAAAGAAAGAAGCCAAAGTACTGTGTTCAGGCCTGAGCACCGGGCAGTGGCAAAGTACTTCTAGGAATTCTGTATGAAAAACTACAACAAAAACAACAATAGACTGAAGTAAACAGCAGTCAGCTTTTACATGTTGCATACGTTTTGAACTTATCTCACTGGGCGCAAGGCAAGGTTTCTGCTTCCTTTGTCATATGACCGCCTTATTTTCTTTACGATTATCGAGGTCAAAGTCTTTTATTTCCAGCAGTACTTTTTCGGATTTGTCAAAAGATCAGTATCAGAGTGACTTACACTCAGTATGTGTACATGTACATTGAAAAATAAGCACATGAGAAAATTATAGTAATGCGTAATATTAACAATGAAACAGCATTGCATAAAAAACTCAAAAAAAATAAAAATGTCTTAGCCATTGCAACTCCATTTGATCAATCAAATGTATAGGTTTTCTCTGGTTGAGATATTAAGAGCTTTTTTTACTGGAGAAAAAAAAAATCATTCTCTCATTGTAAGCATCAAAATGTGTTTGTCTATATGTATCTGTCACTCTATTGACACACTACAGCATCTCTCATTGTTTATATATATAAATGATATTGACATTGATTGATGTAAAATTGTTTGGAAGTTTGCAACTCAGAATTCTTCTTTGCATGAAATACCCTATCCATCTTCACAAACACTGATGAACGCACATATATAGAGCAAATATTTCACGCATCTATCTTTCTAGACTTTCATGTAGCTCAAACAGTAGAGAGTTGGCGCTTGTAACGCCAAGGTCATGGGTTGATTCCCAGGGAAAGCAAGAATTGATAGGAATGTAAATGTGTACCTTGAAATGCAAGTCGCTTTGGATAAAAGCGTTGGCCAAATGCATAAATGTAAATGTACATCAAATATGGTAAATGAAAGCTAAAACATGCATGCTTGGCACACAAGAATCAATAAGCTTTGTTTTCATGGGTCAAACACACCTTTGAGCTTCTGTTTAACATATTTGATATGCTCTGTGTATATGTATTCAGCAGTCGTTATACACTGCAAGATGTACAAATACAAAAATATGCGAAAAACGGAAAGATTTACTGGTAATTTTCTGCCAGAGTATTATTATCATAAGTTTATGAACATTTCCATTAACCCCATTATACAACACTCCTACATATTAAAGTCACTATGAAATCAAAATTTACAATTCTTATTTTCAGATGGAATATTTTACTATTTATTATAAATCATTTATCGGTGTATATAATAAATACATGTAAATACAATTAGACCTTGTAATCTTTCATCAAATTAGCTTCCCCTCATCCTGACTTTAACACAGCATTTTAGTCCCGATTTCTACTGACTTTTCTTATAGTGTAGGTAAATAAAAACCGAAAATATAATCTGTTCATCATTCAAAGCAACCATGTTCTTTACGCTCGATTCTTATGGATCATTTATAAAATGTACTGCATTTATTGTAAAAATGTTGATTCCATAGTCTTTAAATGGTTGGGCAATCTTCATTTGTGTTCCAAAAATGAACGAATGTCTTATGGGTTTGAAACGAAATGAGGTTGAGTAAATGAAAGGATATTCATTTTTGTGTGAACTAAAGACAGGGATCCAAAATACTTAATCATCAGTTCCATCAATATACAATATTGCAGACAATTTGAAATGATTAATGAGAGAGAACGCTAAAATCAATCCACTGGAGAGAGAGAGGGAGGTAAAATAGAGAAATGGAAAAAGGAGTGGTGCCGTCAACTAGACATATCCAGCAGTGTGAAACGGCAGATTTCTGGAAAAATGGCAAGGACGACAGCATTGGATAGCACCCTGATTCAGACAGCTTTGTGTTCCCCTCCCTGCTATTTTGGAGCGACAGAGGACATTAGAGAGCCCTGGTGGAGACAAACACAACAGGAGGTGATACCTTGAGCACGCTTTCATAAACGGAAAAATCTAAATGTCAGGCTTTGTGGCATGTATCTGCAGACGACGGGCATGAAAGTGGCAGCGCTTTGAGGAAGCAAATATCATACCCATTCCTCTTTCTATTGCAGACAGATGGTTGAGGAACTTCCCATTTAACTGCGAAAACAGAACTAACTGAAAACACTTCGCTTCTTACACCATATGCTGAATAGTTTCAATGCATCACAAGCATGACTCATTTCATCCTTGTACTATTTCCGTTAATCGAACAGTACACAGAGTGAATCGAGTGCCTAATATTTCTATACTCCATATTGCAGTCTGGGCAATGGGGCAGGGCTACACATGTCGCTCCGCCCACATCCAATTTCATTGGTTTATAATAGAGCTAATCTTATGGACGAAGACACTTGAAGCCTGAGAAAGCGCATTCCTTCGTGTACGATTTTGTGAATGATTTGGCCATATTACAGAAATATTAAGTGCTAACTCTAGAATCGTATCTTATTATGTTTAGTAACCATGCTAATTTTAGTTAGGATATATTGGCTAATGTTTTATTGTACTTAAGACAAAAGTTATTGTTTAAAAACAAATGCTTTCATGATGGCACCTCCAGGTTCTTCAGGCTTGATAGAGCAGTTTCATTAGCACTTTAATCATCTGTCTTCTTCATATATACGTCAAAAGTCTGGATTTTACGCAAATGATCATAATTCAATGTATATTTCAGTGAGACATCAGATTTTACATGTTAAAGAACAACCATTTTTGGTTGCAACGTGTCAATGGGTTAACATGTATATCTGTGACACTCATTGTATAGCCATATAGCTGCTAGCAAATTTTTATTTTAAATCACTTGGAGCTGTAAATCCGTGCAATATTGGTTATGTGAAGATTTTAAGAAGGTGAGTAAAAGAGACTTTTACTGTGATTAATAGTTTTTATTTATCAAGTGATGATTATAATTAACTAAACAAAATCTAAAAGGTGTATTCAGTAAAAAGTCTATAGTTCTATTTTACAATGATTCTTGTGGATTATAAAGAAATGTATAGCCTACATAGGTTATTTTTGAACAACATAAAATCAGTTAATTTGTAGGCTACATAAATATAAATTTAAAAAATAAATAACAATTTATTGCTTAAAGGGACAGTTCACCCAAAACTGAAAATTGAACACAAAATAAGTTATTTTGAAGAATCTGGGTAACCAAACAGTTGATGGACCCCATTGACTTCCATGGTAGGGAAGAAAAATACTAATGAAAGTCAATGGTGCCCATCAACTAATATGGAAGTAAAATAATGTAAAATGTTTTTGAAACAAACAAAACAAAAAGCCTGTTGAATTGCACTACTTGAAAAAAAATAGATATTGGAATAACCATGCTTGCATTTTAATGCATTGTATTTTTAGGGCTTGCGTTTTTATGGGCTGAAATTCAGCATGGTTGAATATTTAAGCTGTGAATATTTCAATTCAAAACATTTCAAAAACATTTTCATTATTAAAAATTCAATAATCCATATTCACCTTTCATATTTCACTTCCAAAATATTCAAACTGTTTAAAAATACAACCTATAACAGTGGTTCTCAACTCCAGTCCTCGGGACCCACTGCTCTGCACATTTTGTATGTCTCTCTTATGCCGGGCATACACTAAAGGATTTGCACAGTCCCAGACTAAAGAACGGCAGTCTTTAGGAATCTTACTGGAGTCTCGGGGCGCTCCCGTCGTTTCGATCGTTAAATGTGAGGTGATAATCTGCAGTCGGCGACCCGATTTATGCCAGTCTTTCTCTAGTCTTTCATATCAAACATGTTTGATATTATCGCAAGTCTTTAGTCTGAGACTAAAAACTGTGAACCCAAGTCTTTAGATGTGAGCTGATAATCTTATAACGTTTTTTCTAAATCTTTTCAAAGTCTTTAGGTGTACAGAAAGCATTATCTGACACACTCAGTTCAGATCAAGGAGTCTCTCCTAACGAGCTGGTGATCTGAATCAGGTGTGTTAAATAAGGAGACATAAAAAATGTGCAGAGCAGTGGGTCCCGAGGACTGGAGTCGAGAACCACTGACCTTTAATATTCAACAGGCAATTTTCGGTCCATTTTATTTAGCTTTGCAAATTCGCCTCCACAAATTCAGTGGTTCAAATTCGACAATAAATTCAACGTTGACATCCAGGAACTGCAGGAAAAGCAGTAGATTACCGAGCCTAATCTCCATCTGCTGTTAGTCGACCTCACCAGCAGGAGGTGCAAAAGCGTGTGTTGTTGACGAAGACCGAGCAACAGTAGAGCAAGCCATTCATTCATAAAAACTAATTTACAGCAATTTAAGTGTAGGCCTATTTGTGTATATTTTATCGTCATTATTATGACAGCTGTTTCAAGTTACATTCAGTGTCTTCACGGTTACTTTTCATGTGTAGCCTACCGTGCACGACATTATAATGTTTAATGGTTAATAAATTCCCCCGATGCGGATGTACAGATCCAATGTTACAATTGAGTTTGACATATTTCTCTTGGTTGTTTAGTTGCCTTAACCTTGGAGATGTGCTGCATGTGTAACCCCCCTTCACCAGGGTCCCACTTGACCCGCTCCCAGCAGGCCTCGAACCCGGGTCTCCGGCATGAGAGTCAGGCGCTCTAACAAGGAGGCTGAAGACTGCAGCCTCTAGCATCTGTCGTCAGAGCGCCTATTGACATCAGAGGAGCGAGGTTTACTCGCACAGCAACTACTAGCTGGCCTCCGTTAGACATGCAGTAGGCTACTAGGGTTTCCCTCAATACTTCAGGATTCCCCAGCTGGACATATAAAACGCTTAATGGACTGATACAGTGATATAAAGTACCAAACTCGCAGGAAAGCAGATGGACTCACAATATGAACTTAACGTGCAAAGTTTCCCCGTGATATACTGGCATTAAGTTGGTTCAACATTGAACATTCACACATTTAGGGACTGTCTCTCAAGTTACATACGACATAGGTATACACGTTTCTAACTTCACTAGCATTTGAAGAGAACGTCTTGCAGTCATAAAACCAACTGTAAAGTATTCATGTAGGTATCAGGCATAATGCACACCTTTTAGATTTTTGATATTTATTCAAATAAATTGAAGTTTGCTATTGAAGTTAGAAACGCGTATGCCAATGTTGTATGCAACTTTAGAGACGGTCCCTAAATGTGCCAATGTCAAGACAATTTTACATTTACATTTAGTAATTTAGCAGACGCTTTTATCCAAAGCGACACACAGTTAAACTAACAATAGGACAAAAATATGCAAGTGCTATGACCCTTCCCAATTTAATCTAATGCAGTACGTGTCGGCATAGCCTACATAGAATAGAAGAGAAAGTGTTAGTATTAATTGATCAAGTGTTGATTGTATGCCAGTATTTCACTGGGAAAAGCTCAGCATGAAACTTTGCGCGCTTAGTTCATATTCTAGCATATGGTACAGCCTACATCCCCAATATGGTGCGAGTTTGGTCTTTTATATGACTGTATTAGTCCATTAAGCTACGATATCCTTGAGTATGATGAGGTATTGAGGGAAACCAATTATAATCCCGTTCAGGGTAGAGAAATCTGATAACATGTAGGCTAGACAGGGAAAGTAAAAAGGAAAGTTATTGAATTAAACATATTGAACGAATTTTGAACCACTGAATTTGTCATTGACAGTGGAATTTGTGGAAGCGAATTTGCAAAGCAAAATAAAATGGACCGAAAATTGCCTGTTGAATATTCTAGGTTGTATTTTTAAACAGCTTGAATATTTTGGAAGTGAAATGTGAAAGGTGAATATGGATTATTGAATTTTTAATTAATGAAAATGTATTTGAAATGTTTTGAATTGAAATATTCACATCTTAAATATTCAACCATGTTGAATTTCAGCCCATAAAAAATGCAAGCCCTAAAAATACAATGCATTAAAATGCAAGCATGGTTAATGCAATGCCTATTTTTTTCCAAGTAGTGCAATTCAACAGGCTTTTTTGTTTTAAAAACATTTGCCATTAGTTTACTTCCATACTAAAATAATATACTGTCTGAATAAAGTCGACGTACGACGAAATTCAATTCAATGCAGGACCCTGCACATGATAGTGCAGCGTATCCGCGCTTTGCATTAAATATTTGCTGCAAAAGCTCTCAATGACACATTGCTCATTCAGGTAAGAGAACAATACAGCGCATTTTATTACGTAGCAGTTGCATACCGGTCATTATTACCCCCGTATGCGGTTTCGATCAAACTCAACGGGCAGCTTTACAGTTAAGTATCACACCGCATCTGAGCGCCGAAGGACGCGCCTATTCACTGCTCTACATCTGTCAAGACGCTATTAATGTGGCTACCTGTCAGCCAAGCAATTGTATTGTCACGTAAATAGAGAGCGCCAATACCTGTTGACTCCTCCTACCGCTGTGTTGGTTGGTGGAAGTTGAACCTAGAGACGCTTTAATTTCTCTCCCGAATGTCGTTCTTCTTCTCACCCAGTGAGCTGTTCTGCTGAAAGTGTAGAGGAATTTCGTTTCGGCGGGTGGTAGTGTCCGCACCGACAGTTCAAAGAAGTGTGAGCACTGATGTAGCCTACATTCGCAGGGCGGCAGAGGAATGATGCACTGCAAGGAACTGACAAGCAGCCATTGCGGTCACGTGTGAGCTGGTGAAACCGAACACCGGCCAGCCTCCGCCGCCGTCTCCTCCCATTCTCCCCTTCCGCGGTGTCACTTTAGGGCACGATACCACTGAACACAAGCTCAGCTGGTGCTCGCCTTTATGTAACCACTGAGCGTTATGCAGGAAGTTTAGTGTTTTTGCATTAGGACGAAGCTGTGTTTCAGGTCACTAAAACACTTATAGAAACAGGCTAAACAGCTCGAAGTTCTCAGAGGAAAAAATTAAAAGGTGTTTCAGGATCTATTTGAGGTTCTTCACACCGGCAGAACCCAAATACATATTAGGCATGTTCCTGACAATTCGAGGAAGGTTCAGTACACTAGAACCGCCAAACATTTTGCATTTAAATTGAACAATTTGTGTTGTGGGTTTGGGAATGAGTGAATGGTGAGGGAAAATTGCACAAAAATCATTACACTTATGATTACCAGTTAATGAAGATTGCATGTAAACTTGATTGAAGAGATTTGTCTCAAGTTTATCAGTGGTACATTTAGCAATGGTTCTCAACCACCACGGGGACCAGGGCCCCTTTGAGGGCCATAGCAAACTTCCAAGGGGGCCTCGAGATGACTTTAAGTCAAAACTCGAGATTTTTCTTATTTTAATTCACCCTCTCAACAACAGTCTTAAAAAAGTCTAATTTTAAAAGTGTGATTTATGAAATGAATTAATAAATTATCAATTAAACATTTTTATAATGAATTTACATTTTTCCAGATATGCCAAGCTCTACTTTATTCTTAGTCCTTATATAGCCTGAAGAAGTAAATCATGAAAAACAGGAAAAGTCATGGGGCCTTTGAGTATTGTTGTTGACAAAATGTTGAGATCCACTGGTTTATTTCACATAACGATCTTAATTTGAGTAATTCCTTATTGTGATTACTGGGAATAATCAGACTATTGGTGTATATTTATGTAGCCAATAAATTGTCTACACAAAGAATTTAAATTAAGTGATGCAGCACCAACATATATCAATATTATATATAATATACTGTAAATCATGTTGCATGTCTCCAGTTGCTTTTTTATGTATGTTTAACATAAAATAAAATAAAACGTATTTGCAAAAATAATATGAGAATTGATTACTATGATCTTTCCTCATATTTAAATATCTGCTGGCCATTGCATCAAAAGAAGCTCACCTAAACTCTTGTAAACTCCCATCTGTCTAAAAAAATGGTATTGTTAAAAAAATATTATTGATAAGCATCAGATGTGTGAAGAAAGAAACAGCGATGGTTTGATGGAAGGGGGGTATGAGGAATGTACAAAATGGAATCAATTATTTCCTACAAGAACTTTTGACACCGTCAACAGATCGTCCAGTTGCCACAAATCATAAAGGAAAGGCTTTGAGTTGCTTCAAATATATATGCTGAAGTTTTATGAGTGCATAGTAGAATATTTGAGACCTCTTTGAGTGCCTAGAGTTTCTGCAGTGTGTCAGTCTGAAAACCCCAGAAAGTATCTTTTCATTTTTACAGCGTGCAATATTGATGTTAAAGGTTCCAGAAGGCTTTAAGCAACATTTGCATTGCTGTCCTTTGTGGTCTCAGAACAGATGTGTCAACATCATGATGTGCACTGTGTAAAAAACAGCTGCAAGCACCATTGATCTTGTGATGATGCCTTGAATTTACACAAGCGCTGAGCATCCACACTCTTAAGACCTTTTACCACTTTACTGTGACGACAAGGACACTGTTTCTCTGTTGCAAAAGCTCTTCCTTTGCAACCATGCATTTAAAGCAGAAGAGAAGCCATCCACATGAAACACTAATATCAGATCCTTGGGGCCAGCAGGGGTAGGACACCATTTTAAACGGCGTAAACCAGGTGAGACCAGCACAGACCTGTTGAATCTATTTTTCTTACAACACGCAGGGAGGTGTCGTCAGTTTGTCTGCCCTCATCTTGTTTATGTGAGCTAATTCTAGGAGCAGCCTTTGCCTCTACTTGTTTGCTACCCATCATATAATATGACTGTCCGCTCTGAGTGACCCCTCTTGGTATCCCTCAGTGTGTGTTTGCAAATAGTACAACTGCTGAAAGAATGCCAAGACCTTTTGCCTATATGGCCCATCACCTTGCAAATGAGGGAACGTCCCATTAACAGAAGAGAAAAATAAACTTAGATGGAGTCATGTCACATGTGGTTTGCTTGGCCCACGGGCTTCAATAGCTGTTCAAATGACTCATAATCCCCTTCTTAAAAAAAAAAATACAATGGGAGATTTGAGGGGAAATCTCCTTTTTCTTGGTTCTATATTTAGAAACGCATGCCTAAGATTAAATATAGATTTCAGAGTGCTCACAATCAGATCAATCTCTCCCCTCTTTTACAGGGAAATATAGAGGGAAAAAATGATTTTACCCAGTTTTGACAGTATTTGAAAGTATTTTCCTGATTATGCAAACATGGTCTTGGTTTGATGTTTTGCAGTTTTTATTGCTGTTACTTCATGTTGTGAATCCTATAGAGCAGTGTTTCTCAACTCCATTCCCATGGACCCACCACTTAGAATGCTTTAGATGTCTCACACATTAAAGTACCTGATTCAGCTGATCAGCTGCTTAGTGTCCCCATTACTGGAGCTGAGAAGCACTGCTATAGGTAGGTATAATGGAACCGATGAAGCCTATGTGAAGTGACTGTTTAAAATAGGGGTCTTAAACCTACAAACGTGTATAGAATCATATTAATGTACAGTAATTACTGTACATACAGTAGTGGACAAAAAATGATGTGCGGAGGGGATATTTTCACAATATGTTCTTTTAATGACATTTCAGGGTCTATTAAACAGTCAAAGTATATACTAAACTTGTTTAAGGTATTAAAAGGACTAACTTATTTGGCCAGAAAGGCAAACTCCAGCATTAAAATATGGATCGTATTGTATAATGCAAAAAAGGCATAGAAAAACAAAAAGCTCACGAAATAGCGGATACAATGACTACAGTGTAATTAGTTATTAACATTTTGTTGGTTCTCCGTTGTTTTTGATCATATCAGCCACTGTCCTGGACATTGACACATTCAACTTTGTGACATGCTTAACTTTTTTCCAACTTTTTTGCAGCTTTTTTGAGCTTCATTGGAAGACCTGCAGGACTTATCACAATTCAGGTTTATAATTTCCCAAAGCTTTTCAATGGCTTTAAGGTCAGGGGACTGAGGAGGCCACTGAAAGACTTCAAAATGCTGAGCATGAACTCTTTCATTGCATTGCAACTTTTTTGAATGACCTGTGTGTTTGGGATCATTATCATGTTGCAAAATACACATTTGATCTCTAAAAAGATCCTCCATTCTTGGCTACATTGTGTTCAACAGGATTTCCAAACTCTGTAGATCCTTCCAACACATGCTGGATACATGCCTCCCTTATACCATCATGTTTCTGCTGCTTAATGGTGTCATGCATGCATTTGGTGCATTCCATATGTTCTTTGGTAAATGCAACGTTTTTTTTTTGTTTGTTTTTTTGCAGTAGATACAACAAATAAATGGTTTCTTTACTGCTACACAACCTGTCAATCCAGCCTCCTGTAGCCGTTGGCTTACAGTTCAATATGAAATTGGAGGTTGGAGGTCTCATCCAACTTGTTTTGAGGTAGTTCCACATTCAGGTGATTTTCATCCTCTTGTCAAAATACTCACTAGTCCAGCCACAGCACTTTACATTCTGAATGGCAGTAATCTCACTGGACATTGTGACCATTCACATATCTAAAGTAATGAATGTTTGAAAGAACAGCCTTCATACAACTGAATAGAGTGTTACATTGAAATGATCTGCACAATGGAAGCCCTGGTCTGATTTTGGCTGATATTTCTGCCTGAATCTGTTA